>NW_019154117.1:13354257-13423651 GCF_002288905.1 Enhydra lutris kenyoni
GGGCAGAGAGAGAGAGAGAGGAGGAAGCAGGCTCCCTGCTGAGCAGAGAGCCTGATGTGAGGATCGATCCCAGGACCCTGGGATCATGACCTGAGTGGAAGGCAGAGGCTTAACACACTGAGCCACCCAGGCGCCCAGGAATAGAGCATAATTTAGAGCATTATTGCTGGTTATTTGTCACATTCTGTTTTTAAGGATAAGAATTAAACCAAAAGTGGCTTCTAGGAGAAGCTTTTTTGTTTTATTTTAAGTTTTTAAAAAGATTTTATTTATTATTTGAGAAAGAAAGTGAGATGGCACACAGCAGGGGGAGGGGCAGAGGGAGAGGAGGAAGCAGACCTCCTGCTGAGCAGGAAGCCTGATGTGGGACTCAACACTGCCCCCCCTACACACGTGGGATCATAACCTGAGCTAAAGGCAGACACTTAACCCACTGAGCCATGAGGGGTGGGGGCCTAGGAGAGGCTTTTTAAATGGAAAAGGCCAGGTGAGGTGGCCTAATGATAGAGGCTCATCCTACTGCTTTCATTTTAAAGATATGAAATATCCATGCTCCCTGTTTGCTGATCTTCCTCTCCAGTAGGATCTCCATCTCTCTTTTTCTCAGCAAAGCTGTGATAGGTGAAGACCTCCATTGTGGATCTAAGCATGGCCTATGTAGAAACTTATAACCAGTTGAGCATTTATTTACTTTAGGAGCAATTTAGGCAGCTCTGAGCAACTCCCTTCAGGGCACTGCTTTGATAAGTAAAAAATTCTGTTACATCACTGGACATTTTTTTCCCATCGTAAAGTTACAACCTGCTACTTTCTTTAAAGTTTAAAAATTTATTTTTTATTTTAAAAGTAATGCATGCTTATTATTAAAAAATAGAAAATTCAAAATAATATCAGGAGGAGGACAAAACCACCCATAATTTATTTATTCATAGTAAATTTTCTTCCTATGATTTTTTCCTCTTTTGTTTTCCTCTTCTAGTTTTTCTTTATCTCATACAAGGTTTTTTGAGGAGTTACTGTTGAATCTCTTGGTCTTTCTGCGAGGACCCATTGTAACAAATGTTTACTTCTATCTGTAATGCTTGGCTTGGATTCAGGTGTGTTGCTGTTTTTATGCCCCATCTCCCTGCCTTGACTCTGTGAAGGTTTCTGATAAAGGCTGAGAACATTAGATTCTGGAGTAAATGACAGTGTTTACGGATGCCAGACATTGGTTCTAGGGGAGAAGCTCTTCTTCTGATCACCTGTTTGCTCTCGTGCTAAGAAGCTCAGTTGTGAAGCTTTTGCATAGAAGACTATGGCTGTCACCACTAGACCCTTCTAACTACCAGCAATGACGTCCAGCTAGTTTCCTTCCCTGTGACATTCTGCCTCTAACTGCGATGCGCAGATCATTTAATGTGGCCGTAGAGTCTTAACGTTTTAATTTTTTAAGTTGGTGGTAGAACCGTCAAGTGGTTAATGAACTGACACTCGGTGTCATTTGGGCCTGTCGTTAAGCCCCAGGTTATCCCATTAACCAGCTGAGTAATCTCAAAGAAGACACTTTAACTTTCTAAGACATAGCCTGGCTCTTTTTTTTTTTTTTTAATGAGGATTATAATATGGGATTCTAACAATCATAGGTCATGTTGTAAAGATTCCATGAAACAATGTTGGAGCATTTATAACCACAGGCTCTGGAACCGCCTGTTGGGATGCAAGTTCCACCCCTGCTACTGATGGGTAGTGTGGTCTGGAGCGTGATTTTTAGCTTCTCCATGCTTCTGGTTCTCCCATGGTTAAATGAGGATAATCACAGTTTCTATTTTGTAAAGTTGTTGTGATAGTTAAATAAGTGAATACATAGAAAGCACTCATGATAAGTACATGATAGATACTAGTTGACATTATTATTGTTATTATTGGCATTTATAAAGCCTGGTCCAGAGTGAGCCCTTGCTAGGTTGTTTGTTCTTTTGATTCTTCTCTGGGCTGGTCCTTGTTCTTTCTCCCCAGTTTTTTCTATGCTTAACTTATTGAGATGGATAAACAGGAACGTGCCTTATGTTGAAATTACCATGCAGAGAAGAGTGGCTGTCATGAACAGCACTCACTAGAGCACATGGATTTTCTCTCTTTTGCCACCCGTTCTCCATCCACTAGAAAAAGAAGGGTGTGCTCCTCCCATGTCCACGTAGCAACAGAGAGCCATTATCCTGGAGAGGCCTTTCAGAAATAACTATTCTCATGTACGCCCAGTTGGCAAAAGGAGGGCTACCACCCTGGCAATGTTGCCAAAATATGACATGCCTTTCACAACAGTGAAAAGGAAATTTATTTGGCTTCGCTTCTCAGTAAGGTGAGGCACACCCATGCCTCCCAGCAGGATGACAGTCTGCACAACAAGACCCAGAAGGAGCCTTAACCTCCTTATTTCTATGCATGTATTGTATAAGATTCAACCTTCAATGCTAGATTTTTTTTTAACCTCTGAAAAAGAGAGTTTAGAATCTTTGGAAATTCCAATTTGAGAAATTTTTGTGTGTAAAGAAAACATTTTCTGCTTGAGTCTCCATCATAAGGACAACACTTGCTAAAAAAAAACAAAAACAAAAACAAAAAACTACATCGAGGGGCACTTGGGGGGCTCAGTCGGTTAAGGGGCTGCCTTTGACTTAGGTCGTGATCCCAGGGTCCTATGATTGAGTCCTGCATCCAGCTCTCTGCTCGGCAGGGAGCCTGCTTCCCTTCCTCTCTCTTTGCCTGCCTCTCTGCCTACTTGTGATCTCTGTCTGTCAAATAAATAAATAAAATCTTAAAAAAAAAACAAAACAACTATACTGAGTGCTAAAATGTAGCTCTGAGACTCAGTTACCTCTGTGCTCAAAAAAGCACTAAGAGCATATGATGGTATCAGAAGTTACCATTTGGGGCCAAAGAATTCTGTTTTGTTTTGTTTTTCTATAGATTTATAGGATATTGGTATTTAACAAAAGGAATAAAGAATATGGTAGATCATCATCGTTAATGTCATTGATTTGTATCTATGCTGCTATCATGTACTGACACAAAAGAGACAGTTACAGGTAGCCAAAAATGTATCAGAGCACTCCTAGGCCCTAGAGTGTAGAGGTTTTTGTTTTGTTTTGTTTTTTACCTCTGAAGTAATGTCAAAAAGGATTTCATTGTATTTAGTTTGAGAAATAGAATTTGTGATGGGTTGGACAAGTGCTCGGCTGAAGTTTTTGTGTTTCTTTTAAAATAACTTCTATTCAGTGTCTCCCATGTGCCAGCTGCTCTTATGAATGCCATTTTGCTGCATAACCTACAAAAGAAAGAGTTTGGCATGCAAATTAATAATATAAAAATAAATGTAGGGAAAATATTTAAGTCTCTGCCAGAAGGCATATTACTCTCATATTATTTTTTTTAAAAAACCATGCTTCTTTAAATATAATTGAAGTTCAGAATTCTGCAATTCACACAGGTCTACCCCCAGTTGGTTGTATTATTGGGACTGGACTTTAACAAGACAATGATTGAGGATAGCTGTTTTATAGCAATACACATGCTAGATTTGGATGTGTTCCAAGCACAAATTCAAGCCTCAATTCTCCCACTTACTCACAATGCCTCACTTGGACCAAAACAATAATATCTGCGGTTAAGGTTGTCAATTTCATGGTATCGTAACATACAGAAACCATTATGGAAGGTGACATGCAAATGTTAGGTATTATCAACAACCAAAGATTTCAAATATCACTATCTTGAGTCAGCTGTTCAAATCGAATACGTCTTATCCACCTTTGATTTTACTTACAAACTGAATATGTACCAAGGACCCATGTATTTCACTGAGCATGGAGTTCCCATCAACAATGACTGCCTCTCTCCGGGTTGACCTTTCGTTAAGAAGAGGAGTACTGTGCATGTAGATATTTAGACTAATACTAACATGGAAGATTACATTTGGTAATAATAAATGGTAAGAGAAAAATAGAAAGAGGAAGATATTACAAGGACTTGTTCTAAATCTACTCTGACTCAGCACCCCAAAGGACTTTAAAATGGTATTTTATTTCATATTCTTCTTTGCAACTGGGAGATGAGGTCCAGGCCATCTCTATATAGGGATGACAGTGCTGAGGGGAACAAGGAAGGCTCTGGAATTACAATTAAATTCAGCTATCTTCAGTGAGACACTTGCTGGGAGAGGCGGCAGAGCAGAATGGCTAAGCTTGTGGGCTCTGGATATTGACCATCTGGAATCAGGTTGTGTCTTACTAACCTCGGGCAAATTACTTTGTCTGTAAAGTGGGAAAGATGTGTGGCATCATCTTCCTAGGATGAAGGCAAGGATTAAATAACAGCTATAGTTTTCAAACTTTAATATGCTCCTAAGTAGCCTGGGGATCCTGTTAAAACTAGGGTTCTGATTCAGTAGATCTATGTGGGGGCTGAGAATCTACACGTCTAACAAGCTCCCAGGTGATGGCCAGGGTACATCACATTTTTAGTAGCAGGGAGGCAAAGCACACAGAATGGTTCTTTCTTCTCTTTCTTTCAGAGAGAGAGAGAGAGAGAGCACAGGCACATGTGAGTTGGGGGAGGGGAGCAGAGGGAGAGAGAGCAAGAGGGAGAATCTCAAGCAGCCTCCCCACAGAGTGCAGAGCCTGAGGTGGGGCTTGATCTCATGACCTATGAGATCATGACTTGAGCCAAAACCAAGGGTTGGACACTTAACTGGCTGAGCCACTCAGGTGGGTGCTGGGAAATTCTAAACACTCCATGTATGTTGGCTATTGTTATCCGTCTGGTATGATGCTACGTGTTTTCACAGACATTGTTATGGTTAATCTTTGCAATAGCCTTACATTAGGTATTATTGTATCTTCACTTCCTAAATGAGGAAACACATCTAGAAAGACT
Organism: Enhydra lutris kenyoni; assembly: GCF_002288905.1. Lineage (NCBI taxonomy): Eukaryota > Metazoa > Chordata > Mammalia > Carnivora > Mustelidae > Enhydra > Enhydra lutris. The sequence continues at coordinate 13,359,172 of NW_019154117.1, forward strand.
GACGGTGATTGGCAACATTGTTTTTGAACCCCGTTTTCTCGATTCTAAGAACTGTCCTCTTTTTGACACTTGAAACTCTTTCTGATTGTGGGTCAGGCAAAACCAAACAAACCAAAGATGAAACAACAGTGGACCTAAAGCCTTTCTTTCCTGGTCTCTGACTTTGGAGGGAGAAGGTGTTTCTCCCATGCAGGTTGCAGGAAAAATACACAGAGAGGCAAGTGGCTTCCAGGTCCATTACATGATTTCTATGTTGTCCATATATTAAAATATTTATCTTCATTATATTTTGTGAAGAAAAATCAAGCAATACAGATTGGTATAAAAAATAAATTAAATAGCACCCCTCAGAAATCTCATTGTACAGAATCAACAATAACATATAGATTATGTTATGAGAGCAAAATATATATATATGTATATATTTTATATATATGTAAAATCTCACATCATGTATGTACACACACACACACACACACACACACACACACACACACACACACGTACACACTATCTGGAGGTTTCAGGGAAAAATCCACTCCCAAGCTCTTTTGGATTGCTGGCGTAATATATATCCTTACAGTTATAAGACTGTAAGACTGAGGTTTTTTGCTGACCACCGGCTGGTGGTCACTCTCAGCTCTTAGAGGTGATGTCAGATCCTTTCCATGTGGTCCCCTCTGTCTTGAAGCCCAAGTAAGAACACACTGAGTCCTTCTTGTGTTTTGAATTTTTGAGTTCCCCCGCATGCCATCAGCCCTACTATTCAAGGGTCAGGCCCAACTGGATGATCTCCTTTTTGATTAGTTCAAAGTCAACTGATAAGTAATCTTAATTACATCTGTGAAATCCCTTTTTCTGTGTAATATAACATGATCACAGGTGTAAAAGCCAAGACAAAGGTCCTGGGGCACATCTTAGAATTCTGTCTATCGTACTACGCAGAAAAACACTTTTTTTTTTTTAAAGGAAATTACACAATATTTATGCCTCTGCAAAGTTTTCTACTCTCCCGTGAAAGCTTTGAAGATGTTTCTCAGTAAGTATAGCCTGACCTTTTAAATTGCTAAATAATATTCTTTTAAAAAGGTTTTATCATAATTTAACAATTTCTCTGTGGGTTAGATTGTTTCCATTTTGCAAATGTAAACATTGCAATCATGAGAATGTTAATGCTGTTCCTTGGCTAATTAATTACCACTTTAAGGTAAATTGCTAGTTTTGAAATTGCTGATCAAAGAGTATCCATGCTTAAATGTTGTTACACATTTCCAGTCTGCCTTCTGGAAAAGTTGCATCAACATATATGCTCCTTCACATTAATGATTTATTAAATTGCTTGTTTTCCCACACCTTTGCCAACAGTAGATTGCAACAATTCTTTTAATCATTGCTAATCTACTAGTAAAAAAGTGTATTTTGTTCTCTTTATTTATTCTTTCTTGATCTTTAGTGAAGTTGAACATCTTTCTCTGTGTTTTTCCCATATATCTTGCTTCATTTATGAACTGTCAGTTGATTTCCTCTATTTAATCAATTTCCTCTATTAATCGGGGACCTTTAACAGCAAGCTGTAAAAGTCAATTCTAGTTGGGGGCGCCTGGCTGGCTCAGTCCAAGAAGTGTGCAACTCTTGATCTCGAGGTCATGAGTTTCAGCCCCACATTTGGTGTAAAGATTACTTAAATAAATAAAACTTTTTAAAAAGTTAATTCTGGTTAGCCTAGATAGGAACCGATTTAGCTAGAAGGATATGGAGGACCTTAGAGAAGCAGTGAGGTGGTTAGAGAACCAGGCTTAGCAAAGGAGGGCCAGGCAGTGGAATGCAATAAATCTGATGCTGTAGGATGGGATAGTTAGTATTCTATTATTGACATCTACATAATCCCATGCCACTAGCTTGGGACTCTAGTAAAAAGTGGGAGCTTATACACTGTTAATACTCGTCTGCATTAGGTGGATATTCAAATTCTGTGTAGACCTCTCCCCCCAAAAGAACAGATGTCCTTCCTTCATTTTTTCAGTTGCATATATTTTTTTATTTATTAGAGCACTTTTTACATTATGGGCATTAATACTTTATACTTGTGTTGCATGTATTGTTCCTTTTTTCTATTTTTTTTCTTTTTTGAATATTGTGGCAAAGTAACCTTTTAAGAATGATGACTATAATCATTTCTTTCCTGTAGAATCTAATACAATTGATATAGCATTGTTTCTTAATCAAATAGCCCCTTCTGTCCCAGGCCACAGGGAATTTAACTAGGGAGTCAATATGTGGAGGAAGTTGGTTTGTTACAGGGAGATTATCTTTGCCTTTTCTCTACCTAACAAGGTTACTTCATATCCAGTGCTAGAAAATTCATCCACATTCTTTCTGGGGAAATTAAAAATGTTTTGTTAATTGAACAAAAGAAGATGGATCATTTATTTATATTTGGGTTGCTGTCCGGCACATTAGGTTACCCCTTCAAAGCTCCTGGAAGCCAGTCAAATACCAGAATCAGAAGAGCTTGGACTGAGGGTGCCCATGTGCTCAATGAGTGATTTCTTGTTGGAACCTACATTCCTATGTACCTTCGCAATAAACCTCTCTCATAGAGATGGTTTCAGTGTGGCTTTTTTTCCTTGTATAGTTTAGGACTTTTATCATTATAAACTTTTTACCACTTAAATAGTTTAAAAAACGGTGATCTAACAGATAATTTTTTTTTTTTAAACTTCACTTGTGGTCAGTATTCCTTGGTAGTGTCAGAATTTATGAGGCATTGTATCTGTCAAAAGAGTTCTCCTCAATGCACATCTTATCATTCTCCTGTTTAACTAGTTCCTTTTGCTCCAAGGAAAACCCCTGTTTCATGCTAAACTGACCCACGGTCCTTCCTACTAATCAGCTTTCCCTGCATGGAGTTAAAGTTCTTCCTTCTCCAGAAAGCCTCAGTAGGATATTTACAAAACTCTGGAGAGATGTAGTCAAATCTTGTGTATGCTTTCAATAAGGAAATGAATATAATGGTAAAAGAAATTAACTTCCATATAAAGTCAGGAAGACAGGCTAGGATCATGAAAAGAACCAGAACATGTTTTCCAAAAGACTCTGTGGGCAAATAAATCCATATTTCCAAATCAATGCTTTCTAAAGCTCAGGGAGAAAAATAAATAATGGTTTCAGGGCAACATGGCTTTCCAAATTTACCACCTACAATTAAATCTGTAAGTACTCTCCAATGGTGCTTCAAAAAATTCCTGAATGTGCTCTTGTCAGCTTTATTCTGAACTCCTGGGGTACAGCATTATTTTCTTCTCTATTTTTGTCAGGAGATACACATGACTAGAACATTCTCTCCTGACACTTTTTGTGAATTGGAAAGATAAACTTCTGAATGCTGGATGAGCAATCTGAACAGACCTTTTCCTCACCAGTGGGTTGATCTCTATAAAATGAAGCTACAGGGGCGCCTGGGTGGCTCAGTGGGTTAAGCCGCTGCCTTCGGCTCAGGTCATGATCTCAGGGTCCTGGGATCGAGTCCCGCATCGGGCTCTCTGCTCGGCGGGGAGCCTGCTTTCCTCTCTCTCTCTCTCTCTCTGCCTGCCTCTCTGTCTACTTGTGGTCTCTCTCTGTCAAATAAATAAATAAAAATCTTTAAAAAAAAAAAAAATGAAGCTACAATTCCCTGTTGGGCACTATATTGATGAAATATGCAGAGAAGGGCCATCAGTGTGTACCCAACAGACATTTGAAAATATGTGTCCTCATCTAGCCTAAAATTGGATTTGCGTTTTTCTTTCTTTCTTTCTTTTTTTTTTTAAGATTTATTTATTTATTTTGAGAGAGAGAGAAGAGAGAGCATGCACACACACGTGAGTGGTTGTGGGGGTGGGGGCCGGGGGCAGAGGGAAAGAGAGAAAATCTCAAGCAAACTCTCCACCAAGTGGAGCTTGACTCAGGGACTCAGGGTTCAATCTCACCACCCTGAGACCATGGCTTGAGTCGAAACCAAGAGTCAGACACTCAACCAGCTGAGCCACACAGGAGCCCTGGATTTGTCTTTTTCGTGGATCGATAGTGAAATACTCTTTCCAAGGTCAAGGCTCCTAGGGATGGTGTGTAGATGTGTGTGTTTGTGTGTGAATGTGTGTGTGTGTGTGTTTGTGTGTGTGTACATGAGGGCAAGTGTGTATGTGCAGAATTTTTCATGCTGTGAATTAATTCTGGAATGATTTCTCGGAGTTACTGTAGTCGGTTTCTGCCACACAAGGAGAACAATTGGACTCTCTGTTCAGTTGACTGTTTCCCCTGAGAAAATGAGGCCGGGAGGGTGGAGGAGTAATTTCAGAAGGATTCAGAAGGAATTCACAAAAATGGACAAAAGGAAACAATTTTAACTGTGAAAAGGAACAGAACTCAACTGTCCTGAATGTAACAAGTTCAGGAAGGTGACTCCTAGTACAGTTACAAATTATCCATTACAAGTTAAGATTCTCTCCTGGAGTGGCCATGCTGAGCCTGTGGGTTAGCTGAGAACTGTGTGTAGAAGACAGCAGGAAATGGCACATTTGATTGGTTTTTCTCTGGTCTCTCTCCCTTTCTCTCTCTCTCTCTTTTGTCTACAACCAGCCAGAGCCAAAATGATTCTATATGGACCAAGTGTGATATGACCCATAATTTTGCTATCTTGTCTTCCCATCTCCTTTGCCCCTTTTCAGTACCTATTTTCATGTACATTTCGCATAAAATTGTCCTGATTTATGTGGTCCTGGTTATGTTATTTCTCTGTCTACTTGCTCAGACTCCTGCCCTTCCCTTTAGCTCCTTCCTTCTGTTGCCTTTCTGATCTCTTCTTTCCCTCTGCTTCTTTCCCCATCTCCTTTCTCTACTCTCTCTTTATTATTTTTTTAAAAGATTTTATTTATTTACTTAACAGAGAGAGAGATCACAAGTAGGCAGAGCAGGAGGCAGAGAGAGAGAGGGGGAAGCAGGCTTCCCGCTAAGCAGAGAGCCCAATGGGGGGCTCGATCCCAAGATCCTGAGATCACTACCCAAGCCGAAGGCAGAGGCTTAACCCACTGAGCCACCCGGGCGCCCCTCTACTCTCTCTTTAAAGGCAGGTCTAATCCTGGGCAAAGTTATGACATTTCAGTCATTCAGCCTTTCAGACTGGAATGGTTTCCTCTCTTCAATGGTGTCTGCTTTTCTATTGTTCCATGTTATTATGTCCTTTTCCCATCAAAATTTAAAAAAGTTTGGAACTGATGTACTCCAAATATTATTTTTCTGGGATGAATCTCAGCTTAATAGCTACCAAAGTATTTAGACAAAGGGACGAAATACCAAAGTGGAATTTCTGGGGGAGTCTGGCTGGGATTCTGGGGGACTTCCATGTGTCCTACTGTCTTGCTCCCTTTGTCTTTCATGCAATTTCTTGCAACAGTGGGAATGCAGCTTTGAGAAGCACTTTACTTCCTCTCTCAGGGCCTTGGAGTGCTAAGGAAGGAAGCATCTGAATGGCAAATATTGGAAACGAGCCTCCAGAAGCAGGAAACTGAACCAGAAGTCCAAGGAGACCCAAAGAACTGGGAGAGGGCTGACAGCTAGAACAGAGTCGCTTCCACAGGTGTGGAGAGACTTGGGTGTGAAGATTGTTCTCAAACTGGGAAACTGCTTTGTAACAGCCCATATCTGTTAGAACATCCCCAGACCTGGGATGCAGGTGCCCTTGTCTAAAAATCAGGATTTAGGCTGTTGGTCAGGAACCTGACAGACATTGTTCAGATACTGTGAATATCCATCAGCTGTTTGGAGTCCTGATCACAGGAAGATTGCTCCAACCACACCCAACACCCCTGGATGCTCTCGATGCTCTCCACAAACCCTCTCATTCAGATTTGACCTTTAAAACTCACCTTAGGTTCCCTACTCTGGAAAGATGTCCCTGCCTTCTCAGTTAGCAGGACAGTGCCTTTCCAGATGCTTTCATAGACCTTGTTTTCGTGAGTGTTCTCACCACTTTTCATCTGGACTTTCCCTCTAGGGGGTTAGCAAGATGAGGGCAGAGAGTGCACATGAAACTGTCCATCGTGCTGAGCGCGTGCCTGACCCAGAATGGATGCTTAACAAATGCTTGGGGAATGAATGAATGCACAGATGATGTCTGTAAGGACAGCAGACAAAGGACTTCTTAAGTTTTTGCAACACCAGGCCCAGAGCAAACTTCTTCTCCCAAGATGAAAAAATGTGCCTTTGGGTTCAAATGATGTTTGAGATTCTTCTTTGCCTTAAAGGGAGTCAGTGAGGTTGTAGAGAGTTGCTGTAGAAGTGGATGGGAAGTAAAGGAGGAGGGAGAAGCTGACTCATTCCCTTGAACTGGCAAAATATATAGTATGCACCAGACAATGGGGAGAAACCATCCATCCACCCATAGAAATCAGTGAAACAAAAGGGGGCTGGGTAGGTCCCCTCCCTTCCCTCCTGCGCCTGCTCTGGGCCTCCCTCTATTTGTTTTCACCAAAGCTCTATATCTCAGGGCCTTTATGTTTGGCTCTTCCCACTCTTGCTGAGATAATAAAACCAGGGGAGGAATCTTGGGACAGGTTCCAGCCTGTGCGGTTCTGTGAGAGCTAGGGGAGGGCATAGGGCATTTGCAAGTTTACAGAGGTCGAGTACAAAGTATGGAGAATTGAAATCGGGAGGGGTAGGGGACCGGCTAGGTGACTACTGCTTTTTCTTATAAGCTGTCTGTATTATAGCCATTTCTAAAATTATCTGCATGTATTACTTTGATAAACTAGTAAAAATACTTGTTTTTCCAAACAAATAAGAGGAGGATGGAGAAAGCAGTCCCAAGGCACGCAGGGCAGTTGGGGGCGAAGGCATGAGTAATCATCACACTTTGGAGAAAGGCTGGTTTCATGCCTGGCTTGGCTCCGGCTCGCCACCGATACTCTGGTGAGATGAGCTGCGTTCCAGAAGGGAGTGCTTGGTCAGTGCTCCTGGATTTGGCTCTCTCTGCTCCGCACCTTCATTACCCTTTGCCCCTCAGCTCTGGTACCTGCTGACTCTGGAGCCCACTTCCCTTCTTCATAATGTGTGCGCTTACCTTCTGACCTCAGTTTCCTTTCCAGTAACATTTCATTTCTTGCCCTAGATCCGAAATTATTGACGTTGGCTGCTCAAGTAATAGCTTTCCTGACTTGCCTTGGTTTCTTGGTTGTCTGTTCCAGATGCTTCCCCATGAGGAAGGCCCCTCCTTAGTTTGTCGCAGTCACGCGGCAATACCTCCATGGACAGAAGAACCAGAGCAAGGGCCGAGGAGAGTTGATGACAGGCAGTTGAACCAAAGGACTCAATCTCTGTAGTCATCCCAGCCTTGCTTTCAAGGCCTGTCTCTTCCCATGTCCGACCTGTGTGATGCTGTATAAATCACAGGAGCTTCCTGAGCCTTCGTTTCTTCATTGGCGTATGGAGGATATGGAGCATACTTACCGCTTTATAAAATCTCAACATCTCCAGGGCAGTAAGGGTGTGATTTCATACACATTGTTCTTAAATGTGCAAAAACAGCAAACTATGGCTCCTTTCCTCTGTAATTGGTCTGTCCTCACCAAAGAGCTCTCTCCCTCTATCCCCTCTGCCCAAGCCAGCCGAGCTTAGGGGATAAGGACATTTTCAGTCCTCCCAGATGAATTTCATTCAATTCTATAAAGAAAACCATTTCTTTAGGTGAATTCTTATCTCTGTTGGATAAAGTGCTCACTTTTTCAGATTTCTGCTTCCTCCCTCTGTTTCTTTCCAAGATGGCATCTGAATGTGAGACTTAAGTGATCTCTTGGTGGCAGAGGGAGGTTGGGTGTCCTTGGTGTCCTTTGAATGCCTGGTGATCTCTGCTGTGTCATGGCTAGTCTGGGCTGCTCCCTGAATTGCTGATCAGTGAGGGGGACTGGGGCTCCCCCAGGGTGTTCTGCTGATGTCTGAGTCTAAAGCCTGTAGCTGGTGTAACTCATGGACCATCCCCATTTTGTTGACTGGGTCCTGCCTTATCACCACTGCGGAGGGCTGGTGTGACTGCTCTAGATGCTCAGGCAGGCAGTCTACCCTGCCGTGTGGCCCGTAGGCCGTGGTGTGTCACAAGATGACTAGCTACTGCTGGAGGGGGAGAGCCCTGGTTGGTAGCATTTGCGGACTTGTGTAGTTTAAATACTCCAGCCTTGGCATAGCAAGCTACTAAGATGGTGTAACTGAATGCAGATTGGGAAGAGATGTGCAATACAGACACAATCGATACAATCTCAAGAGCAAGATAATAGTAAGAGGCAGTAAAATAACTATGGAATGATAATTTTGAATATTTCATTATCTTTATTTTTAATGGAACATATTTAACTGTAAGTTCGAACAATTTATTTCTTAATAACTTCTGTGTCCAACAACTGGCTTGTAAAATTTCTGACAATGAAACGGTCACCTCACTGTTCAGGGAACCAGCTCTGGTCCACCTCTGGCCGGTTACTTCCTCTGCTTCATCAGGATAGCTGCCAACACGCTCCCAGTCAAGCCTTCAACCAAGTTCTATATCCCCTTTCCGGGGCAGCTTGGGAGAGCTAAATTTAGGCCCACCCTCTGCTATCCGCAAGCTGATGCAGAAGCAACCAATGATGCAATATCTTCCCGAACACTAAAAAGGAAGCAGAGTAGAAGCTCCTCTGCCCATGGCATTCAACTTGACCCACATAACTCACGTCCCCTGTGACAGAATCGATCAAACCAGCAGAAAGTCAAATTCCCCTAGACTCTTGAAGCAAATCCACTCAATGGCCAATTCCCAGAAACTCTTTTCACGGAATGAGAAATGCAACAAATTTATTTTTATTTTGTTTTAATTGACTGTTTTTCTGAAGAACATCTTAAGGAAGAATGCTAGACCTGGTCTCTCTCAGTAGCTGGAGGAAGGAGGCTCAGAGAGGCCGTTGTGTCAAGTTTGATCCAAGCTCACCCTGACATCTCCTTCCTGCTGCTCATCTCCTAGGTGTTCTTTTTCTGCTTAGGATCACTCTTCCTTTCTCCAAAGTCTTAGTCACTTCTTCTCCCCTTTGCAGATCCCACAGCCCCACCTCTTCTTGGGAGCTCTCAGGGGTCATGAAGGAGAAGGCCACTGCTCTAACTTTCCCACCTGGTGGCTGCTCAAACAAAACAAACTCCAAAGCCATTGGCAAAGCTAACAAGCCCACGAGAGCCCTGGAGATGGAAGTCAGCACAGAGCGTTCCTCACAGCAGTGATCTGTTTATATTATGATCTCACAGTCTTTTTTTCAACCACTCAGGCGTTTTTAAATGTTGGGCTCAAGCATCAGGGTATGAGGCATTGAGAAACCACCGCAGGCTTTAGTAGAGGACCGACAAGATGTGATCTGCTTTAGAAACTTGACTACAGTAGCCACATGTGAGAAGGACCAAAAGGTGGAATTTGGAAGCAGGGAACTTGTTCGAGTTCCTCAGAAGCCAAGCACAAATGACAGCCTGGAGTCTGGGATTGGAGAGGATGGAATTGGAAGAGCCCTTTCCTGGGTACTCTTACTTGGTGGACCTCCTCCCCTTTTATTCTCTCACTGTGCCCCATTTGTTTCCTTCCTAGCATCTGTGGCAATTTGTAATGTTATATTCATCATCCTCTGCTCTTCCACTAGCCTGGGTGCTCCATGGAGGGAGGCCTCTTTCAGGCCCCGAAGTATTCCCTCCATCGGGTACAGAGTTGGGTTCATACTAGGTGCTCCACAAATGTCTGTGGAAGAGGGATTGGGGCTGAGAAGAAAGCAAGGGTCGTGGGAGAAGCTTAGCTATGGTTCAGGGAAGGGAAAGGTGCTCACAGAGAAGAGATAAGAGAGATGGCCCAGATTCCAGAAAAACAGGACAGAAAGTGAAAGCAGAGGCATTAGCTTTCCCTGGGAGAAGGACTGTGCCTCTGACCTAGGAGGAAAGGAAGAATGCGTGAGTGTTGACTGGATTTATAAGACCAGTGGTCTGTGTTTCCTGGGGAAACAGTAGGCCTAATTATCAGCTAAGAAAGAGTGGGAGAATAGGAGTAAGAATAAAGAGGAGAAGGAGAAGAAGGAAAGAAAGAGAAGGTGAAGGAGGAGGAGGGAGAGGAAGGAGAGGGGAAGAAGAGAGAGAGATGGGGAGGAGGAAAAGAGGAAGGGGAACTGAGCATTTAAGGAGGTAGTGAGAAATTTTAATAGAACGACTCCAAGGAAAGGAATAATTCAATGACCAGCAATGCCTAAAAAGATTTCTGAGGGAGGGCCCAGCTGAGAAATAATGTGACCAAATTAGCCCGGCCCCAAATCTCCCAGGTGAGAGGCAGGGAAGCGGAACAGGAAGGGGGGTCGGTGTTGGCTGTGGTCAGGATCTGCAGGATGCCATCTCTCTTCCTAGTTAATCTTGTGTCTAGCTCCAACAAAGAAAAAGGTTTCATGACTCCCAAAATGGGTTCAGATGAAGCATTCATCTCTCCAGATATTAAAAGTTTTAAATGTGTTAGATAGGACACAGACATCAGAAAGAGGCTCTCAGCGGTGTGCTTCTCTGGAGAAGGCCTCACCAAGGGGTGGGAGCTTGCCTGGTCCTGCCGAATCCTCGATCTGTGCGCTAACTCCCTTGCCCTGGGCTGTAACTTCCTCTGGCAGGAAGGCAGCTTTTATCTTAGAAATCATACTGATATCCAAATATCCTTTGCCCTTAGGTGACCGCCTGCTGGAAGAGAAAGTGCATGGATTTAGACTTTGATAGACCTGGGTTTGATTCCTGGCACATAGGACCTTCGTGATCTTGAATAAATTACCCACCTTTTCAAGCCCCATTGTTCAGAGGAAAAAGGAGGAAATCGCTGGAAAGTCAGAAGGTTGAAATGAGATAGTATATGTGAATCATCCCACAGAATGGACAGCACTAAGTAGACACTCAATAAATATTTTGTCACCCCCGCCCCCCCGCCCAGGTCCTTTCCCCTCCCTCCTTCTTTGTCTCCCTTCCTCCCTCCCTCCCTTACATTTTAGTTACCAGTTTTCTGTACTGGACTCCTCATGGCAGGCAGGAATGATATCTTAGTCATTTAAAAATAACTCTTATCTTTATTCAAGTAATATTTGCACTTGCTAGCTAAAAATCTCCAATAATATCAAAGAGCAATGGCCTTAGCCTTCCCCTCACCCCTGTCTTATCCTCCAAAGAAAATTGTGTCTAATTCTTAATATTTTAGGATTTTAATTATTCTAGAGTCATTTCAATTTATCTAAAAGTATGCTTTTACTGTTATTTCCTGATTTGTCAACTTTAAAGATTATTTGTGTTCCTATATAAGAGAAGAGGATTTAGTGTTCTTAGGCTACCATCCCATCTCTGATTCCCAAATAATTGTGCCTCCTTCTAATTCCTCTATTGGTTAACTTTATAATTTTAATTAGTAAATAAATTTTTTTTTCTATCCATTGTATGTACCATCTCTTGTTTTTCTGCACTGAAAGACTGGGCTGTTATCACACATACTCTTCTTTTCAGCTCTCCTTCTTTTACTTTCTAACTTCTGTCATCTATACCTTTTCTTTTATATGATTGAGGTTGGTAACATTTGCATTCTCTTTTGGAACTGTAATTAAGTCTCTGTGCTTTGTTGATAGGTAGATTCTAAAGAATAAATGCCAGTAAATAGTGCTTGCATTGTTATGATTATGTTAATATTGTTTGTCATTTAATTAAACATATTTACTTTCTTGTTTAGAATTTTGTTTTTCCTATGGCTTCTAAATTGCCTTTCTTTTACTTCTGTTGTCTGCTTTTTATCGTATCTTTAACTCTTCCAACAGGAATCAAATATATGGATTTCTTTTCTTGAAACCTCCTCCCTGGAATCCTCCTGTTTCAACATGGGCTAATTGCTAGCTAGAATGGCTGCAAACCTGTTGTCTGAGACTTTCATTCATTACTTACTGAGTTGAATCTACCCTGTCCAAGATCCACTGACTTCCTCCTTTTAGGTTAATTAATTCATTTTACAGAAACATGACAAAAAGTTAAAAATCTAGGAAAGGTACATGTGAGGTAAACTTTCTAAGTTGCCCTTATATTTATGAGTAGTTTGGTTTGATTCAAATTTCTAGGATTAAAAATTTTACTTGAGGATTCATCTTCTAGTGTTCAGTGAAATTGTGGACAATCAAATGATCTTTTCATTGTAAGTGACCTAGTTTATTTATCTATCTCTTCATAGAAGCTTTTAAAATTTTACCTTTTAACTTTAATGTTCTGATATTTTAAAATTATATGAGTGAATATAAATTTTATTTCCCTCCATATAATATGCTACATACTTAATGGGCCTTTTCAATTTCAGGTCTCACTAGTTAAAATTTCTAGTACTCACTAGTACTAGAAAATTGATAGTACTAGTACTATCAAACTATTTTTAGTTTGATAATTGTCAATTCTATTATCTCTTTCCTCTTTCTAAAATACCTTTTGTTGAACACTGGACATTATGTCTAGATGTTCCATGGCTCTTACTACTAACATTTTTCTCTCTTATATTCTATCTTTGTGTTTTTTCTAATTTTTCAAATATTTTATTGCCTTAGCCTTCCAATTTAAAAAAATACTTTAATAGACTTTCAATATTAAAATAATTTTAGATTAATGGAAAAACTACAAATATTTTATAAAGAGAACATGGGCTCTGCACATCATTTCCCCTATTAGCATCTTATGTTAGTATGGTACATTTGGTACAATTAATGAACCAATATTGATACATTTATATTAACTGAAGCCCATCTTTTTTTTTTTTTCTTCCAGATTTCCTTAGTCTTTATTGAATGTCATTTTTCTGTTTTGGGATCCTATCTGGGTACCACATGTATTTAGAATGTGGTAAATAGGGTCCTCTTGGCTGTGATAGCTTCTTAAACTTTTCTTGTTTTTGATCTCCTTAACAGTTTTAAAGAGTACTTATCAGGTATTTTGTAGAATGTCCCTCAGTTGGGATTTGTCTGATGTTTTTCTCATGATTTGACTGGGGTTATGGGTTTTCAAGAGGAGGCCCAGAAGTAAAGAGCCACTTCTGTTACATTATATGTAGGGTATATGCTATTAACATGACATCACTTTGCATGCTAACCTTGATCAGCTGACTGATATAGTATATCTTATGTTTCTGTACTGGAAAATTACTATTTTATTGCCTTCCCATATTGTATTATTTCAAAAGACATCAGTATGTGCAGCTCACACACAGGCGGGCAGTTGTGCTCTGCCTCATCGAGGGCAGAGTATCTACATAAATTATTTGGAATTTTTCGGCATGGGAAATTTTTCTCTACTCTTTATTTATCTATTCAGTTATTTATTGATAGCATTATGGACTCGAATACTTACTTTATACTTCGGGTTGTAATCAAAAACTTTTTGTTGTTGTTCAGGTTGTTCTGGCTTTGGTAACTGGGAGGTTTCAGGTGATGCGTTTGTCCCTTTGATATACCTCCAAAGTTGTATTTCTTTCTTTCTTTATTTTTGAGCATTTCCTTATTTTCCATCACTGTAAGATGCTCCTGGCTTACTTTGTATATTTCTCACCCCAGTCCTAGAATTAGACATTTCTCCAAGGATACCTGGTTCCATTTACTGGAGAATTTTTTTTTTAAGATTTTATTTATTCATTTGATAGAGAGAAAAAGCACAAGCCGGGGGATCAGCAGAGGGAGAGGGAGAAGCAGGCTCCCCATTGACTTCGGAGCCTGATATGGCACTCGATCCCGGGATCCTGGTATCACGTCGTGAGGCAAAGGCAGGCATTTAATGGACCAAGCCACCAAGGTATCCCTGGAGAATGGTATTAGGAACCAAAATCTGTGTGTTTGTTGCTACTGGAGTATTGTTGCTTTTGGTTCCTTCAGCTGACATAGCAAGAAAATGTGTGTATATCAACTCCTGTATATATATGTATCTATAAGTATTTCTCTAAGTTACATCTGCATCTATATTAAGGCAAACATAAGTTTGTACTGGTATCTCCAACTCTAATCCATTACGATGTGGATCATTCCAGCCACTTTCCCTCATTTTTCTGTAAATTCCCACTCCCAACAGAAAGAAACCTACCTCCTCCAATCCCCCATCTACCTACAGGATTGTTCAATTTCAGTATATACATATCACGTATCATAGTTGTTAACTGGCATCCTAAAGGAAACAACTTTATCAACTAGTGACCAGTATAGTTCCTTTTGCCTTTAGTCTTAGAGACTCCATTTGTTTGCATTTGTTTGCAGTGCTGCTAAGGTCAACACCTTTTCCCCTCGTTCCTCTTGGGTGAGGTTGTTTCCAAATATTTAGAATACCATTAGATTGTTCTGTCACATTCTGCATTCATTCTGGGATCTCTCAGCCTCATAATATTCTTGAAGATTTCCTTAACATTCCTTTTCAAACCTTCTATTGACTTTTTTCCACTGCTATCAAATTTTCTTTTCTTTTTTAATTTATTTTTTTTTAAAGTTCCCATTTATTTACTTGACAGTGAGAACAAAGCAAGAGAGGGAACACAAGGGAGTGGGAGAGGGAGAAGCAAGCTCCCTGCTGAGCAGAGAGCCTGATGCAGGGCTCAATCCCAGGACCCTGGGATTGTGACCCGAGCTGAAGGCAGACGCTTAACGACTGAGCCACCCAGGTGCCCCGTATTTTCTTTTCCAAAAATTCTTTTTACCCTCAGAAATTTTAAGATTTATTTATTTATTTGCGAGAGAGAGAGAGTGCACACAGAGACGTGCGTGTGTGGCTCATGTGAATTGGGGGAGGGACAGAGGGAGGAATCTCCACAATTGATCCTAGCCAAAAGGCTGAGAAGTGATTACAGAGAGAGAATCTCAAGCAGACTCCCGGCCGATTGTAGAGCCCAAAGGGGAGCTTAATCTCATGACCCAGGAAATCAGGACCTGACCTGAAATCAAGAGTTGGTCATTCAATTGACTGAGCCACTCAGGCGCCCCCAGAATTCTTTTTTCTATCATCTTATTTTCTTTTTCATTGTTGGTAGTTAGCTGGTAGCAATCTGCATTTATAAAAATCCTCTCTCTGGGAACATAAACGAGAATTTTTTTGAAATTTCCTTCTCTCCATTTAGCCTGTTTTTTGCAAGGTTTTCATTTTGTTTATTCTCACTTCTGTGTTCCATATTAGGATTTTTTTTCCTCTGATTTCTGGTAATCTTTGCTTGACTGCTCCTGATTCAGAGTAGGGGAATCTGATTTCCTATTTGGAATCTCTGGAATCTCTGAGGGTATGAGTGTGTCCTGTTAATACTGAGTTTCCCTATAATTTGACTGGTATCTTGTTGGAGGAACCCCTGATATTCATGTTAAATCTTTCCACTTGGGTTGATTATGTAGAGAAATATCATCTGGTATTCTGCCAGAAATGTGAGGCCTATCTGCTAGCAAGCCGGTAGCCAGGTAATTATTCACTTAACCCACACATTTTCAGGATGAAATTCGCATCCTCAACTATACTTGGCTTCCCCCAGAGTAGAGACCTTTTAACCTTTCTGATCTCATTGTTGTGAAGGGGACTAACTCAAATACATGCAATAGCCAAAAGAATCTAGGGAGAGAGATCCAATGAGTCACTGAAGCCTCCAACCAATCTTTTTTCTTTTGGCTCTTTACTTACCTCCTCTTAATACCCAAGTGAGAAATATGTGATGCTGCTAATTTCTGAGACTGACGGTTTTTGAGATGAAGATTAGGTCAGTTTTTAGCTTTCCTCATTGATGGTTAGT
Source organism: Enhydra lutris kenyoni (assembly GCF_002288905.1). Classification (NCBI taxonomy): domain Eukaryota; kingdom Metazoa; phylum Chordata; class Mammalia; order Carnivora; family Mustelidae; genus Enhydra; species Enhydra lutris. The sequence continues at coordinate 13,374,986 of NW_019154117.1, forward strand.
TTTGGCCTCTTGGGCCTACAAGGCCCTTTGGTTAACACTCATCAGTCTGCTTTCTAGACTTTCTAAAACTGCTGTTGTATTACCTCCACTTATCCTTGAATATATACCTTTAAAAATCTATCTCTCTGTCTATCTCTCTATCTATCCCGTCCTTTACTCGATTTTACAGGGGTTTCTAGTGAGAGCAAAGTTAGATTCTTGTGTTCAATTCACCACCCCTCTTTCCCAAATCCAGTTGATAACTTTTTATCCCCTTGATATAATGCATTCCAGATACTAACTGCTTGGTAAGTGTTAGTGAAATTAAAATACATAGAACCTGGAAAATCTCCATTGCATTGTGCTCTTCAGTTGACTGAACACTAATAGTATACTGAAAATATACACAATGCTTCAAACGTATTTATCTTTGTAGTCCCTTTCTGCTTTCCCAACTAAATTCAGAACAACGAGGATCTTTATGACTAGTCCCTTTGGTTTCACATCTAAACAAGCCTCCAGGGAAGAGCAGCCAAACAAATTTATTACAGCTTGTAAATCAGCAATATTAAAACTGGTATTAGCTGTTAACACTTAATGTGTTGGGCGAGTGGGATTCAGCAGGGGTCCCTGCTTTCTCAGTATGGTCCTCAGTTAAAATAGATGAAGATGTAAATAATTAACTTTATCAATGACTACTTGTTCATGTAGCATTGGTCTCCCATTCCAAACACATTTGGCTGGATATTGATTATGTGGTTGAACATTCTTGGACAACTGCTTTTGCTTTGGGTTATGATGAGTTACATTGGATTAAAACTGTCTCTTACCAAATGTAGCTTCCTACACTATTTAAATATAATTTGTTCATGTGCTAACCCAATGCTGGACACTCAGAGAACTGAGTTTTAGTCCTAGCTGTGCTCCTTCCAAAGTATAAGATTCTTGCTTAGTCCTCTCAGCTTCCCCAGTTGCTCTGACTTTCCATTTATAAAACGGAATTGGTGTCACTCAGTGACTGATCAATAATGGGCATAATACTAATCCTTGTTGAAGTGAGGACAAAATGAGCTAATGATGAAAAAATTCTGCTAGACCCCTTTAGTTGTATAAAGGAATACTGTTTTAAAATTTTGAGCACTGTGTTAAAGCAAGACTCATTTAACTAAAATATTTAATGAGGGTAATGTACTTTTTTTTTTTTAATTTCTTTCCAGCGTAACAGAATTCATTGTTTATGCACCACACCCAGTGCTCCATGCAATCTGTGCCCTCCCTAATACCCACAACCTGGCTCCCCCAACCTCCTACGCCCCGCCCCTTCAAAGCCCTCAGATTGTTTTTCAGAGTCCATAGTCTCTCATGGTTCACCTCCGCTTCCAATTTCCCTCAACTCCCTTCTCCTCTCCATCTCCCCTTGTCCTCCATGTTATTTGTTATGCTCCACAAATAAGTGAAACCATATGATAATTGACTCTCTCTGCTTGACTTATTTCACTCAGCATAATCTCTTCCAGTTCCGTCCATGCTGATACAAAAGTTGGGTATTCATCCTTTCTGATGGAGGCATAATACTCCATAGTGTATATGGACCACATCTTCCTTATCCATTTGTCCGTTGAAGGGCATCTTGGTTCTTTCCACAGTTTGGCGACCATGGCCATTGCTGCTATAAACATTGGAGTACAGATGGCCCTTCTTTTCACTGCATCTGTATCTTTGGGGTAAATACCCAGTAGTGCAATTGCAGGGTCATAGGGAAGCTCTATTTTTAATTTCTTAAGGAATCTCCACACTGTTTTCCAAAGTGGCTGCACCAACTTGCATTCCCACCAACAGTGTAAGAGGGTTCACCTTTCTCCACATCCTCTCCAACACACATTGTTTCCTGTCTTGCTAATTTTGGGAGGGTAATGTACTTTTAAAAAGTAGCAAAGACAAAGATTCCTGAGTCCTTTGCCTCTCAAGCAGTTTATGGATTAGAAGCAACACAGAGATTAGATCTTTTGATCACACCAACTCTCCTTCTACATAGTCTGACTTTGCTTTTACTTTCCTCCAAAGAACGTGGAACAGCTGAGATCTTAACCCATTATAAGCACTAATCTTTCAAAGGTCTCTGTATTTTCCTTGGCTTCTCTCCTGACCTTAAAGTTAAATATAAGTTCCAGGATCGATCTTCCTGCTCATCTTATAAAATTATTTTGTAAAACAATAAGTAAGATTAAGATTGGGAGGTTGTCTCCATTTGTCTGCCTCAGCATTCAAAATCTCATTGATCCCAGCATTTTTTTCTCTATAATGTCAAGGGCTCTCAGTCACCTTAGCCAAATGTCATTCATTGCTTTTGAGGAGAAAATGCAAGTCTGTGTTTTACTTGTCTTCTCTGGACTTGGATTCCTGACATTGAAGAGGTTTCACACGTACTATCAGTGACAGTCAATTGGAAGACAGACAGACACAAAGCCATTCTCAAGGATTTCTTCCTTTATTTCCAAAATACCTTTTGACCACTGGAAAGGGGGTTGATCCTTCCCTTTTGTTTCTTTTAGTATGTTCACAGTGACACAGAAAAGGAGAGAGAGCATTGCACACAGGGAGCTCTCTCTTTTTTTCTTCCACATGAAAGACTTCATTGTTACCCCTCCACAGTTGACTGCAGGCCTTGGAGAAAGTAGCAAAAGATCAAGAAGGACAGAAGAATGGTTACTGACGTATTTTCCAGAGTGGGAGGCTCTGACTAAAAAGAAATCCATTGATTTGTGAAAGAGGATCCTTTTATATTTTAACACACTATTGGGGCTTGCTTTATCATTAGTGACTTTAGGACTGCTTGTATTTGATTTAATCAGGAATGCAGCCTTGAAGCTGACTTTATAAACCCACAGCACAATAGTTAGTTGTCAGCTGTGATTAGATTTCATTAGTGTAAGTGGAAAATGAATTAATACTTTTTCACCTTTTCCCCCTAATCCATCCCTTCCCTTCCTTTTTATTTTGAGAAAACTTCCCCACTCCCCCACCTCACAAGCCTTTCCCTCTTTTCCTATTTCTTAGTGCTGGAGAATAAAAATATAATTATGTACCTACATAGTCAGTTGTTTGATTTTTGTATTCGTAGAAAAGCACAAGCACTCTGTGGTGCTGGCATTTTTGTGTAGCTGTATATTAACAAGATTACTCAATTCAGGAATTTTCAATGTATAATATGACTGCCAGTCTGCTGAGAGCTTTGGTTGGAAGAAAAAACAGGCATGATAGAGCCAAACATGGTGGTGGTGATGATAGTGGTTATACCGTACTTAGGGAGAGCTACTCGTGGATTCATTCATCACTGTACCTTTGGTAACTCTTAAGTACAATAATTTATTAATTTAAATAAGACTAGTGTGATCTCGAGATTCTGTAGTTACCCTCCTAGTCAAAATCCAAATTCACTGGTACAAATCCAATTGAAGAATTATCACTAGAATTTTCTCAGAAGTTTCTGCATTGGGTAATTGTTTTTTCTAGAGGGAGAAAGAACGCAGGAGGCAGAACAGTTGTGAGAGAGCAACACATCCCATGTTCAGTCTTTCGTAAGTGGAATTTGAAATGTCCAAGGGCTATTGGGTACAGCCATCCAAGAAGGCTTCACATGGCTCTCATTTGCCCAGCTCTGGGAGTCCCTAGAGCATAATCATCAAGACGCTGAGAGGGAATGAAATCATTTAGGAGACTAGGTGACCAGGAAGAACAATGGGCCAACTCTGGAACCCTGGGGAATCCTAATATTTCACAACAAAATGAAAGAAAAATATCTGTGAGGAAACAGAGAAAATCAGAGGGGTTTGAAAAGAACCAGTGGAGTCCAATATCATGGAAACTTCAGAGTAAATTAGAATAATCACCCAAGTGACCCCCAAGCCAGCTCCAGTCTGACCCTCTTCATGCAGGGTGAGGATTTGCAGCAAGAAGGGAGCAGCAGTGCTCCCCCACAGGTGATTGTAAGCACCCACCATTTCTCTTTGGGGGAAGCAACCATGAGACTTGGCACTGAAAAGGAGCTTGTTATTACCAGAAGGTTGGGGCCCAACTTGAAGGTGGAGTTCATAAGGTACACGCTTATTTGTGCCAAATTGATTCTTTATAGATGTTTTTTCTAGCAGGAAAAAAAAATACATTTTAAGAATAGGAGATTATGGAATCTGGTTCTAATTCCCAGTTCCTTTTTTAGACTTTTATTACATTATATTTTGACCCATTTTTATAAATATACATGAGCACACATTGTACGAGCCTTGTACTTTCTGCAAAGAAAGTATTACAATTTCTGATATATTTCTATGGTTAGATATTTTTGATGGTATTACACGAGAACTATTTACCAGTGACCCTAGGCATCTTGGCAACATATCTGGAAAAGTCAGTTGCAAGGTTGGTTTCTTATTTATTTATTCAGTCTTTCTAGTATTTCAGTCCCTCCCCCACCTTCAAGCTATTTTCTAGTCACTGACCAATGTCCAAATGTGAGTTGCTATGAATTCAGTGGGTTATATCTATATTTATATATATATTTTTCATATATATGAAAAATCAGTCCTGAGTTTCCATGTTTTGGAAGAGACAAATACTAATGTTATGTGTTTGACATTGAAATCTCCAAAAAAAAATTCATGTAATTGACAATGAAAACTCAAAAAAAAAAAAAAAAAGACTAGTCTATTTTTAATTGAAAACCTCAAGGTAGAAGATTTCTAATATTTGGGGTAATAAAAATATTAGTCTTAGGTGAGATAATTTTTTCTTTGCACTTTATTTGAAAAACAGAGGACTGGAGAAAAGAAAAAATTCAGCCATTTCAGTAAGTCTCTCAAGTAGTGACAAAATGAAACATTCTAATGTGGGAAGGAACACTAAACAAATGTCAGATCTGATCCTCTTCCTGCTAATGAAGTGATTTGGGGAAGATATCCCCAAGGTCTGGATTTTCTCATCTGTTAAATGATTGGATTATGCTAGCTATTTTTTGTTAATGCCCTTCACAGTTTCTGTGTTCTCCAGTTCCCGATAAGATTTTCTTACCAGACATCAATAATCTATACCATTGATGTTCAGTTAATCAATCCTTTTAACTGACCCACTAAAGTAACTGCACTGTCATTCCCTAGGAAATACATGCTGGACAATGACCATCCCAGAGTACTGGGAGCCAGAAGACTGTTCAACATGTCCATGCATTTCTGCCCCCATTGGTTGAGTTTTCTGTGCACCAAGAGTCAGCTAAATTTGTTCCCAAATCTGCTTATGCCAGTTGTGTTTGTTATTGAAATTACATAATTTATCAAATAGTATGAAAACCAAAGAAATACGAAGTGTGAAAAGAGAGCTATTTCCATGAGAACTTAAACAATTGCTCTGGATAGAATCTACAGGGGAAAGTTGTGTAGTAAAAGACATTATAAAATATTAGAAAACTCATAAATATCTAGAGAGGCCGATTTTCATCTTTCTTTGTGGTTGACCTTATTTTTAAATGTCATGTGAAAGAACTGAAACTGGAGATCAGAGTTGAGGCTTTATGCAAGAAAGTAACAGAACTCCAATCAGACTATAAGACAATGTTGTACAACAAAAGATTGATGAATGAATACACAAAGAAATGATTGAAGCAAAAGTGAACTATTTAGATATGCATGTATAATTTCTTATCTTTCTTCACTGTAGCTTTTATTTCATTTCATTTCATTTTTTTTATTTGCCCAATGGCTACCCATTTCAACTCTGTCCGATTAGACAGCATTTACTTCCGTTTATCATATTGAGGTCAGCATCAGGCTCAAATTTCCAAGTTTCCTTTGTTCTTTCAATATTAACAGGATATACTATACTAATGAATGATATGAGTAAGATCCCACAGAGCACTTTTCTTTTCCAGGCTTTTGAGATATAAATATTTATTTCAAAGCTAATTACATATTATATAGTAGAACCAATTCCTGGGATTGAAGCCTACCTCCTGTTCTTACTAAGAACTTAATGTCATCAAGGCATGGTTTTTACCACTGAGACATCACAGTAACACACTAGCTCACTGGGCTGCGAGGATGAACAAATCATGCACAGAGAGCATAGCACCTGGTATATAGTGGAAACCCAAGATAGGACATTTATTATCCCTTAGAGTAGTTTTCAAGCGCTTCTAATGACCAATTGACTTGTGATGTTGTAACGAACTCTAGAAGTTGTTGGATGAAAAAGATTGAACGTTAGGCACCTTTTCGGGGGGAGCTGAAGCAAATTTGAAAGAACCAAAGGATGCCTGGGACCATATAATTAGATTGCACAGTGGCCAGAGGTCAAAACTAAACAGCAAGTTAGAACCTTCAGTTAGGGGTCAGTGATCAAGAGCGAGAGGAGATTAGTGTTTGCAGCAGCTGCTCCCAAGCGAAATGTTCCCTCAGTTGCTGGAGGTAATGAATTATGCCCCATGATTACTGCTGGTATGAGCTCTGCTTCCTCTCCTACAGTTTACTCTTAACACAGCAGCTAGGGTGAGCACCAATGAGATCATGTCACTCCTGTGCCCAAAGCTGCATGCAAAGCTGCTCATTTCCCTAAGAGAAAGGCCAAAGTTCTTACAATAAATGGACTGCAAGGCTCTACAGTGATTTGGGCCCTTCAATAATGACCTCTTTGCTTTCAACTCTAATTATTCTTACACTCGCTGTCTTCCAGCCAATTCCTCCTCGGCATTTTTTTTTTTTTTAAGAAGTCGGCAGTCTCCTGTCCTAAGATCTCTTTGTTCTCTCTTTTGAACATTCTATCATTCGGGAACATTCTATCACCCCAGTGGCTGGCCCAGCTCCCTCCCTTCCTTCAGGTCTTTGTGTAGTAGGTTTTACTTTCCCAGAGAAGCTGACCTTGACCACCTCTCACATCCCACCCTCTCCGCACCCCCCCCTTAAGTTCCCTTTTATATATCATCATTTAGTCATCACGCCTGGTTTTTCTTGCCTCTCTGCGCTAGAATGCGAGTTCTACCAGGAGAGGTCCTTTATCCAGAGTTTTGTTTCTTTCATGTACTCAGGTACCTAGAACCATGCTTGCTACACTGTCAGAGCTCTTTAAATATGGATTGAATGAATGAATGAATGAATGGACGAACCAGGACAGGCCAGAACATAGTCCACAGGCTTCTCTGCCCAAGGGAAAAGCAAATGGCAGAACAACCAAGATCTGGGAGTCTATCGAGGAGAGCAATGATCTCTTCAGACTGGAATGGCTCCCTGACTTCAGCTACAGTTTGCAAATCTCCCTTTTCCCTGAGTCCCACTTGCTTTCTTGATTTTATTACCTAGAATTCAGGTTTACTCAGGCAAAAAGAGTCAGAGAAGTGTGGCCAGGACCTGGATGATCCCGAAATAAACATGTCTTTGCCTCAATTTTGTGACATATGAGCAAGTAGCTATGAAGGCCTTTTTTTCCCTCTTTCCTTCATTGCTTGTCTCTAGGTTGGTTTAATGATTACCTGATGATTCAGCAGTTATGACTTTTCTTTCTTTCCTTTTTTTTTTTTTTTTTGAACTCTTACAGTTTCTTATCCTCTCATACAGCATCCATATTTGGTACTGAAGATTTGTAAATTCCCTCGCTTCCTTTCTCACTCAATTGTCATTTACATGCTTTCAGTTTTCATAGCTCTCTTTATGGATATAGTAATAATCATAATGTAATGCCAATTGTACTGTAATAATAATTTATCACATTTTTTTGATCTACTGAGCCAGTACTATCTGCCATGTTCTGATTTAGGAGATTTCCTTAATTTTCTTATCTATTCAAGTAAAAGAATATGGCATGACTCAAAAGTCAGAGATGTAAAATTATAGACCCATATCACTATATTCAAATCAGAGGAAAAGTGAAGCAATTATTGAGATGTGGGGTTGAAAGACTAGTCCACAGACCAAATTCTTCCTGCGACCTATCTTTGTAAATAAAGTTTTATTGGCTCACAGCCATGCACACTCTTTTACATTTTGCCTATGGCTGCCTTCATGCTACAGTGAATGGCAGAGTTGAATATTTGCAGCAACAACCACAGGTATGGACAACAAAGCCCAAAATATTTATCATCTGGTCTTTTCCAGAAAAACTTTCAGGCCTCTGGTCTAGATTATTTAGAGATTATTCATTTTGGTCCTAAAATATTCACATTTTTTATATAAAATTTGAAAGTGGGGAGATAATAGAATCTCAATAAATATCTATGGCCTAAATGAATGATGATAATTTTCAGTTGTACGCTCCACAAAAAAGAAATTAACTCAGGGACCTGAAGTCACTAGAAATATTAGCAATCGTTAACCTGTAACCCCACCCCCAGAATTAGTCCATGGGCCATAAAGCACACATTTACCTACTCCTTAGGGAGAGAAGAGACAAATCTTTATGAAAAGACATTCATTTCAAAGTGGAGGACATGCTCACCGGGGTGTGAACAAGACCATTCATTGGTGTGTGGAAAAAGAGATTATAATTTATGGCTTCAAGTTAATATAGAGAAAAGAAAGTAAGCTTCACTGATATTTAATATACAGATTGGCCCCAGTCCCTGCACAACTACAATCAGACAGGTATTTGAGATTTCTTAAGGGAAGTGTAGCAGTTAATCAGTCCCAAAGGACTGGCTATGGCGATCTCTCTTGTCTGATTTCTGTGTAACCACACACATTGAAGTGTGCGTGTGCCTGGTTAAGTAGAGTTAGGGATTTCATTATCTACTTCATAAAATGAATAAATGGATACAAAGATTCCTGTAAAAACATCTGACATTGAAGATAATAATTCATGCACCGCTTAATAGTGGAGAAAAAATGGCAGACTTGACATTTCTCTTAATCCTATAGAATCAGTCCTTCAGCAGCCAAAGAAGTAAAAATGTAATTCATAAATTCTGATGAACTTTGAAGTGATGCGAGAATATATTGAATATGGATTTACTTCCCCTATCATTATAGACCTCACCCTAGTTGAATACTGTGTCAAATTTAAACAAAACTTTTGCATAATTGGTGGCTTGGGTTAAAAAATGAGTGCCATGATTTAGTAGGCAAGATAATGAGGTCCATTTCCTTTTCACATCCTTCTATCATTGGAAATTAACTTTTTGGCTATGGCAGTCATTAAAATCGAGTACAGGAATAATGCATGTAAAGTTGGTCTGAATCACAAATGATACCCAGGATTTTCAAAAAATAACCAAATCTATCAAATCACACTGTTTACACAAAATTTAGAGATGTTAATGATTTTTAAAGGTGAGAACAAAAATATTTTCTTCTAAAGTAATAAAGTAAAATAAACCATTATTTATGTTACCTTTATCTCATTGTTTTACCATTTCTATTTTGTGCATGTTTTTTATGTATACAATGTTAGTACAATAGTATATGCATATAATTTTAATATATTTACATATTGAAGTAAATACCTTATGTATATACAATATATAGTAATATCTACATATATGACATGTAATAATATATACATATATATCATATATACACATATGTATATGCTTAAATTTTGTATTATTCATTGGTACATGGGATTAAAAAGTTTAGAAGTCCTTGACTTAGACAATGATATATGGGTTCAGCCTTCCTATGGGAGTTACATTAGGTTTTAGCTCTGCCTCAACTTGCCTTTGACTGGACTTCCCTCACCTGCTGAAGCCTTGTTAGAAGGCCATGAATTATAATAACTCATCTCCATGCACTTTTGTGTAAATATTTATCCCATACCATCACATACTTGTTTGTATATTTTACATTTGTCAACATTAGTGTTGTCTTTCATTAGTTCTGGCTATTTAAATACTAAAGATATTACTGATTCAACTTGATTTTTATAGTACTTTCCATAGGCAGTTAGCCAACTGACATGCTTGATGCTGTTTCCCTCTGTTCCTGGAGAAATTATTGTATCATTACAGATTGTATTGAATCTTATTGATTCTTAGATAAATAATAGGTGTGCTTTACAGATGTTGGTGTGTTTGGAAATGGCAGTTTTCCTGGGGCCAAGAGGCGTTTGAGGATATTGACTTTGTTCACTTCAGGTCGAAACAATAAATCACTCTCCTTAGGAAAAGAATTCTGCCTCAATCACTCAAATTTCTTTTATATTTTTCAAGATACAAAGAACCCACCTTCATACCACGAACCGTGTGAACTGAGATACCTCCTCTATGTCTTTTCTGGCCAAAACAAATCTACAATTTCACATCTCCGTAGTTACATCCATTTAAATTTTTTGTCATCTGGGAACAATCATGGTTTCTGAAACAGCACCTGCCATTGTCAAAGCTCTGTCTAATCCTTCTTCACGAGACTGCAATATTTCTTCTATTTATATTTGACTCCAGTAGTTCTTTTTTTCCCTCTATCAACTTTAACCCAACTGTGGAAGTTCTGACTTTTGTAATTGCTCAAGGAGAAAACTTAGAACTTGATGTCTGCTCTTAGATTGGCCAGAAAGTCTGGTCTCTCATTAGCTTCTTCTACATCAGGAAGCCAGTCTGGAAAGCAAGTCTCACAGTTTCTAGGGGATCTGCAAATGTCAAAATGCCCCTTCTGCTCCCAGTACAACTTTCACGCCCCTCTGCTCTGTGTTGCCACTTAGAACTGAAATTCACGAGAACAGATTTGGCGCTTGAGACATGGATGGAAGCGATTTGTGGGAAAGGCATAAAATGCCAGGCGTACCCCTCTCGTGTTTACGGTCAGCTACCCTATAAAGGTTTCGCTTTTGAGTGCAACCAACTTTAATTCCGTAATGCTCAGTTTGAATACTTTATGGAGGAATTCACAATAACTGCAGACTGAGCTCTAGTCTCCTGACTGAAGAAGTCTTATTTCTTCTCCGAGCGAATGGCTATCTGTGGCAGGTCAGTATTGAAAACTAATAGCCTGGGGGTGAAGAATGGAAAATAGAGGAAAAAGAATTTTTTGTGAGTGTACTAGATTTGGAACAGTTTAGGAAATGAGAACTCACTAATTGGTATTTCAGCCAAGTGTTTTGTGGGGATAGAGCTGTCAGCGAGTTTCGCACGTGAACAGTCCTCCGAGTACTCAAGCCTGTAAATCCCGGGCAGGAAAGAATAGCTACCCAAATGACACATTTTCTATTTATACTTCATGTCCCTAAACCAGCCATTTATTTATGCTTCCAATGTGCCAAGTATATACTAGGTCCTTTACATAAATAATTTTAGCAGTTCTTAATGTATCTTCTACCCTTATACATCTGAGGGCTATGCCCCATTGTCATTAGAAGCAGGAGCTCTTAAGCAGTGGCATAATGACCCTTTCTCCTTGGTTTGGAAGCAGCAGGTTGTGGGACACATGAGAATTTGGTGGAGAAACCAGAATTTAAGCTTAACCCTGGTGTCTGAGCTGCCGTTCTAAGCCACTATGGCCTGATAGCCCCTATCTTTTTGCTCCTTCACTGCATGTTGTTACCATCTTCCCCAGATTCACACATCAAACTCTTACTTCCCAAGGTAATGATATTAGGAGGTGGGGCCTTTTGGGTGGTGATTGGGTTAAGAAGGTGAAGTCCTTGTGAATGGGATTTGTGCCCTTAGAAAAAGGACCCTCCACTGGGCTCCTGCCATGTGAAGACAACAGTGGAAAGTTAGCAGTCTGCACCCCGGGTGTGTGCCCTCACCAGATGCTGAATCTGCTCCAGCTTCCAGACTGTGAGAAAGAGATGTTTGGTGTTTGAAACAGTCTGTGGTATTTTGTTACAGCAGCTCAACCTAAGACACTACCTGAAGTAGCTACCAAGACTATTCGGTAAATATGAGTTAAGCTAAATTATGGCCTGTTCAGAGGTCTTACTAAGAAAGGAGTAAATGAGTGGAATCCAGGCGTGTCATAGACCCATGAATATTTCCTACCAGTTTTCTTTCTCTACCTAATAATGTTAGACAGCTCCCCCAAACCGATTTGGTCAAGAGGCCCAGGAGAGTGAACCTGTATGGTTCCACAGGGATGGGGGGCATGGAGGTGGGGAGGGATAGGGGTAAAGGTAACTGCTGGGTAGCTGCCTGGGGGTGAAGTTCCTGTAAGTGGGGTCAAGCGGAGGCTGGGGAACTAGGAAAGAGGAGAACGAGCTGCCGACTGTCTGACTCAGTGGAACTGAATCTCACCGACATGCTCCTGGTGGGAAGTTGGGTTGGCTGGTGGTGTTTCCATTAAAGGATTAGCCTTGGGAGAAAAAGCAAACTCCTTCCCACGCATCAAGACTCAAATCAAACGTCACTCCTTTTGGAAACCCTCCAGACTTCCCCTGGACGAGTTAGGGCCTCACTGTGCTATGCTCCTATAGCTCACTTTTAATATCTCATTTAGGTTTTACCTCATTGTATTAGATTAAGTACTCGCTCCAGGGTGGTTAGCATCACCAGCTTGTTGAGAACACAGAGAGCCTTTGAATTTATTTTTTTCTCCTAATTAGCTGCTGATTGAATCAAGAATTGATTAAATGAATTCTAACATATTTGTGAAACCTCAAATCTAACTGTCTTGGTTTATATAACGGGTATGAAGTACTTCATGGCCTGGGATTAGCACCAGGCTCTATTTTCTTACTTTCCAGATTGAAGCAGAACTGGCTCTAGGCAGCCCCTGCCAGAAATGAGGAGACCCAGTATCACACTCCTCCTTTCCTGTTGTAGACTGAATGTTGGGGAATACCCACCTCCCCCATTCATAGGTCGAAACCTAACGCCAACATGTTGGCATCAGGAGGTGGGGCCTTTGATAGGTGCTTAGATCATAATGGTGGAGCCCTCAGGAATGGGACTCATGCCTTATAAAAGAGAGACTCTCAAAGAGCTCCCTCACCCCTTCCACCATGTGAGGACACAGTGAAAACACTAAATCAGGGAAAGTGTCCTCATCAGATACTGAATATGCTGGCAACTTGTTCTTGGACTTCCCAGATTCCAGAATGATGAGGAATAAATATCTGTTACTTATCAGAAAGCCAGTTGATGATCTTTTTGTTACTGCAGCCCAAACAGACTGAGACATTTCCCAATCCCTTCTGGATCATCCCCAGGCACTTAAGCAACAACACGTAGTCTGCTAGAATCCTGTTCTTTGGTGAGCAGGGGCCCTGACGAGTATCTGTCCTCTGCTGTCTTCCCTGTCTAGGCTCTGCTAGGACCACCAATTTTCCACTGTATGTCTGGTTCTGCTGCTTCAGACATTAGCAACACACAAGTTTATGCAGTTTCCTGCCAAGCAGCATGGCCCTTGAGGAAGGATGGCACCAAAGGATAAGACAACTTACTATTTGATCCTTCAGAACCCTTTGCTCAGGCCCCAAGGCTACCAAAGGACGCTGATGTCATTTCCAAGAGCCTGCATAACTGTAGTCCCACAAGGTCTTTCACCTGACCGAAGCATATGAAGATATCTTCTTGTCTTTGAAATGACAATCACTAATGTTTTTTTGAATCCTAGAATCCTTTCAGGAGGCAGGCTTCTTTCCTTCTTCATCTTCCTAAAATATAAATGGTACCTTCTCCTCCTTCCTACAATAAAATTTAAAAGACCATTAAGAAGAACTTGGGCCTCAGAAATACAAGAATCTGTCCACTACCTTTCTTGGGGAGAGGGATAAAATACCTTTTATTCCATCCACTGCACGGACGGGAGACTTTTTTATATAGAATTTTAAAATTCCAATACAAGTTAAATTATCACCTGCACGTCACTCTGCTATATTGAAGACTCATAGAGCAAGAAGGCATGCTTTTGTTAATTCTCTTCTTGCATAGCAAGAGGATTTTATCTTTAGTTATGACCTAAAAATAAAAATCTATGTCATAATGTTTTAACCTTTATAATTTGTTTTTTAACTCTTGCTAAAAAAAAAAAAAAAAAAAGTCCTGGTAGACAGTCCAGAAAGGAAACATTGCCAAACTCGCTGCCAGGAGCTTCCCAGAGAGACAACTGAGGAAGCCAATCTCATAGGGGTTCTGTTGAAAACAAGCAGCCTTTTACGGTCCCCCAATATCCTCACTTCGATGGTTTGGCAGTAACTTCTCAGGACCAGTGTGCAGGGGAGGGAGGTAGAAAAGTCTCCCTGTAGTGTTACACTTGGCTCTACTTGCTCCATATCATTTTATGCCTGGTAAGTCAATGAGACAGCTCGCTGTTATATTAACCGGCATAGCTGCTCATAAAAACATATCCATAGTACTGGAGACTTGGGCCAGGAGAGATTGTTTATCTCAGTTATATACAGGGTCCAGAGCTCTCCTGGGGATTATTTAGGTAATGACGTTAGACCAGACCACTGACCAATTGTTCTCCTCTCTTACTGCCCCCTTTGGGAGAGCATCCTTGGGGGCTTTCCCTGTTCACTGATCTCAGGACTGTTAAATAATGGTGAAAGTCATTAGGGTTTGAGGATTTTCTTTTTCTGGAGACTCCTTGGCCTCTAGACACAGGCATTTACTCCCTACTTAGCTTTCTTTGAGTTGAATATGCAAAGATGTTAGGAGTGTGGGGTACTTCCTCAAGCCACAAACATAACCTGGCATGTGATAATACCCTCCCACACTCTTACCGTGCTGTGACATGGTATGATTCAAGTCCTAATCCTATTCCCCTTGAACTAGAATTAAGTGGTTTCAGTCTATTAAAGGCATCATCCTTAAATGAAACTCACAAGGGCACCTACACGTCATAGGGACTAGCCTAACACAGATCTCTTACTCTGAAGTTGAGCTTTGAAAAAAAACCCCATAGCTCAGAATTTGACCTCATCGCATCAGGAAGTTTGACTTAAAAATCTGTCTCTAGTGTTCTGTGTCCTTTTTCTTTATCATCAGATTTTTCTGACTTTGACTTGGGGATCAGAGAGGTAATTTGCTCATTGAAACCAACCCCAAACAACTCATTTTTTAAAAAAATTTTTGTTCTTTCTTCTTCACATTGTGTGTGTGTGTATGTGTGTGTGTGAATAACTTGTTTTGGAAGGAACTCAATGTGAAAAATAACACAGGCGTGGGCCTCCACATACCAAAGCCTCAAGGAATTCATTTACAGCATGTTTAAATCTCAACTGAGGCCTCTGAATTCCACCCCGTACAGGTGGAAGCATGAGCAGAGTACATGTGATTGGAACTGAGTTGAGTCTTGGGTTAGGGAAGGAGGGAGAGAGAATCTAAACAACCTAGAAACCTGTTTGGATCGTGACAGGTGGCTGTTGATTAGGACAGGCATATAACTCACCTGGGTGCCTTAGTGGAAATGTCATGCCTTATTTTAGAAGGAAATTAGATTCAGTGACAGGAGACACACGCTAGGGACTAAATAACATTCTAATAACATATTTTAAGTGTGCCACTTACTAACAAGATCGATTTTCAAATTTGCTTTTGACAAAGATTAAAGTAAAAATAAAGGCAGGGAGTAAGATGGCAAATCAGTGAAAAGGAATGTGTAAAACACACAAAGCACAATGGAGGGTTATATGAGATCCTCCTCTCGCTCTCCCCCTAAATTCTATGAAATGCTAGTTTATTTTTAAGGATCATTTGAAAATGACTTTCATAATTGAATCAGATGCTAGAAAATCTATAAAGAGAGAAAACAGATCAGTGGTTGCCTTGGGCAGGGGATAGGACCAGGGATTAAGTATAAGCTGGCATGAGGGATATTTCCAGAGTAGTGAAAATTTTCTATTTTTTTTCAAAGATTTTATTTATTTATTTGACAGAGAGAGAGCAAGAGAGCACAAGTAGGAGAGCGGCAGGCAGAGGGAGAAGCAGGCTCTCCATTGAGCAGGGAGCCAGACTCGGGGCTCCATCCCAGGACCCTGGGATCATGACCTGAGCTGAAGGCAGACCCTTAACAAACCGAGAGCCCCGGTGAAAATGTACTAGAACTGAACTGTGGTGATGGTTGCACAAGGATTTAAGTTTAAAAGAGATCATTGAACTTGTGATGGGTGAATTTTGTGATATATAAGTTAAACTTCACAAGGTTTCTTTTTTTTGTTTTTTAATTAACAAGGTACAGCTTCAGGACATTAGATTTGGCAATGATTTCTTGGCTATGACACCAAAAGCATAGGCAACAAAAGAAAAAACAGACACACTGGACTACTTTAAAATGTAAAACTTCTATGTATCAAAGGACACAACCAACAGAGTGAAAGGGGAGCCTACGGAATGGGAGAAAATATTTTAGAATTATATATCTGAAAAGGGGTTAATATCCAGAATATATAAAGAACTCTTAAAACTCAACAACAAAACAACCTGTTTTAAAAATGGGCAAAGGGGGCGCCTGGGTGGCTCAGAGGGTTAAAGCCTCTGCCTTCGGCTCAGGTCATGATCCCAGGGTCCTGGGATGGAGCCCCACATCGGACTGTCTTCTTGGCGGCGAGCCTGCTTCCTCCTCTCTCTCTCTGCCTGCCTCTCTGCCTGCTTGTGATCTCTCTGTGTTGAATAAATAAATAAAATCTTTTTAAAAAAATGGGCAAAGGTCTTAAAAAGAAATTCCAAAGAAGATATACATATATGGCTAAGAAGCACATGAAAAGATGCTCAACATCACTCGTCATCAGGGAAAAGCAAATCAAAAACCAGAGATAACTCCTCACACCCATTAGAATAGCTGCTTTCAGGGGCGCCTGGGTGGCTCAGTGGGTTAAAGCCTCTGCCTTCGGCTCAGGTCATGATCCCAGGGTCCTGGGATCAAGCCCGGCATCGGGCTCTCTGCTCCACAGGGAGCCTGCTTCCTCCCCTCTCTCTCTGCCTCTCTGCCTACTTGTGATCTCTGTCTGTCAAATAAATAAATAAAATCTTAAAAAAAAAAAAAAAGAATAGCTGCTTTCAGAAAATGAGGAAATAACAACTGCTGGCGAAAACGTGAAAAAAATGGAACTTTTGTGCATTGTTGGTGGGAATGGAAAATGATGCACCTGTTTTGGAAATCAGTCTGAAGTTCTTCGGGAAATTAAAAATGAAATTACTGTATGACCCAGTAATTCCACTTCTGAATGTATACCCAAAAGAACTGGAAACAAGTTCTTAAAGAGACATTTGTACACTCCTGTTCATAGCAGCATTATTCCCGAGCAACCAAGTATCCATCGATAAGATGAATGAATAAACATGTTCTACACATACATTGGAATATTATTCAGCCTGTAAAAGGAAGGGAATTCTGAGAGGTGCTACAACAGATGTGAATCTCGAGGACATTATGTTAAGAGAAATAAGCAAGTTCCAAAAAGAACTACTGTATAATTCCATTTACATGAGGCTCCTAGAATAGTCAAATTTCAAGAGACAGAAAACAGAATGATGGTTGCTAGGGACTGGAGGGGATGAGGGGAGAGTGGGGGGTTATAGTTTAATGGGTATGAAGTTTTAATTTTGCAAGATAGAGTTCTGGAAATGAATGTTGGTGATGACTGCACAATAATGTGAACATACTCAATACCACTTAACTGTACACTTTAAAATTGTTACAATGGTAAATTTTATGCTATGTGTATTTTGTCACAATTAAACATGTAAAAAGGGCTAAAAAACTTAACCAGGTGTGCTTGTCGGTTCTAAAAACTGAAAAATTGGTTTTATCTTCTGTGGTCCTGGAATACCATAAATCATCAGTAAATTGTTGTAGATGTAAATGTATCCAAGATTGTGCGATCAATTCCGATTTTACCTCTGATACTCCTTTGGTTAGTTCATCTGTTGTCATGAAATTAAATCTTACTTTTGCATGGATAATCTTTCCCAAACCAACTTTACAAGTTCTAGTCCTTCAGCTCTAACTTTTTGATAGTATTTGTACTAGAGCATCATCAGATTACCCCAGACTCATCATGGGGAAGGGAATACACATATTCTTTGTCTTTAAATAGTATCTACTCTTAAATTTTCTGGGTCTTCCAGTGGTCTCAGTCATTCTTCTAGTTGTTGTGGCTTAGATCTGTGGAGTCATTTTAGATATTCCCTGTTTCTCAGTGACAATCATTAGTTTTCCTGTTTCCATCTTTCTTATATGTAAACACACTGTACAACATTGACAGGTAAGTTTAAATCTTAAAATATTGAGACTTTCCATAGTTAATCCTAACCCAGCTACCCCAGGTTATCTCTGAGTATTATCATGACCAATCCTCTACTTCTCTCAGTGTGGTCTACTTAACATCCACATCCTTATTTTCATGTATTTTATCCTCTTCCTTCCTAGATACAGTGTCATCCCCCTCTTTTCTACTCAAGGATCTCTTCCCATTCAACTTCCTCAACCAGGAGCCTTTCGCGATTACTGAATCCTGTGGTCCTCTCAACCTTTTCTGAATAACTGCCTTGATACTGACTGTCTCTTATGGGCTGCACGAGGGTGTGGGCTCTATAAGCTGTTAGCACCAGGCAAGAACAACAAAAGCAAACCCAGGATGGACCTGATGCCAAGAGAACATTGACAGGAGGCCATGAGTTTGAGATGGGATTGTGGTCAGACTCAAAAGGAGAATTAGCACCATAGAATACACAAATGTAAGTAAAAGGAGTATGAGAATCCAAGTCTATGGAAAAGTCCGAGAAACAATCAGGAATATGAATTGGAGTAAATCCCCCAAATCCCAGCTTTCAATAAGAGCTCCAGTCACTGTAGCTAGACTAGTGAACAGTCCTGGGCAACAGACTGATTTAGGGGAAATGGTACAGGTTGTGCTCCTGAAAGACATGAATTCTAATCCCAACACCCCCCATTCCCTGCACTTACTATCTGTGTGATCTTGGGCAAGTTACTTGAACTTTCTAAGCCTTGCTGTGTTCATCTCTAAAATGGGGATAATAACACAAAAATTATAGGGCTGCCGTGATGATCAGCTAAAATTAAACAATGTAGATAAAGCTCCTGGTAGATGCTTAGCAGTGGTAGGTATGAAACCTTTATTCTGGCTGAGGTTAATTGCTCTGTATGTTGAATAATAATCACTGTCTCTATGAGGTATAAAGATAAATAATCACTATATTATTGTATAAATCGTTGATGAATGTCAGCCCACATCTTAATTATGTAAGAACTATTGCCTTCCTTTCTACCTTCCTTTCTTCTTTCTTTTCTTTTCTTTTCTTTTCTTTTTTTTCTCCTTTTTCCTTTCTACTTATTTTAACTCTGATATGGACTGGCGGGAAACTCAATCTCAGGGATTCTTGTCCCTCTTCCTTCAGTTTTGGGCCAAGTGGACAGCCTCTTACTCATTGGCCTCTGTTTATCCAACATATGCTGATATGTTCACCATGCCGAGGACTCCTTTAGATCTCCTGCCACATTTGGGCCCTAGGGATCTCTGGTCAATCTGAGAATACTAGGTCAAAGTCCAGTGTCTTAGAAAGGAAGGAAGGAAGGAAAGACGGAAGAAAAGAAAAAAAATAGGAAGGAAGACAAGATGAAAGAAGCCATTAATCCCCAGATACTTGAGTTTGCTTGTTAAACAATAAATTATCAAAAGGAAGTCTTATACGCCTTCTGGGCAGAAATGAAACTATCTAGAATAAAGCAGAGTGGAGAAGGGCTAAAGAACTAAAGCCATGGAAAACCTAAAGTCCGAAGTTTTTTTTTTAATATGCAACTTGAATTTTCTCTTCCTCTGGTAGAAGAGACATATAATGTTCAAAGGGTATTTCCAGTTGACTCAGACAAAGAAAATCTACTGTTTGCATGAAGCAGGAGGAACACCATTGATGTCTTCTTGTTTTGACCTTACCCTACCTTGGTTACTTAACTCCATCTTTGGGGGCCCAAATTTCTTCATCTGTAAAATGAAGGTATTCTAGCCACAAACTGTTAAAAATATAGTTAAGGGGCACCTGGGTGGCCCAGTCAGTTAAATGTCTGACTCTTGATCTTGGCTCAGGTCATGATCTCAGTGTCCTGGGATAGAGCCCCATGTGGGTCTCCCTGCTCAGTGTGGAGTTGGCTTGAGCATTCCCTCTCTCAAGCATGCCCCTCCCCCTGCTCTTTCTCTCTCTCTCTCTCAAATAAATAAATGAATAAAATCTAAAAAATATCTATGTAGTTGAATTCTAAAATTCTCTAGGTTATCTGATTGAGAAAAAAATTATTTTGGGGGGTGGGCTTTGTCATCGTTTTCAGAGTCATGGCTATAAAAGGGAACAATTCAGAGGCAAAATAACCTCTTCCTCCTCCCAACTGTCCTTGCTCTTTAGCTCCATCTGTATTATTGCCTGGATGACTTTCTGTTCTGATTTATAGTCATTTGCTGTCAAGTCTTATCTCCTCGTTTACAACTAGAGTTTAAATTCTTTAAGGAACGGATTCAGCTATCCAGACAGCTCCCTTTTCCTTCCTTCTCTTCTCCCTTCCCCCTCAGACAGATTCTTCTGGATCATAGTAAGCACTAACAAGAATTGTTTAATTGGAAATAACCAGCTTTAAGAACTGAAGAATGTCCTCCGAAGGTTATTTATTGACCTCTCCTGGAAAGTTATTTCTGTTGCCTACGTTCTAACAAACTGAAAGTGCTTTTGTCCTAAAATACTTATTTTAAAGGGGTGTCTGGGTGGCTCAGTTGGTTAAGTGTCTGCCTTTGGCTTAGGTCATGGTTCCAGGGTCCTGGGATCGAGCCCCACATTGAGCCCCACATCGGGCTCCCTGCTCAGCAGGGAACCTGCTTCTCCCTCTCCCTCTGTCTGCCTCTCTGCCTACCTGTGCTATCTATCTCTCTGTCAAATAAATAAATAAAATCTTTTAAAAAAAATACTTACTTTAAAAATTTTTGTTATTGTGCTTCACTCTTTACAGACATTTTCTCTTTTAATCTCACAACAAGCCTGAAAAATAGATATTAATATCACTTTCCAGATAGAGAAATAAAGGCTCGGAGGGATTAAGGGGTTTGCCCAAGAGCACTCAGCTACTAAGCGGCAGAAGCTTAGTGATTCCTCAGCTTTCAGATTCCAAAACCCACCCCCATATAGTAGGGATGTTTTCTAAATTCTTTAAACAGAGCAGGTAGTAATTGCCTGACAGTCAAAGAGGCAAACTTGTTTATGAGTATTCACAGAAGAACAATTGTGAATTTGGAAAGAAAACTTTCTCTTCACAGTTCAGTCCAGACAGAGGTCTCTGATCTTAAGCAGCATTTTTGTGATACATAGCACTGGAATCCAAGTCTTGAATCTACAAAAAGGGTGCTCACACAGGTTTGCCAGGAGTTTGCATACGCCATTACTCTGCTCTTAAGCAACAGAAGATTTCAGTGAGAGAAAAGGAAAACATTTTCAATGCAGAGATCTAGGAATGAAACGGATTGACCCAATCCCATTAGAACGATTTAGACTGGAAATAATAGCCTTTCGCTTTCAGCTTGTTCTGAGTAAGCAACTATTTTCAATGTGCATCCCATAATGATTCCCAATTCTCTGAACACTGAAAACCCTTTCAACAATCTCCACAGGAAAACGAAGGCTACTATTTGCGGGGGGAGGAAAAAGATATCAGTATTGCATACTGACTATTCAATTCTATAACAAACATTCCGTGGAATGTCTCTTGCATGTATATTTCATGCTCAATCCACAGTGACCATGTATTTGAACATGAGATTTGTCATTTTTTTCCCCCAAAGAACAACTTCCTGTAGATATTTTTGTCTAATTAAGAACCAAGACAGAACTTGCTTGTCTGTGCTTGAAAGTCATTTTGCCTTAAGAATCCCTTCTTTATCATCTAGTTGTTCTGTAAGGGCTTTATTGACTATGAGGCCTTTTAGCTTGACTGTTTTATTATGATATTTAATATGATATATGAAAGTTTTAATATGCCATGTAATACAGAAGTCAACCCATCTATTCCACTCCCATTTATACCTTGAAAAAAAATTAATTGTAGAAGAATACACATCTAGAAGTTTGTCATCATGGATACACCCTAGTAATTGTCTGTTGTTGACTAACTACTTACCTCACGCAGGTGTGAACACCGACTTCTCTCAGTGTTATTTCAGGCTCTCTGACTCAAAGTCACTCACTGGTAATTATTGAGAATAAACAAAATTTTGGATGACAGAACATTAATTTTTTTTACTTTTTGTTGAGTATATCATTTTTTGCCTGTATTTACATTACATTACATTACAGTTTTATCTGTATATAAATAAAATATATAATTCACATACTTTTATACATACATAATTTTTTAAATAATTTTTTAAAAAAATATTTTATTTATTTCTTTGACAGACAGAGATCACAGATAGGCAGAGAGGCATGCAGAGAGAGAGGGGGAAGCAGGCTTCCTGCTGAGCAGAGAGTCCTATGACCTGAGCAGAAGGCAGACCCACTGAGCCACCCAGGCGCCCCATATACATAATTTTTTAGTCTTTAAATAGAATTTTCTTATTGGAGTTCCTAGTTCAGTAAATGAATGAGTATCTCATTTTAAAAATCTATGTACTTATTGTACTTATGCTCAGTGGGTTTCTATAAACTATAATAAAATCTTTTTACTGGCAAATATCTACCCAATAATAAACTGATAAATGAATGAAAGATAGGACTGTTACACAATTTGTTTCCAAACAAGTTGTTTGGAAACACAAGCTGTTTTCAAGGATGATTAATGTCTGACCAGTTCAACTCCCAGGATCCATCACTTCTGAGGCTGAGACTTGTTTGTGGGTTGGGTCAGTATGCACGTGCGTCGACATGTGCAGAAAATGACACTAAAAGTCACAGGTCACAAACTTCTGGTTATTCTCACACATGTGCTTTGATTTCTCAGCATGATGTTTTGCAAACTTGAACTTACTACAAACATTTACAGGTTGGCAAATATCAACAAAGGCAGATTTCTTAAAAATGAGAAAATGGGGCGAAATCAGTCCTATAATTTCTCATAGCAAACGTTGGCTGGAGTCAGGGAAAGACTGCAGAAGTCACTGGGGCCATCCTTTCCAGCTGTCCCCTCCCCGACCATTGCTATGTACTATCTACCCGTTCCCTCTAGGTGTTTGGGTCTGAGACCTTTGCTCTGAAGAAAATTCTCTAGCACTTCCTTTTAACATAGTTGAATTAGTCATGACTTTGTGTGTGGTGACTCAGAGTAAAGAAGAATTGGAGCAGTCTCAGGTCAGCTCAGTGCCAAGTGTAACTGAAGGACACCTGTTCAGGAGCTCATGGGGGATATGAAGAGCCATAGGAAGAGGTGAGAACACCTTCTCAAATCCTTCCATAGATGGGAAGGAGGAAATTTCCCAAACTTCAGCCATTACCAGAAGTAGCTTGAAATTATGTAATAGTCCTAAATTTATTTACCAGTTTATTTAGTCAATATTCGCCAGTAAAAAGATGTTATTATAATATATAGAAACTTCTGAGTATAGGTACAACAAGGACATAGATTTTTTTTTTTAAGATTTTATTTATTTATTTGACAGAGATCACAAGTAGGCAGAGAGGCAGGCAGAGAGAGAGAGAGAGAGGAGGAAGCAGGTTCCCTGCTGAGCAGAGAGCCCGATTCAGGGCTCGATCACAGGACTCTGGGATCATAACCTGAGTCAAAGGCAGAGGTTTAACCCACTGAGCCACCCAGGTGCCCCAGGACATAGATTTTTAAATAAAGTTTTCATTTATTTACATCAAGCTGATAACCTGGATTAGAAACGTAGCCCTTGGTTTCTCTGGCAGGGAAGTTTCTGACTATAAATTTATCCTCAGAACATGCTTTTTTATTAATCCAAGGATATATGCATGTAGAGTTCATGTAAGCCAGTAAGCTTGGCTTACATGGGATGGAGCAAAACTAAGAAGACATCTGGCAATTACCCTGGTAATTACCTTGATAAAAACAGCAGATCTATTTCTGTTCCATGATGGATATTTCAGTTTTAAATTAGTTCCATTACTACAAGGCCTGAATTAATTAACTAAGATGATTTGCAAACTGGCAAAAGTCTCCTTCAGGATGAAACAGGTATTGCTCGCTTATGCCTCTATTACTAGGTAGCTTTTACATGGATTCATTTTGGAAGGCTCAGCCCATGAGGTTCCTTACCAGCAGTCCTTTTGATCTGTCATGAAAGTCACCGCTTGAGAGAACTGGGATCCTGTGTGTGAGTCACTCCTCTGACCCCCAGGAGAGTGTATGTGTAAGAGAGAAAGATCCAGACACAGAGACATGCATGGTGCTGAAGATGAGCTCACACAGCACAAAGTGACACAAGCAGGGGCCATGTCTCTTGAATGGAGCTCCTCAGTTCCCCTGCTGCCCTCTGCCTAGGTTTGGGTTCTGAGTTTGTTGGCAGGCCAGGATGGCTTTTAGGAGGTGCCAGTCCCACTTGCAAATATTGTTGCTCTCATTCTGCCTAAGTTGCAATTTCTGGCCTGAGGTCATGACCCCAAACAGGAAGTGCCTCTGAGTTTCTCCAAACAGGGTATGTGGATGAGGGGCGGAGTTTAGCACACAAACACCCAGCTGCCAGCTTTTCATGTTTACAAGGGATCAAGAATAGGACACTTAAGGTCAAGAATATATCCTTTCTTCTTCCTCCAAAGGAGCAAATAGTGTTGTCTTACAGTCTAGGTGAAATCCAGACTTTAATGCCAGAGCTATATTTGGTTTGGAGTTTTTCTTTAATGCCACCCAGACTCATTTGATAACTATTATGATCTTCAAAAAACTGCATGAATAAAATGTGACTTCAAATTAACTTGTATACACATCTGATCCATTTTGGCAGGGTGGGGGGGTAAGTATAAAACCAAAACACTGGGGAATGGGGAAGGGGGAGGGAAAACCTCTCCATGTTTGAGGTGCAACTAAAATTAAGCTATAAATTAGTGTTTGAGTAGAATGGTAGAAAAACAAGAAAACGGGGTTGGAAGTGTCTCAGAGGTCATGTCCAACCCTCTTCCTGAGGATGCATGAATCACCAGCCCCCTCCCATTCCTTCTCTCTGAACTGTGTCATTTTTTTTTTTTCAGGTTTTAGCTACTTCAGGAAACCACAGTTGTTGGCTGATAGAAAAATTACAGCAATGCCAAAGAGAGAGCTATTTCTGCACCCCCCCACCCCCGTCAGTGAAGTGTTAATAGTACATAGTATGTATTAGACCTTGTACTGAAAGAAAATGCTCTTCTTAGCTGACTATCAAGACATTTTTAAAAACAAGACCTATACCTGTGATTTTTGAGCTTTCTACTCTCAGGTTTCCTGCATATTCAGGGATACCAATAATGTTACTCCAATGAACAGACTTGGAACCAGCAAAATGCCTTCTTTACAACATTATCATTTCCATTAATTTGAGCAAGTGTTGATCAGCATAAATTATTTATGTGAGCACTGGGAGCCACCTCCCTAGGTGCAAGGCAATCTGTTAAAGATTTGCTATCATGCTACTGAATGGGGGGTAGGGTGGGGAGATATACATTTTATGAGTCATAAAGTTTTAGGAATATTAGTCCTGGTGTTTACATTGGGAAATGAACTCTTGATAAAATGCACTATAAAACAAACAAACAAACCTCCCCCAAACCCCAAACAACAGCATGGAAATTTAAATTCACTAAGGGCCTAAGTTAAAATAATGGGGGGAAAAAAATCCCAAACCTTGGTAGTATGCCAAATATCATGATCAAATGGAAGATTAGATATGGTTGTTAAAGCAGAAGGACTTAAACTGTTAGATAGGCTGGCTCATGACTTAATTTGAGTTCTAAGAATATGTGTCTTTTGTTGTAGCTTCTTTGAGGGACAGGAGAAAGTGAGAAAAGAAAAGAAGCGGACAAAGAACCAGCACTCACTGTGTTTTTTCCTATACTTATTGATGTCACTGAATCTTGTAGTTGTCTGTAGGCAAGGGATAGCCAGATGGTTCCTCTACTGCAAGTAATTGACAATCAAAACAGTTATTCTAACTTCTCCATGCATGTTAATGCATTTAATGCTTGCAGCAAGCCTGTGAGGTAGGTACCATCACTAAGCTATTCTACAGTTCGGGAAACTGAGACTCCGTGAGGTTAAGTGCCCTGTAAAAGGTCACACAGTTAGCAAGTAGAAGAACCAAGAATTGAACTAGGCAACTGAGTTCTAGACATTGTACTCTTAGTCATTGTGCTAAATGACTTCTCAAAGATTTAGTTCTGTGTTTTACAAAGTCTATTCTGAAATTCATCTGCATCAGACTTTCCTAGGGTGCCTCTTAGAAGTTTTCTAGGCCAGTATATCAGAATCCCTGGGAGTTGAGGCTGAGAATTTTTATTTAAGGACTCTCTTTTGCACTCTAATGTTTGAAGATCACTGATCTAGGGAGTGAGGGAGAGAGAGAGTGAGAAACCCCCTTTGGCTTTTAGAAGTCAGAAGGACACACTATGAAACTCTCCAGACTTTGTATATAAGATCATGTCATCTGCAAATAGAAATAGTTTTTTTTTTCTATCCCAATCTGTAGAACTGTTACATCTTTCTCTTGCTTAATTGCCTTAGCGAGAATCTCTAGTACATTGCACCGTAGAAGTGGCAAGAGTGAACGTCGCATCCTTGTCTTATTCGTAGCTCTCTAGATTTTGCAGAAAAAAGGGACGGTTGAAGGCCAATGTTTTGGAAGCTGTAGTTTGGTATTTTCTGTTCCTGACTGGATTCTGTCAAGAGAGGCTTAGATGCCAGAAATATCAAATGTACTTCTAATTCATTCCCACAATGGGAGTGTGGGTGGCTCTCTGAGCTCGGTGAGCCAAGCACATAGAGATTCTTAGTAAATTCCTAATGATGGGTGAAGGTCTTCACCCATCACCCAGATATGGGTGAAGGTCTTCAGCTATTGCCCTCCAAATTCAGGGTGGGGAATAGGTATGTTTGTGGAGATGACACTTCTGAGACCATTATAATCCAACCTCTGGTTAAGAAACATTGCAGTGTAGAAGCCAAGCTTTAGAGATAATCCAATATCATTTGATTCCCGTGAGAGTCCCCATGAACAGTACTCTCATAGAGGTAAGGAAATAAAGAGGCTGTTCTACTTACTAAGGCTGCCTAAATTACCTCCAAAGTAAATGGTATGAATCAACCACTGATGTTCACAGATTTTTGTTGGTCAGACTTGGAGTGGATCACTTACTCTGCACCATGATGTCTGTGACTTTGGGTGGACGACTTGAAAGCTAGGGGCTGAGAATAGCTAAGACTGATTCACTAGCGTATCCCACAGTTGATACTGATTGTCAGCTGAAACCTTCACTGGGCTGTCAGCTGGAATGCCTGGAGGTGTGGCTTCTCCATGGGTCCTGGGATTCCTCACAGCAAGATGGCTGAGTTCCTAGGGCTAGAATTCCAACGAAGCAGAAACTACGTTTCCTTCTCTGACCTAGCCTTAGAAATCATGCAACATCACTTTTGTTGCCTTCTGCTTATCAGAAGCAAGTCACTAAATTGGACCATATTCAAAGGAGATAAATTAGACTCCATTCTCTGTGGGGAAAAGTGTTAAAGAAGTTGCACTTATATTTTAAAACTATCATAGGTGCTATGAAAAAAAAAACCAATTCAATGTAGTAATAATAGTATCTAACATTACTGAGCACTTATATGTCCGATCTTCTAAATATTCCATGTAAATTACCCCAGTCCTCCCTCAACCCTGTAAGACAGGTAGTATTGTAATCGTTATATTAAATATAAGGAATCTGAGATTACATAACTTGCCCGAAGCATAACTTGCTGGAAACTAATGGTCATGGGACTAAACTCCAGACAGCCTGGCTCCAGAAATATCTGCTTATTCAGTACTGAATACTACACTACAACTGAGAAAATGTGGGATCTAGCCCAAAGTACTAATTTAGAGAGGGATCTATTATGCTCCAAGTGTTTTCTATGCCCAGAGCCCCATTCTGAGGAAAGATGACCACTTAACAGTGTCTCTCTGTCCTATCTTGATTGCCTGACGGGGCAAGGGTATATCCCGATGGCCATCACTGGGAGAACCCCTGACATCTGGTGGGAGAGCTCTATAGAACTACTACTGCAGGGTTACTAAGTGAACCCATCAGATCCTTCCTTTTGGTGGAACTTGAATAGAAGTCTGTCCAAGGGTAGTTGACTGCACGTAGATGGGCAAAAGGCAGGAGGTGGAACATTTTCTGACATGGAAAATAAGTCAGAAACCCTCCGGAGGAACCAGAAGCCCTGGGATGCAGGAATTAAGAAGCAGAAAGTAGAACAGATAGCTAGCTACATGTTCCTGTGAACAAGAGCAGTAAAAGCAGAGGCAGAGAATAGTTTGTGCCGATAATAGCAGAGGATTAGAGCAAGCAGATACCCACATCTAAGGAGTGCTTGCCAGAGCGAAAGTAGCAGACTGTGTGTTTACTAGAGCTACTCTTTTGTACCTTAAGCACCTGCTGTGTTTAGCACTGGGTGAAGTTCGGCTATGCTCCCTCCAACATTCCCCACCCTGTGCAGCCTTAAAACAAATCCTTATTATCTGAGGTAACATGAATCTCTGTCTTTCTATTCCTTATACTTGAGATGCTCTCACCCACTGGGCCACTAGTGAATTATGTGGCCTGGGATAGGTCACTTCCCTATTGGCCCAGTTTTCTTGTTGGTAAGGTGTCAGTTGGACCAGATGATATCTAAATTCATTTCTAGCTCCGAGGTTTATTATCCTAGACTTTGGCGTGAAGGGCTTGGGGTCACAGTCCAATTGCAAAGTCATGGCAACCCCTCACCCTCTTTATCCCCAGCTCCCTCTCTGACCACAGAGTGACTGAAAGTTGAGATTTCTGTCTCACAAGGAATCGAAAGGCAGCAGTAGCGTGCCAAGTAGCTCTATGGCCTTCTGGTAGCTCCCACACAGGCCTCCCTGGGTTTGGGTGATGTTTTCTGCAGAGCCAGCAGGCCAGTGTGTGTGTGCTGACCTCTCCTTCTCTCATTTCACAAGAGATCTTGTCTGCTGGAGAGAGATGAAAATAAATCATGAGAAGTTGCAAACGTACTGTTGGGAACTGAGGTAAAATGTGGAAAGGCTGCTGGGTTTGGTGTGGTCAGAGGTGACTGTAACAACTGTCCAGGAAGGAAATTGGGAAGGGATGGTTTTACAGATTCTGTTTCATCTTAAACTTAAAATTCAGTTTCATCTCAAGCAAGGTTTATAGGGAAACAGACCAATATTTCCATTTCAGAGACATAGCGAAAAAAAAGAAAAGATGTAGAAATGTGGACCTGAAAGGGCCTACAAGGACTCCTGAGTTAACCTCTGCCCCCTCACACACTTCCATCCGCACCTTCCCTACATGAGATTGGATTTGGAGGAAACCATCGGCAGAGCTCCAGATGGAACATTTGGAGGCCTGAAAACAGTTTTGGCTCTGAGATCAGCTTATCGTGTGGCCGTAGGCAAAACCTTCTAGGGGTTCTCAGTATTTCCATTTGTATACTAAAGACGATAGTGTCTATTTTTGCCTATGTCACTAGGATTTTTTGCCAGTTAATGAGATATTAGGCTCTATTCTCCCCAGTTTCTCAGTCAATCCCACGCACTAGTCCAGATGTTTGTGGAGGGACATGGGTTAACTCTTTCAAGCTGTCAGGGGATTGTTTCATGCATCACTAGTGTATTGAACTAAAGAGCATCCTTGTATGGTCCACTCAGAGAACAGAGCTGCAGAAGTGCCCTGAATGGTCTCAGTGGTACCCTAGGGGCCTGCAAGAGTTAATGGGCTTGCGTCTGGTTTGGCTGATTGGATGGCAAGACATGACATAAGACACAGGAGAAAGAGAAGGCTAAAAAATCTTTACATAGGGGAACATTTAGAAATCCATTAGTAACAACTAAATGGCACTTCCCTTTCACTCCTTGTCCCCTGACTGATCTCTCCTTCTCTCCCTCTCTCTTTCACACACACACACACACACACACACACACACCTATCTTGGTATTATAGTATTGCCTGGAATAGCAAATTCAAACTGAGCAGAGTGGGAAAGGTGCTTCGAGTTCTTGTTGAAAGAAATAAATAGGGATGCCTGGGTGGCTCTGTCAGTTAAGCTGCTGCCTTCAGCTCAGGTCATGATCCCAGGGTCCTGTGATAGAGCCCCCCATCAGGCTTCTTGCTTAGCGGGGAGCCTGCTTCTCTCTCTGCCTCTGCCTGCCACTCTGCCTGGTTGTGTGCTCTTTCTCTCTCTCTACCCTCCCCGACAAATAAATAAATAAATAAAATCTTTTTAAAAAATGTTTAAAAAAAAGAAAGAAAGAAAATACATCTCACCCTTGACCACCCCTTTTTATTCTAAATGTTCATTGGATGGGGGCATTTTTTTTCCCTCTTCTTTTCTCCCCATATTTACAGAAGCCCAGTTACTCACCTGAGGGTCATGATTATCTTAAGCCTGGGATCCAGTGAAGAAACAGGCTCCTGTGAGTATACTAAGAAACTCAGAAAAGTAGGTAGTGAAACTCTACCAATTGCCCATCAATAAGAGAATAATGTTACAATTCCTCAGGTTGAACTTGAAGGACCTTCCTCGTTGGGTCCCAGCCCAAGTTTGCTATTAGAATGGAAACTTCCTTGGCAGCTTCCTTGCTCATTACAGCTGGGCATTTTGTGTCCATCATTTTGAACCTCAGAATGTAGTGAACCCAGAGTGGTCTGATATATTTGAAAAGTTACCTGTTAATATGACAGAACAATCACAGCCTCTTTCTTCACATCCAAGGAGGCTTTTCCCTTTAATTGGCTAAATGAAGATTGGCACACAAAATATTTTCTTGTTAAAAATTTTCAACACTAAGTCCATTTCAACATTAAGTCCATAATTTGGACTTAATTGATTGTATTATAGTCCTGGGGATGAAAACATAACAATAACAGTGTTCTTTTTTGTTTATTGGCATATCCCAACAAGACAAATAATTAGAATTTAATATATATTTAAGGAATGAGTAAATGAACATTAGTGCCCATGTTTCTCACTATTCCCATTTTCCCCTTCACAGATTGTGGGCCCAGCAGGCAAAGTAAATGAGTGAAGTCAGTGAGTCCAGATTTATGTATTTTGTTTGAGGTAGGAACTGTGTTGAACTAAAAAACACACGTTCTGGGTACAATGGGCAGCTCTTGCCTATTGTTGCCACATAGGAGTATTGGGCTGGGCCTGCCAGATACTCTTATTTTCAAGAGAAGTTGAAAGTCCTTACTGATACATAAAACCTTCAGATTTTCAAATAATGGCAACATTTAAAGGTGTTCTGTGCAGTATTAAAAAAAATTAAAGTAATTCTAAATAAACAGAGAGATATACCATGTTCATGAATTAGAAGACTCAATATTATCAAGGTGAAAATTCTTCTCTAAAGTTAACCTGTCTATTCAATACTGTTTTAAATTTTATTTTGTATAGGTGAGAATGAGTCAATTCTAAAATACAAAGGACTAAGAATAGAGAAAGCAGTCATGAAGAAAAAGTACAAAGTTGAAGGACTTACACACTACCAGATGTAAAGTAGATAAAGATAGACAAATAGAACAGAGTCCAAAAGCAAAAAACACACAGATTTTTCACTTGATCCATGACAGAGGTGACATTGTAGTACACCAAGTAAAGATAATCTCTTAAATAAATGGTTCTGGGAAAACTGGTTATTTTTTATGGAAAAAGATAAATCTTGATCTCCACCATACACAGTATATAAAAATCACTTGCAAATGGATTGTGTATGTAATGTGAAA
Source organism: Enhydra lutris kenyoni (assembly GCF_002288905.1). Classification (NCBI taxonomy): domain Eukaryota; kingdom Metazoa; phylum Chordata; class Mammalia; order Carnivora; family Mustelidae; genus Enhydra; species Enhydra lutris. The sequence goes on from NW_019154117.1 coordinate 13,406,754, forward strand.
CAAAACAATAACTCTAAGGAAGAGAGCGTAGAAGAGTATCTTCATGGCATTGAGGGAGGCAAAGATCTCTTAAACAGGATACAACAAATACTAGTCATAAGTTAAAAGTCAGAATTTCTGTTTATTAAAAGATACCAATAAAAGAGTGAAAAGGGTTGTTATATGAAATACACATTTTACAAGTGCATCATACCAGAATATATTTTTAAAATCTTTATATCAATAAGAAATACACAACCCAATAGAAAAATAGGTTTGAACTTCATAAAAGAGGATGTTTAAATGGCCAGTAAACAACTGAAAAAAGTGGTCACCTCACTAATCATTAAGGGAATGTGTGTTACAACTCCAGTGAGATACTGTTGGTGGGAGTATAAACAAGGACAACCACCTTAGAAACCTGCTCAGGAGTACCCAAAGCTGAGCATACACCTGTGCTATGATCTAGCAATTCTGTTTCTGTCAGAAATGTACACAAAAAACATGTACCCAAATATTCAGAGGAGTTTCATTTATAAAACCTCCAAACTGGCAACAAAAAGTTCCACCAACAACAGAGTGTATAAGTAAAATGTGGTATATTCGTAAACAGAATACTATGTAGTGGTGAGAAGGAATGCATGATTGTTACAGAGGCAGCATGGTTGAATCTCATTCACACACACAGATACAAAATTATATACATATGATTCCATTTATATAAAATCCAAACCAGGCAAAACCAATGCATGGTGATAGAAGTCAAGATAGTGATTACTTTGTTGGGGGGTAGTGACTGGCAGGGGGCATGAGGGATACTTATGGGCATGCTTGTAGGTGTTCTGTTTCTTGATCTGAGAGGAGTTACATGGCTGCATTCAAAATTCGTAACAATTTATCAAGCTGTACACACACAATTTGTGCATTTTTCTGAAAGTAGGTTGTATTTTTAAAAACTAGGTTGCTGGGGCGCCTGGGTGGCTCAGGGGGTTAAAGCCTCTGCCTTCAGCTCAGGTCATGATCCCACGGTTTTGGGATCAAGCCCCGCATAGGGCTCTCTGCTCAGCAGGGAGTCTGCTTCCCCCTCTCTCTCTGCCTGCCTCTCTGCCTACTTGTGATCTCTGTCTGTCAAATAAATAGATGAATAAAATCTTAAAAAAAAAAAAATAAAACAAAACTAGGTGCTTTACAAAAAATACTGTTGAGGCCAGACAAAAACATAACTGTAAGTCTTGTAGAGTTCATGGGCCTATAGTTTATACTATTTATGCTGGGTCAAATTTCTGATTGAGACAAACTGGCATCTTCACCATTCATATACTTCTGTTATCTCCTTCCTTGGAGTTTTGCCTATGTCCTGTGTTTGCCTGAAATTTTCTCCCCACTCCTTTCTACCATTCGGTCTTTTAGAGGCCACAGTGGGTTTGCTTCTTTAGCAATTATGATCTATACAGCTCACCTGAATCACAAATTGATTCATACTTCCATTATATTTTATAAGTATAGGGCTTTTCTCTTCAAGGTTGTTCTCTGGGTCCCAAATGCCAGTCTCTTTCTGTAGGTCCATACAAAATGACCACAGTGAAGACAATGTAGCTTTTATCAAAAGGTAAATAAGTTGTATCTAACAGATCTTTATTTTGCAGTTAGTCAGCTTCTTTATTCTTTTAGTACTAAGATAAATATCTTTCACAAAATGGTAGGATTAACTGATGTGAGTATAATGATTAAAGGTTTTGGGGGTCAGACTGGTTGTATTCAAATCCCAACATTGCTGAAGTTCCTGGCTTCTGTGGACCTCAGTTTCCTGAAAAGTGGAGGTAATCACTATATACACACATACACACGTGTGCATTTGCACACATGCATACATACATATACGTATATAATGCTATGTATGGTATATATCTATCAATAATATATTGTATGTTATAATATGTTGATGACATTAATAATTCCTCATGTTTTATGTATATTTATAAAATGTCAGGAGGTTACAAATAAAGCTCTTAGACCCATGTCTGGCATATAGATTTCACTTTGTAAATGTTAGTTATTTTTATTGTTTAGCTAGACAGAATAAAAAGTTGAAGTCTGTATCTTGTATGTCCCTCCCATTTTTTTTAATCTCTAGAAATGTTATTAGTCCCTGAAATTCAAAAGTCAGGTCCGTTCAACTAGGTTATGTGGGTCTCCAAGAGCATGGCCCACACCTTATATTTCTTTTAAGCATATAATGATATATAAATAGCTACTCTAATGCAGTATGCGTTTCTGTTTATAGTCTCAATTTATTCTATGCCTGTTGGCATGCCTCTATGGTGAAATACAATGACATATATTTCTGTATATATTTTCGCTTAATACCATGTAGTAAATGTTAACCAAACATCAGCCTTCTCAAAATTTAAAACTTCTACTGTAAATTCTGTCTTTTTTTCAAAACACTTTCCTCAACAAATGATCAGGAGGAAAGCTCTAAGAATAACAGCAAAAATGCAAACTGGGGAAAAATTCCCCCCTGAGGTTCAGACAATCTGCTGTCTTCTGGTATAATTAACTTTGGGATAAGAAGATGTTAGGAAAATGCAGAATGAAGGACAGACACCAAACACTCAGCAAATACTCTGACTGAGTTTAATTAGCAGTGATCTTCATGACACTGAGGTGATTGTTAAACAGAGCCGTCACTGACAATTGGTTGGGGTGAAGGAGGTGGACGTAACTGTCTGAAAGATAAGCATTATGACTTTAAGGCAACACAACAGAAGCTAAGGAAGGTACTTCATCAATCTTGAAACTGTTCCAGATAAAATTTGGAGCTGTAGGGGTAGAAAGGAGGGAACTGAGAGAAGGAATCAGGATGGGAAGTCTAGAAGAGTACCTTTGGGGAGAAGGAGGACATTTCTTCTTTTTCCACCCTCATCATCCTCAATTATAAATGCCTGCTTTGTATATGCAACTTATAGCTAAGAATCTACGGGGCTATATTTTTTTCAAGGCTAAAGTACAGGAGTAAATCTAATTTCTTGGGGAGATTTCAGTTTAAACCACAGATATTAACCACAAGATGACTTAATGGGCACATTAGCCATATTTTAGGAATACTCCAAATGGCAGAATCTTGAGTGTCATCCTTATTTGAATCACAGAGCTTTTCTTTTAAATTTCCTTTATAAGAAGCTTAAATTTCCCAAGTAGGGTGGCAGGGAGCGTGAGGACACACTTTTGGAAATTTTATTAGGGTGGCATAGAGGCACAGGTGCATAGCATAATTATTCCATCTACACTCAATTTCATTGCCAAGTGGGACCAGTTGGTGCTTCTAAGGATTCCACTTGACTGACAGATCACAGAAACTTGAGCATTGAGGCATGAGGCATGATACAGCAACTGCTCATGTTTCCAAAATGTGAAGAAAGCCCTAATTTTCAAGCGAGGGAGAATGATTGAATTAACATTATCAGGGATGTGTCCACCCTCTAATAAAACTGCTGCTCAGGCTCCTCAGTTAACCTTCAATCTCAGATCTGTGGCATGACCTATAGTCACTATCATTCCATCATAGGCTTTACCCATATTTTGACTTAACAATAAGGAACTAGAGAAAGCCCATTATGGCAACTATGGCAATAATTCACTATTAAAAGCTGCATTTTGAGAAGAGGAAATAACATTGATACCTATCAAAATTGCTGTTTATATGATGCATACATATGGTGCATGACATATGGATTTTGAGCAAATGCATCTTTGTTTATGGTTCCTACTTTCCCTGGTTTCTTTGTTAGTAGGAGGTAATCTTCAGCTGATCCCTGGCAAAGATCTGAGCTACTCTCATGTCTCTTCTGTTGAGGAAGGTAAACAATGGCCCTATGGTCATTTTAAGTCATAAACGTAGCTTTAATTCACTCTTCACAATGTCCAGGGCCATGCGAAGTCAAAACTCCAGATATAATTTAACATCAAATCTCTCCTGCCTCAAATCTGAAATCTTAAAATCTCTCCTACTTCAGCCTGAAGTCTCTAGTAGGAGTGTGAGCAAGTTTGTCTCCTCTTCTCCCTGCATGTTCTCTGCTCACCTCCTCCCTAGGGTCAAATGCAGTGTGGGAGAAGGGAAAGAGAAACGCATAAGACCATTGTCTACTTGACTAGGTGGCTTTGGCTCTCTGACTTGGCAGATGGTAAAAACAGCCTTTTTTGGAAATCTTGGCTGGCAGGGACTTAGGATAAAAATGGATTCTTTCTCCTGTGTGGCTGTCTCATGGACTCTTCCTTTGCTGGACTCCTCTCTTCTGTAGTTTGATTTACCTCTATGGATGTATCTGTATCCCAGGTGTTCACTAGCAACCCCTTCATCAGTTCTTGGATATAGAGTGTGCATCAGCCTTCTTCCACTAAGGTCACCTCATACCTCCACGTGGCCTGACTCAACAGGACCCAGGATTAACAGAGGCTGTTCTTTCCTGAGTAGTTCATTCTGGCCAACAGGAAACATCTATATCTCTTGCTCAGGCAAACTCAGAGTGGTTAATACAGCCCCAACACAGCAGCTCCCTGTCGGATCCACCACCAAAGCAATTAATTAGGTCCTCTCCTACCTCTACATTTCCCAAGGACCATTCACACTCTGCCTTAGTTGTCTTTAGTGTGGGTCAGGCAAGGGTCTTCTGCTGCTCCCAACTATTGGACAATGTATTTTGAACTACATTTCTCTCCCTAGGGCTTGAGGCATGGAGGGGATAGAAGAGATTGACAGGTGGGAAGTAAAGATTCCTTTCTGTAGCATCCTTCTTCCTGAGACATTCACTTGCCATGCCAAAGGTTCTTCAGAGAGCCATTTACTTACTAAAACTCTATTTGGAGTGGGGTGTGTCTCATTTTTGACCTGATCAATTATATTAGAGTCCTAAGAACCCAGTTCTACCATCTTGTTACTTGTGTTTAGTTTGCAAAGTGTGGAATCTTATTGTTTCATTTGTTTCTCGTGGTAACAAGAATAAGCCCCAAGAAAGAGACATGTCACCCCCTTTTTGCTGGTGAAAAACAGAGCTTGGAAAGAATCAATGACATGCCCAATTTCACATGGCTTTCACTGACACTATTTATTCATTTGAATGCTCCCTGGGCTAAACTCCTTAGGGACCTTGTCTTCATGTTTGTGTCTTTGGCACCAAGGGCGTAGTAGGCAATCAATAAATATTTGCCTATGGAACGAATGCATCCAGGACTGCTAATGCCTAGTGAAGGGGTCAGAACATGCCACCCCCAAAGAGACAACTTTGGCATATTCATCTTTTTGAGGTAAAGGTCGTTGAGAAAGAGAAGATGTAGAAAGTACTCACGGATGTCCCCCTTTCTATCTAAAATCTGGTCATAGAATGTCTTATGAAGAAGGTGCCCTCCCTGTACCAAGAAGAACATTCTTATCACCAGAGACAGGAAGTCAACACTGGAGTGGGTCCGTACAAAGACACCTACTAAAATAGCCCCCATCTCCCATTAGTCTCCCCATCTATTTCCTAGTTGCTGTCCCTCAAATTACTGCCTCAGCCCAAGTCCCTTTGTCTTGTCACATCCTCACACTTTATTGTTCTTTGTTTCAAAAGGTAGGTAAACTTTGGGGCCTATGGCATCTTTGAGTCTTCTTGTTCTATTTGATGACTCCTGTGTACACATGAAAATACTGAACAGAATTTGCATATTTTTCTCCCATTAATCTGTCTTTGTGTCAGTTTAATTCCTAGGCCTAGCCATGGAACCTAGGAGGACAGAAGGAACTTTTTCCTCCTCTGCACTAGGCAAGTCCTTTTCCCTCTGTACACCAACTTGCCCCCATGCAGGTCATGTGATTTCTACCTCCAAGTCAACTCAGCCCCTGAGATCCCCCAACAATCAGTTCAGTCCAGTTCAACGTAAGGGCAACCCAGGATGCGTGGGTTTAGATTTGGTAAATCAATGATGTTCATAGCTCGGTAAGGGTTATGTCCATTCTAACCTTATAAATATTTATTATATATTCTATTTTATAAATTCATACAAAAATGCATAATTATATATTTTATTTTATAAATATTAATGCTAGAAATGTGGGTTTGTTTTATTTATTTTTAAAGATTTACTTATTTGAGAGAGAGAGCATGAGCAGGAGGGGGAGACAGAGAGGAAGAGAAAATCTTAACCAGATTCCCCAGTGAGCACAGAGCCCCAGGCAGGGCTCCACACAGGGCTCAAGCCCACGACCCTGAGATCAGGACCTGAGCTGAAATCAAGAGTCAGATGATCAACTGACTCTGCCACCCAGGATCCCCTGGATTTATTTTAAATATAAATTTTCAGGGTGCCTGGGTGGCTCAGCGGGTTAAAGCCTCTGCCTTTGGCTCAGGTCATGATCCCAGGGTCCTGGAATCGAGCCCCATGTCGGACTCTCTGCTCAGCGGGGAGCCTGCTTCCTCCTCTCTCTCTGCCTGCCGCTCTGCCTACTTATGATCTCTGTCTGTCAAATAAATAAATAAAATCTTAAAAAAAAAAGAAAGTACCATGTTAGCCAAACAACATACCTGTGGGTTGCCAGGATCTGTTTTGCCCTAAATTGATTCTGGAGCTATTTTCTTTTTCCTTATTTCACACCAACCTTCTCTTTTCTTGAGACATGGCTCAGGACTGGAAGCGACTCTGGAGATAGGGATATCAGGTAAGGATCAGCCTACCCCCTTCCACCTGTTTTCATCAAAAACAGAGAACTCTCATTTCACAATCCTCAGGGAACAGGAGAACTTGTGTTTAGAACTGTTTCACTTTTATTCAACTGGAAGATGAAATTCTTCCTTTATGCAACATTGCAAAGGGCTCCCCACCACAGTCTTACAGGTATCTCATATATATAGATGTAGATATAGATATATAGATAGATAGATATAGACATATCTCCATATATTACTATTGTTCATGTAAATCTGAAGTTTATTTGTGCTCTGAATGAGCAAGTTCCAGCTGGTTGTCATGTTCATGGCCATTAAGTGATGGCATGTTATAAGCCATGCTGAGAAGCAGTTGATAACAGATTATTTCTGGAAGGGCCATCCTTCCTCTGCTTTAGATTCCTAGTCCCACGCTGACCTCACAGATGTCAGAGGCTCTGACAGAGTATTTGTCTGTCATGGATTGTGTGATTCTTCCCCTCACCCATTTGCTTGTGGTGGAGCTGTCTTGGGTCTGGATGCAAATATTCAGTCCCTTGAGTATTATAACCTAAGCATAATCTTTTAGCTTGCTTAAGGGGAGGTATAGATTTTCTGGAGCACTGAGCAATAAATTGTTTCTCTGTTTTTTAATTATCTGGGCTACAGCTTTGAGACTCCAGGAACTTTGATATCAGATTTTAACAATAAAGAATTTTGCAAGGCTGGCTTTTTTGTGTGTGTGGCATTGTGGTTATTACAACATGCTTCATTTGATAAATATGTCAGTGTATGTCGCTTATGTGGCATGAATAAATGCACACATTTGTATCTTTTTATTATAAATAAAAGACATGGCATTTTAAGAGATCAACACTAACTGGCTAATGTATTCCATAGACTGTAAAGAAATGAAGCTTTCATTAACTCCTTGCATTTATGATTCAGCTGGCACAGAGAGGTTTTCATTTCTGACCTAGATACTTCAAGTAGCTTGCTTCTGGGAAAAATAATAGGTAGTTAAGCAACAACAACAACAAAGACCCATGTCCTAATTAAAATCCCTAAATGTTTCATTTCCTTATCCATTGTCTTGAAACTGTATCACTAGGTTAAGAAAATGGTTTTCTGGGTTAAATCAGAATTTAATTGCTAGTTAGGAAATGTCAGGTGTACATGTGTTACATTTCACCTCAGCCAAAGTGTTTTAGGTTTTATTGCAGTCCTAATAAATTGGAGACGCCAAGGTTTCGGTCTCTGAAAAAAGTGCCGTTCGAGAAGCACAGTTCAGTAGACAATCTCATCTCTTCCCCCAAATCAAAAAGGAAATCTGTTCTTCGCTTGTATCTCCTGAAGGACATTCTAGGAATCCAAGTCATAGGCATCATGCATCCTTTTCTCTCCTTTCTTCGATTCTTCCACATTTTATTATTTATGACTAACTGCCCCCTTCCCCTTTCCCATCCCCACCCCCACTTAGGCTCTCTCCCCATCTATGTGGCTTGAACTCTGTCTTCCCTCCTGCTCCCTTTCAGCCTCTTTAATTGTGATCCACCTTCTCCTCTTCCACAGATTCTTTCCCTCCTTTCCTATCACTCCGGGAGATGGATGGGAACCTGGAGGGGTGCATAGGTCTGGTAACCACCTAAAGTTGGCCTTTGGGGGATTATGTAAATATCCCTCCTTTGATCATTTTTATCTTGTTGCCTATGGCACTAAAGAGTTTAAAATCTGGCTTGTTTCGACCACATTGAACAAAATACAAAGAAATTGGTATATAATTGTTCATAACTGAATATTCTGGAGAGAATGAGATTGGGCTCTTTAATCACTAAAACAGTGTTAGTCCCTGAAGTGTTCTCAGGACTAGAGGACTACTCCATTCTGTGCCTATTAGGGTAACAAGGCTGTCTAGGCTTGGTGTCTCCATATGTTGTCAACCTTTAAAAAAAAAAAAAAGAATGGCAAGAGGAGAATTTATCAGAGGCGCTTAAAGTAGTGCTCAGCCTTCAAACTGCTCCACGGTCTGGCACCAGTTTCAGTTTCTTAACCATGTTCCTGAGCACAGTACATTATTTATATCTCTATTAATAGAGCAAATTGTCTTGAATTATGGATATTCATGTACACACAGACTGCTTTAATGGACGATCAGCTCGGCAGTGTCTTACACACAGCAGGGGCCAAATAAGTGGTTGTTGGGCTGACTTGAACCAGGCACTGGGCCTTAGACTCTCCAGCTCCGGGGCAGGTTTGTGCCGTGACCTTGTTTTGTTCAAGGGCTGGCAGACTAGCTGGACATGGTACATGTTTCTGGAAGAGAGGTAGAGCAGCAGTGGGGCTAACATCATCAGAATCTGTACGTTTTCTTTCTACCAAACTCAGCAAATATCTTCTGATCAAAGATGATGTGAAGGCACTGAATGAGGTACCCCGAGAGACACAAACTTAAAAATGACTCAGCATTCATCTTTGGGAATCTTACTGTCTTTGCACAAATATCATTCACACGGAACAGAAGGTGAAACAGAGAAAACCCATTATTTGCTGGCCTGTTAAAACATCTCTGGAGTGTGAATGCATATGTGTATTTGGAATATCTTTTACCCAGGTTCACCTCTCAGTCCTTCCCTGGCAATATTTCTCACTTATTTTCTAGAGGTAACCATGAAATCTACAAGTGCAATGATATAATTAATGCTTGGATGAGGAATCAAGGGTAGCCCTTCCTTAGGCAATTATTATTGAGGAAACCAGACCAGCCATTCCAGTGACATCTAATAAACAACTATTGCTGAGTCTTTGGTTCCAGAATGTTTTGTGTCCCTAAGCAGGATAACCCTCCTGTTTGTAATCACAGGCAGTTTCAAACTCCCCTTGGCTAGACTATCTTGGTTTTTCCAATCTTCCTGGCCTAACTTCTCTATACTTTGGCATTTACTTTTTTTTTTTTTTTAAAGATTTTATTTATTTATTTGACAGAGAAAGCGAGAGAGCACAAGCAAGCAGAGCAGCAGTGGGAGAGGGAGAAGCAGGCTCGCCACTGAGCAGGGAGCCTGATGCGGGGCTTGATCCCAGGACTCTGGGATCATGACCTGAGCCGAAGGCAGACACTTAATGACTGAGCCACCCAGACGCCCCTGGCATTTACTTTTGACCAAAATTCCTGTATCCTGAACTATTCTCCAATAGTGCTACAATGTGTTTCGTGAACTGACTCTGGCTGAGTTTGTATGCAATCTTGGTAGAAACTTTGAGCTTTCTGGTGCCATCTGTACACAGAAAATTGAAACTGGGAGGTACTTTACAAAACAGTTAGTAATAGGAAGAAAATGATGAGGATCCAAGGAGCATGATAGTAGCAGTGAGATTGTAGAGCTAGTAAAGTGTAGCAGTAATCAGAAGACTATGGGGTGAATGGTGTCCCCGCAAAACTTAGATGTTGAAGTTCTACCCCCCACTACCTCAAAATGTGACCAGATTTGGAGTTAAGGCCTTTAGAGAGGTAATTAGGTTAAAATGAGGCTGTTAAAGTGAGTCCTAATTTAGTCTGACCAGTATCCTTATAAGAAGAGGAAATTTGGACATACAGAGGGATATGAAGAATGTAAACATGGAAGAATGACCATGTGTGATGTTTAACTTTATGTATTTACCTGCGTAGGCCACAAGGAGTCTTGGTCCAAATTACGTTGTATCTTTCTGTAAGAGTCTTTTTGAAGGAGATTTACATTTAAATCTTGGAATAAAGCAGATTGCTCTCTATGATGTGGGTGGGCCTCACCTAATCAGTTGAGAGCCTGAATAGAACAAAGGTGGATATCCCTCACACCAGAGGGAATGGTGCTCACAGACCACCTGTGGACTTCATGTGCAACATTGATTCTTTCCAGTTCACCAGCAGACTACCTTTGGGCTCAAAACTGTAACTCTTTTCCTGGGTCTCCAGCCTGCTAGCCTTCCCCATCAGATTTTAGACTTGCAAGAGCCGGGGAGGAGCAGAGGGAGAGGGAGAGAGACAAGCAGACTCTGTACTGAGCATGGAGCCCTACATGGAGCTCAATCCCAGGACACTGAGATCCCGATCTGAGCTGAAATCAAGAGTTGGATACTTGACCAACTGAGCCACCCTGGTGCCCCCCCACTTTTAAATCTTAAAACAAACATATTTGGGTGAAAATTGTTTTATAGTAGAATGAAGGAAGGGGATGCCATGTGAGGGAACAATACAGAAATGCCTACATGCTTGTGAAATTCAAACATACTGCTGGTCCTTTCCTTTACACACACACACACACACACACACACACACGTTTATTATGAAGTTACAGTGATTGTTAAGCTAAAAATTCAGCTATGGTTGAAAACAGGATCACAGGGGCGCCTGGTTGTTTCAGTTGGTGGAGCATGTGACTCTTGATCTCAGGGTTGTGAGTTTGAGCCCCATGCTGGGTGTAAAGATTACTTAAAAATAAAATCTTTAAAAAAAGGAAATAAGATCACAAACAATTTCTCTCAGTGAATCTATTAAAGAACAAACTGTGTCAATGTACATGTTAAGAGAACAAGGAAGTTTTATTTAAAGTTCTGTTGAGACGCACGATGCCCCGTCAATAACCTTAGATCAGAACGTCTGGTGGCTTATAGGTAGCTGTCAAAATGCTTAACAACAAAACCAAATAATTACCAGATGCTTAGGAAACTCAAGGCACTGTGCTAATCTGCAACAAGTCAAAGGCAAACATGGGTTCACGTATTCAGAAGCTCATGAAATGCCAAAACATGATATCTAAACGTATTTGTGGAATTATAAGTATATTTTCAATTACTCTTGGGTACTAATACCATCAATAAAGGTAAAAGAGTTTTTTAAATGGACCATCATGGTATCTCAGAGAAATTTCTTGGCCTATGAATTTTTCCTGTTCCAAACATTAATCACTGCTTCTGTTTTGGTTGCAAGATATATAGGTAATTTCATGTGAAGGCTGTGTACAGTCTTCACAGAGGTTTGAATGTGTCCTTAGATCTAGAGTAAGCAGCCTACTGAGAGAACTGTCTCAGTCTGCCCCTCTGTTTTGCTTATTGCTCTCTGACGTTACCCGATGAGAAAAATATAAATGCTACAAGTGCCAGAAACAGGGTAGTCGGAAAGTCACGTGAGTTGGAAAGAGGTAAAATAATGTGGCAGGGATGCCTGGGGAGGTCCCTTGGTTAAGCATCTACCTTCCTCTCAGGTCATGATCCCAGGGTCCTGGGATTGAATCCTGCATTGGGCTCCTTTTCAGTGGGAGCCTGCTTCTGCCTCTGCCTGCTGCTCCCCCTGCTTGTGCTCGCTCTCTCTCTCTCTCTGACAAATAAATAAACAAAATCTTAAAAAAATAATAATAATGTGGCAAAAACAACACAGGCCCGGAAGGCAGGCAAGCCGGCCCTTCCACCCACTAGCTGGCTGGCTTTAGTCATCACCTGGCCTTGCGGAGGCTCGATTTTCTCCTGTTGTGTAACAGGAGTAGAGCAGTTTCTCTTCTACCTATCTCGTGGGGTTGTGTAAGGCTCAGACAGGAAATCTCCCAAGTCCCACAGTACCACACAAATGTGACTCACTGCCGTGAAATAACGTCACCGGTTAGATTAACTGCACTGGAAAATTGTCAGAGTTGTTGCTCTTACTCTCCAGAAGTCTGAGTAGACAGAGAGAGCATTCACCTGCTTTTATCTTTCAGATGGGTGTGGAGATGAAGTGGGCCAGAGCTGGAAGAGGACCGGGAGAGTCCGGCTCACTCTCATATAATATTTAAAGCACACGAAAAATGCAGTGAACTGAAGGACTTTGAAGGGACTGACTCCTTTTTTTTTTTTTTTCTTAGTCCCATAGTTCATAACATGCTTGCAATGGATTTCTCCAAATTTTCCCCCAAAGCAAGTGAGAGCACTGGATGATCCAACTGGATTTGATAAATCACCTCTAAATTTTTTTTTTTAAATGCATTAACGGCTGGTCCTTAGAAAGGAAATTTAATACAAAACAGACAATCACTGTCTATCTCCCTTCCCTTAAAACAGAGAGAGAGTGATCATTCCTTAACTTCAACCTTCAGAGTAACCTTAGCTGATTAGTAGCTTTGGAGAAAAACTGAATAAACTCAAATGTACTGTGCTCCTTCCTCTCTCCTACCATGGACTTGAGAGTCTGAGTCATAAAATACAGGCCTTGGCCACTAGTTAGAATGTAAGACTTGTCATTTCTGTGGAGGCAATTCATTTTTTTTTTTTTTTTAAGATTCTATTTATTTATTTGAGAGAGAGACACAGAGATAGTGGCAGAGATAGTGAGAGAGAGCACTAGTGGGGAGGGAGAAGGAGAGGCAGGCTCTCTGCTGAGCAAGGAACTTGACATGGGGCTCAATCCCAGGACCCCGGGATCATGACCTGAGCTGAAGGCAAATGTTTAACCAACTGAGCCACCCAGGCACCTCTCTGTAGAGGGAATTCTAAAACATGATTTATAAAAAAACAAAACAAAACCCAACAACAAAAAACAAAATCTCTAGACATTTAATGCTTGATGTTTTTGAGGAGACAGATAGGGAATGTGTGTATGTGTTGTGTGTGTGTGTGTGTGTGTGTGTGTGTGTGTGTATTCTTACATGGGCTGAGGCTGTGTTTTTGGTGATTCTCGCTTTTAAAACATTTCAATCTTACCAAAGTCACCACTCTACTATTTTCTGGCCTTGCTAAAAGAGGCAAAACTAGAAAAACAAGTTATTTTTGTTTCTGTGTTCTGTCTTAGCCCCAGAGTCTTCTACTTCCTTGGCTAGTGGCTGGATTTTATTTACATGGCAAGGAAAAGTCAAACATTACAAAAGTTTAATTAAAAGTCATCGGAGAAGATATTTATATTCTGAATTATAATGTAAATGTAGCTCTTTTAGTTCTTTTACTAACCATAGTCATCTGAGGTACTTGACTTTCTGTGTGAGACCCTTAAGCTTTCCTATGCTAACCCCCATAAGAATCTTATTTCTTCTTGTGACTCCCCTCCCTCAAATCGTCTAAGAATCTCAGATAAAGATGGAGATGATGATGACTATGATGGTGTGAGGTCTGACTATACTGCTGTTGTTTCTTGCTGTTTAACATCATGGATGAAGACTGGTCCTGCACAGTCTGATAAGCCCTACATCACCACTGGGATGGTCTGGTTGGCCTGCATCTTTGACTGGACTCATCTTGGAGCCTTGGGTTAAAAAGGGTCCAGTTCCTAATTCCAGTGTGTATGTGTGTGGGTTTTCCCACACCACCAAGTGATTTCTCTGATGTGAGCTGGGGGTCCTACAATTTCACTCAATTTTGACGCTGTTTACCCAGAGAAAGCATCAGATTACACAGGTTAAGAGCTCAGTCCTCCACTCTGCTCCTCGTCCATTTCAGACACCAGATCCAAGTCCAGGCGGTCACCTGAGCTTCTACAGATCAGTTGTTCCCACATCCCCCTCCTTGGGTTCCATCAATTTGTGAGAGGCACTCATGGGACTCAGAGAAACAATTTACTTACTAGATTACTGGTTTTTTGTAAATTAGGCTGTGGGTCAGGAACATCCAGATGAAGACTTCCATGTTCCCTCTGAAGGCCACTCTCCCCAAATCTCCAAATGCTCACCACCCAGGTAGCGCCCCCAACACTGCCCTTTGGGCTTTCATGGAGGCTTCCTTACATAGGAATGTTTGGTTAAATCATTGGCCATTGGAGATTGGTTAAATTCCCAATTCCTTCCAGTCCCATGGAGGACAGGGCAGTGGGATTGAAACTTCCAACCCTCCAATTACAGGGTTTGTTTCCCTGGTGACCAGACCACATCCTTTTGGTGACCCGGGGGCATTCCAACAGTTGCCTCATTAACATAACAAAAGACACACATCTCTCTCACCACTTAGGAAGTTCCAAGGGCTTTAGAATTCCTGTACTAGAAATGGGACAAATATCAAATATGTATTTCTTATTATAAGTCACCATATCACACAGAGGAACCACAAATTTCAGTTCACACTTTCATGCTCATTGTTCTCCAAAGCACGACCGCTGTATTCAGGTGCCAGTGTTGGGCTCAGATCCTTATGCAAATTAGATAACCTCCATCCCAAGGAAAATTTCTGCTTATGAGGACTTGGGTAGATTTACCCAGCTACTGGGACAAAATCAAATACTGTATACTCGTCCCCTAGGACAATATGTGCCATTCCCCTAGGACAATATGATACTGGCACTGCATGGTTTTTTACTTGGGAGGGTAACTTAAGGGTGTGACCTTGAAGGTCAAAGACGATCAAACAAACAAAAAATTTCAGCCAGCTTTACCTCACATAACTGCAATATCTGGAAGCATTTAGAGCAGAGAGATAACTACATATGCACTTAGGGCAACTGGCCTTCTATGACTCTCATCTGCCATTTTGGTCTGACCTATAATGTCCAAGTATAACCATACAAAATAAATGATTCAATCACTGGAGATACCCCAACTGTATAACGAATAATATATTAGATACATTTTCTAGGAAATTGCTTTAGTGCTTTTTCCACATTCAGTCATCTGAAATATCTGACCTTTGTCCAATACTTTGCTCAGAGATGAGCCACTGTGACATTGGGAGACCAGAGAATTCAAACAGAGTGGTCAATAGCCTCTCCCTAATTTAGGAATGGATGCTCTCTGCTGTTTCTGACCTATGGAATTACGAAAATTCAGCAAACTATTTTTATCTTCAACAAAATCTTATTGGTGTAACTGACATTAAAATTAGCTCTTGCATTTAAAACCTGGGTTTATGCAGTATGTTGCATCATCATCAAAACTGACCTGTGGCCCAGTTGCAGAAGGAAATTACTCAAACCAAAGCCGACTGTCAGAAAAAGGGAGGTTCCTGTCATAACTATATTATGCCAATAGGATTTGCCAAGTCAAAGAAGAGGGTTGTGTTTTCCTGTGTAAAGAAAAACAAATGTGTTTCCTACCATTTAATTTTTCAATGGCTATCCAGTTCAAATTCCAGCTATTTTTTTATGGTCGTCATTTTCAGCAATACTCACTCTAGAAGTTTGAATTGAGTGAGCTTGGATTTCCCCAAAGTTTCAAATGCCAGTAATTAAAGTATTTCTTATAATGATGGTTGCCGTCATGAAGAAGTCATCTCTGATTCAAGCCTGAGTTTTGGGTACTTTGGTGACATGAAGTTAGGTGATGCTCCTGTTCCTCTTCCCTAGTAGTCTGTCTTTGTAATTACTGATCCCCAAAGGTATTGAGAAACTTCCCGATAGAAAAGAACAAACAATACAGGTGTTTCGTCGTTGGAAGTCAGATTTCACAGGTCTCGTGGATTTGAGGTTGGAAGTTGGAATGTGCAAGTGTTGGAGATGGGGCCACAAGGCGACAAGTTTTATGAAAGTAGGTGGAGTCCTTGATAAGAAATGCACAGTAAGGAAAATGTTCTGCTGAAAAAGTCAAACTCAGGTGCACACCAAAGGTTGGAAGGTTCATGAGGGGAAAAGGGATGTGAAAGTGTAGCGACTGATACTAGAAATCAGTTCTAGTGAAAACCACCCTGTGTGTCAGTTGAAGGAGAAAGAAAAGAAAAAACACCTGCCTCACCATTCTTGTAACCCAGAGCCCAAAGTCCCTGCTGCTCTTCACCTCTGCCCACTGCCACCCAGTATTTCAGAGAGTCCCCAAGGAGAGCATCACAAACACAGCATATTATCCCCCGGCCACTCTCTTACTGGCTGTGGACAATCTTAGAGTGACACCAAACAGCGGGAGGAACACAATCTGCAGAAATCCAGGTGTGGCCAACAATGCCGCCAACGTGGGGATCCATGTGCAATGACCGGGAGTGATTTCTAAGAGCTTCCTGAGCGATTCTGACATCGAGGGCAATGGGGGAATGGGGGGAACACTCTGAAAAGGTCTGAAATTCCTTCCCCAGCATGTCTGAGTATAACTGATGATGTGAAATTCTTTGTAGCCATAAGCTAGAAAAGTCAAGAGACATTTGGATCAATGTTATTTATTATCATTTTACTGGTAGTTTTATACAATCTTTGAAGGACAGGTCTTGATAACCAAGACCTGACTCAAATTTATCTTCAGCTCATGTCTCCATTCCAAATTATGCAGTAGCATGCGTGCAACACACACACACACACACACACACACACACACACACACACACACACACAGA
>NW_019154117.1:13423661-13648630 GCF_002288905.1 Enhydra lutris kenyoni
TTCTATAACTTTTGGACAGCTCTCTTCTTAAGTGAAGTGGGATATTTCCATGGACTGTGTCCTTTTGCTGACCATCGTGGTGGTGTACAATAAAGCCAGGGGAATACTTATAAGAGAGACCATACCCAGTAGAAAAGCAAGGAGTTTTGAGGTGAGGCAAGATACAATGTAGGGAAAGTATACATATAGATATTGTAAGAAGATCATTTTAAATAAAAATTATAGCTAGTAACATATAGTTATTAAATATATATCTTATGTCAACTTAGGATTCCACAGCTATGCAACAGTTAACATTTATCAAACATCTACCATATGCCTGAAACTGTGCCAGGGCCTAAGATACAAAGATATTTAAGACATAGCCTCTGCCTTAAAGGATTTCCCAACTTAAAAGGGAACAAATAGCTACAATAAGTAACACAATATTAGGGCACCTGCCTGGCTCAATTGGTAGAGCATGCAACTCTTAATCTTGGGGTCATGAGTTTGAGCCCTACACTGGGAACAGAGATTACATTAAAAAAATAATAAAATCTAAAATAATAATAATAATGTAATAGCAATACTGTGTGATATTGAGGAAAGAGGGAGTAACTGCATTTAGTAAGTGGTTTGGGGGAAGCCTGGGTGGTTCAGTCTGTTAAGCATCTGCCTTCTGCTCAGGTCATGATCCCAGGATCCTGGGATTGAGCCCCTCGTCAGGCTCTCTGCTCAGCGGGGAGTCTGCCTCTCCCTTTCCCTCTGCCCCTGCTTGTGCTCTCTCTCTGTCAAATAATTAAATAAAATCTTTAAGAAAAAAAAAAAAAGGAAGGTGTTTTGGGACAGCTTCTCAAAGAAGGGCTCTGTTGGCCTGGATTTGGAAGGTGAGTCAGGTAAGGAAGGAGGGAACATTTCATTGAGAGGAGCCTATGTGTTAAAGCAAGGATGCCTAGACAAATTTCTCTGTTTGCTGGATGGAAGTCTTACAGTTTTTCCCATGGGCTATTCAGAGATCCCCCGAAGCTAGGATGACGAGAATTTAGGGAATGTTTTGGGGAGTGCCGAGGGTTAAACTTAGAGAGGCGAGTTTCAGTCACATCACTGAGAGCTGTGGTAAGGGGGCTAGATTTTATATTGTAGATAATGGGAATCCTTGAGGTGACTAAAAATGACATATTCAGATTCATGAATCAAAAAATTAAAAAGAGAGCTATCAAGCATCCTTATAAGTGACTTCTCTTTCCCATGTTGGTCCCTCTTCTTTGAGGAGCCCTTTCTCATATTCTCATTTGGATGGTACATGGCCATCTGTTCTAAGATTTGTCATCATCTTAGTCCTTTGCTATCATAGGTGTTGATTGTTGAAAAATAGATTTCATTTCTTGAGTCCATTCTTTTATTATATTGCTATAATGATTTGTGCCAGGATAAAAATGTTTTGAAGTTGAGAAACTACACATAGATTCTCATTTCTAAGACCATTTTATTCTGTGACAGTGGGAATGTGTCTTGCCAGTAAAATTAAGTGGTTCATTATTTCTGTCAGTAAATGTGATCTCTTGGTTTGTCAAATACAGTGAGGACTATTTGGAAGGGGAAGGGTTTTAGAGTTTTCCATTATAGGAGGAAGATTCTAGATCTGAGTGAGTTTACTGTGACATGTGGGAATCCATAGCCCATTTTGGTTTTAGTATATTTTTAAACATACTAAATTCAGAAAACAATGTTAAAGATTGTGTTTTTGCAGAAGACATAGCTTGCTTTATATTTAAAACACTGAATAGCAGAAATAAATGGGTACTTGTTGTAAATTAGCCTAGAATCACAAATTCCTAAGCTAATTTAGAACGTTTCTGATTTAGAGGAAAGTAAGCTTGTAATATATGGTTACATTCACTACCATTTTTTATCCTGACCACAGTTTGAATAGTTATGCAGGAATATTTGCCAGCATTGTGAACAAATCAAGCCTTCAAAATACATCATGGGCAGTTAATATCCACTATTGTAAATTAGAGATCTATATTTTCCTAACACTCTTCATTAGTAATGGCAGTCATATCCATAATCAGACCTCTCAGTGCCTCTAAAACTCATTTGATTGCACATTTAGTTCAACAAACATTCACCCAGCACCTACCCTGTGCAAGGCACCAAGACATATGCAAAGATCTTATGAGTCAGCCCTGGTTGTATTATTCTGACTGTATAGGTTTTAGTTGCTTAATATGTGAGTCCAGAGTCTTTCCTTATCAGAAAAAAAAAAAAAAGCTCATTTTTTTTTCTCATCCTCTTCCTTCCTTTTCACCCCTACACCATCTTTTAACAAATTCTAGTATACTAAATTCTAATCCCATATCAGCAAATTGCAAATCATTTTAACACTGAGAAACCAGAAGTGACTAGAGGATAGGAACAGGGATGTGAGGAGAGATGAATGGTAGTCCAGTTCAGTGACCAAGAACTCTGGGTTCTTGGGCCAGGTTCACACTGCCTCAGACTTGGGTTCAAATCCTCCCTATATGTGTTTGCTTCATCAGCACATATGCACATCCTCCCCTTATCACTCACTAGTTGTGTGACTTTGGATGAGGTTCTAAACGTCTAGAAACCTCCATCTCCTTAGCTATAATAAGATAAGGATATTACTAACATCCATCTCATAAAGTGGTTTTTAAGTGTTACATGAAATAATGCATATAAAACTTAGCACATGGTTATCACATGATCAGTGCTGGTGATTGCTAAATATAGAAATGAATGTAGAAGGAGATCTTTCTAGTAAAACTTGGGAAGAGGTAAAGAAAGTTGATGAAGCAACTCTTGCTTTCACACCACATTAATTTCTTTCTTAAGATGGTAAGAACTCAGTTGTGTTTCAGAAGGTCCTTTGGCCAGAATAACTTCTGGAAAGAGCCCATGACTAATAACATGTATATTAGAAAAAGGTTTAAAAAATAAACTCCTTATTGTGCAAAAGTAGGCCAGTGTATGGAGTGCCTTTTGAACATCTACTCTTAAATCTTAAAATCCCTGAAATCACAGTATAAACTGAGATGATAGGAGTTAAAACTCTTAAGTCGTGAAAATCAGAAAGGACCAGACACATTGAAACAATGTCACTTATAAGCATGCAAGCTATTTGCAATAAAGCCAATCTTACAGTAATCTTATAATCATTGTTTTGTAGCTTATATGGTCTAAATTTAAAATTGTAGTTTATATTTTTCTTATTGAAACTTAGAGTTAAATGGTCTTCTGGAAAGCTCTGAGCGAGTGAGAAAATGAAAAAGGGAATTTATTTATACAGTATTCAGTCATATTAATCTAAGATTTTAAATCGCATCAATAATTTATTTCATGTGCCTATTTTAGTAATGGTTTTAAAAGCCTATGAGAGCTTTCTTAGAGTTATTCATTAGATCATGTTCCTTATAGATACATTTCTCAATAAGGCCTCAATTTCCTCCTTTTACTACATTCTTTTGTGAAGGAAGCTTACAGAAATTAATTCTTGTCTGATGTGGAAGAGGACCCTATGCTTTCTATAGGAGGTCCTATTAAGTGTATTTGAGTACGTTTCCCAAATAGGCATGTGTGGCCTCATCATGCACAAATATGAATGCCCTGTGATCCCGTGAAAACCACACCTACATGCTCCTAATGGCTGCTAACATTAACAAACGGGAGATACAAAGAAGCTGTGTACCAAAAAAAAAAAAAAAAAAAAAAGCATGCATTTCCGCGTTTATTTCATCTGCTTGAAATTGATCTTAGCATATCTATGACATACAGCTTGAATATGTCAACTATTCTGAACTTAATATCGTGCATAATATATTCACAAGCATTATAGTTTTTTAGCACTTATTTTCAGATCAAAGGCTAAACGTTTTAAGATGCATAAAAATGGTTCACCTTGTGTAGTAAGTCTTGGAAGTGATTGAAGACATGCCAATGAAAGACTGGATGTGCGTGCAAACAGCCTAGGAGAAACCAGAATTACAAAATGACATAGACAAAGGGCATAGAAGAAAGAGAAGATTGATTGAGAATAGAGTGGGGTGGGGGAGGAAAACAACCTAGGAATTATTAAACGGAAGCATCAGATTCCAGTAAGCAAAAACTATAATCCAAGTACATGTTGACAGCATTGCAAATATGTTATTATGCCTGTGACAAGGGTAAGTCTACATGTTAGGGCCCTGAGTTGAACACATAAACAAGCACAGTATTTTATTCCTAGTTATAAAGATCTTCAAGAATGTTACGTTAGTTCTGATATATTTCCAAAAAACAATTACATTCCCCCAGGGCACTGGGTACAACGGGCGTGGTTCTGACAAGTAACTTGCCTTTGAAAACCTGGCCCTTCCTTAGTTATAGGAATAGACTGGAATGTGCTTCTCCACTCCTGCTTGTAGAAAACTGCAAGTTGTTTTCTTTGCGAACGCTACGAATTTATCACTTCAGCCAAATGAAGAACCTACATTTTCAGGCAAGGGAATGAGTTTCAGGGAATTTCAGGCAGGAAATACCTGGCTTATTATCCCAAAACAGCGGTCCTCAAAGTCTGGTCAGAAGGCCCGCAGCAGCAGCCACCATAGCTTATCTGAGAACCTGCTAGAAATACAAATCCTGGGGCTCCACCCAAGTCCTACTGAATCACAAACTCTGAGGCGTGGCGCCCAGCCAGAATTTTCTGAATCACTGTCCGGGGGCGGTGCTTAGAACTCTGCAAGTCAGGTGTCAGATACTAAAGACCACATGATCACAGATGAGTGGCATATTTAAAGCACTTTATGAAACGTGTGAAGACCTCACTCAAAGTCCTCCTTCTCTATGAAGCATTCTGTGATGCATTCATGAAAATTAAACTGTTATTTCCTGTATTCTCCTGCTCCTGAAATTTCCCGGGATGGGGAGAGGCTTCGTTCCTTATTCATCAGGTTTTTTCCTGCAGTGTCCAGCATGCCACGCAGCAACTGATCCGTTTAAATATTAAAATTAAATTGAACAACAACAACAAAAAATTAAATTGGGGGCGCCTGGGTGGCTCAGTAGGTTAAAGCCTCTGCCTTCAGCTCAGGTCATGATCTCAGGGTCGAGCCCTGCATCGGGCTCTCTGCTCTGTGGGGAGCCTGCTTCCTCCTCCTCTCTCTGCCTGCCTCTCTGCCTACTTGTGATCTCTGTCTGTCAAATTAAAAAATTAAAAATTAAAAAAAATTAAATTGAACAAATGCCTGCAATAAATACATGTGCAACAATGGATTGCACTATGTGCGAATTCCTGCTTAACAGTGGCATTCACACATGATGGTAGAGAGGGAAGAGAGTGCGGATGCATAAAAGGGAGACAGGGGTGACGTTGGAGAGAGCTGGATGGGAGGAAGTGTCAGGGAAAGACTGAGGGTGTCACCTGTCTTTATCCTGAGTGTGGATTTTTCTTTAACTTGAGGTACATACTCAGTTATTAGTTATCTCATAGAACCATACATAGGAAGATTTTTTTTTTTCCAATGACATTTTCAAGGTGAATTTTATTTAATTTTACAATGGTTTGCATTCCCTGCTGAGCACTGGACACTCTTGATGCTGATGGAAGAGGCCTCCAAAAATGTCCTGCTTTAAAGGAATTTAGAGTCCAGGGCAGCTTCTCAAACCTCTGCACAACTGGCATTTGGGGCTGGATAGTCCTTTGCTGTGGCCACTGCCCTGTGCATTGTAGGATGGTCCCTGGGTCTACCTAGTAAATGCCAGTAGCACCATCTTCTTCCCAGCTCCCCCCCACCCCTCCCGCCCCCCCTGCCAAATTGTTACAATGAAAAATGTCACCTGACACTGTCAAATGCCCTGGAGGGACAAAACCTACTCCGGCTGGAATCGCTGTGCTTATGAAAGAAACAAAGTACAGAAGTTTCTCCTACACAGTGATAAGTGCTATGACACCCCAGGGCTGACAGATTGCTGGGTAAGGGCACCTCATGGAGACTGGGGGATGGGGGCTAGCATGAGGGGTGGGTGGAGAGAGAAATTAGGAGACTCTGGGCAGGAAAAGAAGTGGAGTGGCATCTTGAATACTGAGTAGCAGCCTGTGGGAGACATGAAAGAGAAGGGAGGAGGAGGAGGAAGAAAGGAGGGAGGAGTGATGGGGAATTACTTGTTCCGGGGCTGAGGCCGGGAATGAGAAAAGGCAGTGGCCTGACCCAGCAGGTTACATTCAAGGACCCAGAAGTGGGTAAGTGGCGTGTCACCCAAGCGTAAAGTGTGAAGGGGGGCAGTGGGCTTTGTAGCCGCAAGGCCACCGAACACATTGTTCATAGCCCAAGGTCAGATTTCTATTATCCTCTATGGTGAGGTTATCATCCATTTGTCTCTCCTCACTGCTGGGGAGCCCATTAATGATTTGCCCCTGTACTTGGTGCCAACAGTTAATAGACTGTAGCCTCTCGCATTTCTTCACCTGGCGTTGAGATCAGCTACGCTTTTGCAGAATCTCAGGTGTTTTCCTTCATCTTTGGGGCAGGGACATTTAAAAAAGAAAAAAAAAAAGATACATAATTCTTGAAAATAGGGAGGAAAGAGCTCTGACCATTTGTTCCTTTATTCCATTTCAAACTTTTCATAAAGGTAGAAAACAATGATAAGGATAAAAATTGTCGTCCTTTTACTGGACTCTTTTGGCTGCCTGTGAGCTCTGGGAAAACAGGGTCAGCGTCTTCTTAAGGTTGACCACGATGTCTGATGTATAGACCATGCTTGACCAATGTTTCTTGGGTAAATAGATTTATATTTATTATTAGTATCAACATTTCATCTTACTCCATCAAGGCCACTGTAACAAAATACCATGGACTGGGTGGTTCATAAAGAATACAGATTTATTTTTCACAGTTCTGGAGACCAGCAGGTGCAAGATCAAGGTGCTATCCTGCTTTCTGGTTCATAGAGAGCCATCTTTTTGCCATAACTTCACATGGTAGATAGGGCAAGGGATCTCAGGGGTCTCTTTTATAAGGGTGCTAATCCCATTCAGGAAGGCTCTGCCCTCAAGAACTAAGTCCCTTCCAAAGGCCCACCTCCTAACACCATCACATTCAGGATTGGGTTTCAACATAAGAAGTCTGAGGGAACATTTTCAGAGAGTACAATACATGGTCAGCTTCTGTAGGATATGATCTCATTGGATGACTACCACCACCCAATGAGGTAAATAAGGAAATGTTTTTAACCCCATTACAAGTTGCATCTTACCCTTGACCCAGTATTAGCCATGACATACTCTCCTATTTCTATAGTGGAAGAAAACTGTTAACAGAAACATTCTGTATCTCGTAAAAGTACTTATTCTTTTGGTAGGTAGATAATGGAGACGGTGGGCAGTAGAGGTATGTAATTTTAACTCTTTAAGAGTCTATAAAGAGAATAAAGGCAGGGGGAGCTTCAAAGTCAAGCTTCTCGATTTCACCGATGAGGAAACCGAAGCCACATAACTACTTAGTATAGAGCTGGGACTGTAACCTCTGGACCTCTGAGCCTCTGGACATCTATGTTTGTGTGGATACCTGGGAATTTCCCAACTGGTGTGCACACCTAAAAATTCCATATCTTTCTAAGTGGTAGACCTCACACATCTGTGCAGCTGAAGCTCTTGTATAACTTGTCTTTTCTAAATAGGTATGTTCCAGGAGAAGGCCATTGTCAAGGTCATAAGAAACAGCACATTCAAACAAATACACATATGCCTCTTTTTTTCACACCATTATTGAACAATGCTATCCAGGTGTCCAAACAGAATAACCTGTCTGTTTTATTTTTCCCAGAAGAGGAAGCAATGGCCCAGAGAGTTTAAATATTGCATGCGATTGTATTAGCCAAGTCAACATCTGTTTGCTTCTTAACAATGAGTCATCTCTATTCCCTATAAGTAGGGCAGGAGCGCAGCTGGAACTTTCCAGCTCACTCCTTGGTCTCTGCATCCCGTTTCTGCTGTTTCTATCGTCCATGGCATAGCTTCATTGGCAAAAAAGTGAAACAGATACTACCCCAGGGCTAAGTGTCTGCACTGAATCAGATGTCTTAGATTTATGTTATGGTAAACTTAGGGCAAAACGTAGGTCGATCTTTAGCAACAGTGTGAATAATTGAATCTCTTCCCCAAGTTTTATTGCTCAATATCCCCCCCAGAAAGGAACACCGAGCACACTCAGCCTGTCAGAGTCCATCGGTGGGTGTTGGATGCTGAGCGTGTCATCAGTGAGTAGGCTCCGTGTTGGGTCATCACTGAAAGAAAGAAAAACACCTGAAAATGTTGTGCCTGAAAAAACAGATAGACAACCAAAAAGCAAAAACAACCCTTAAAAACGGAGACTAAAAAAAAAAAAAAAAAAAAAAAAAAGCAGAGACTAAGGAAATGTTGACACACAAAGTATCATTCACTCATCTTGTTTGTTCCTGACCCTCGAAAGCAAAGGGATCTCATGTAGACGGGCTGTTGTGTCTGCCCCCCTGGAGGTGGCAACCCAGAGAATCAAAAGAAGGGATCTTGTTAAAGATGCACTAAGTTCCTAGTGCTCTAGCACAGCTGCGCACTCACTGTAGCCCTTAAAATAATACACTCCTTTACATGGCCGAGACGTTTGCCTCCCGTGTGTACAACTTGAATTATCCAATGGTCTGGCTCACGTCTCGTTGATACTTTCACTGTCTAGGACAACAGGCAGCACAGAATAAATGTTCAACAGATACTACTTTAACTGAATGAAATCAAAGTTTTAGGATGCTGCTTAATATGAAAGCCTTGTTCTCCAAGGCTTCACGTGCCAAGGGGAAAAAAAACAAGAGCTGGAAAAGTCACAGCGGGATTAAATTCCAGCATCCATTCATTTTATAATTGGCATTTGGACCCTAAGGGCTTTCATTCCCTCTCTGTTTCCTAAAAACAAAGTAAAGCAAGACAAAACAAAAACAAAAACCAAACTAAACAAAACTCCTATGACTTCAAAAAAGAGCCAAAAATAATGAGTAAGTGTCTGGTCTAGACCAGTAGATGTCCTTAATCTCTGTGGGCCCAGGCTACGAGTGTGGATGGAGGGAAGGAGGAGGCTCCCTTCTCTCCCCACTCCTGTCCTTGCCCCAGTGCCAGAGGCTTAGAGAACACATGTGGTCAGCTCAGCAGTCAAGTCCAAGGCCGTGCCCACCAAGCCCCTTGGCAGACACTCATTTTTAAGTGGTGTACACCACACAGGGCCATTCGCTATGGAAGAACAGATGGGGGGAAGAGTTCCACCAGGCCCTGGAATTGGTCCGGTGTCATTTGGGCATGGAAGCAGGGTCTTGGACCTCAGGAGCACGGTCTGGGTGGAGGCGGGGTTCGTGTATGGGTGGGTATGGGATGCTGCTGGGCATGTTTCCTTGATCCCCAGGACACCTTGCACTGTGAGGAGCATGGCTGGCAGAAGCTTCTCTAAAACTAAGGGCCCAGGGCAGGATTCCCAGTGGCTCAGATCTATGGGCAATCACTGCTGGTAAACCACCCCAAGAAGTTGTCTAAAATTCCAGTTCCTTGATTCCATTCCCAGATATTCTGAGGTAGCCGCTTTGTGGGCGGAGCCCAGGACTCGGCCTGTGCAATCAAGAGGTGGCTCTTCTGCTCCTCTGGGGGATGTTTACCATCACGAGAGAGACCTCCTTCCTCCGTCCTCCTCCCCACACTGCCCTCACTCACCTCCTGTCGCTCGCCTCTGTTTGTTGTGGTTGCCAACACTACCGCGGTGCCTTTTGCAGACATGCCTGCTGCCTCTGTGTGCGCCCAGGTTGGGGTCCCCTTGCCCCCCCACTGCTGTTGTTTGTTCTGTCCCTCACTTGGCCTAGGGGACCTTCTTATCCTTGGTGTTGTCCCCACAATCAGGCTGCCATGCCTGAAGGACAGCCCTCCATGCTCCGCATTCTGTGTTCTCCCTCTGTCAGCTTTCACTAAGTGTCTGTGGCACCACGGGAGGCACCCACCCCTCTGCAGAGTTCCTGTTCTTGTTCTCTGAGACTCGAGTTGGGGCCCATGCTTTCCAGTATGCCCATCTTCTTAGGATCCATTTCCCCCGGAAGTTAGGGCAGCCTACCTTTCCTTCCGGAGTTTCTGAATCTGAGTACCCAAGACTTGGCTCCTGGCCCTAAAGCCCTTCTCTCTTTTTTCTTTTTTTTTTTCTTTCAGGGAGTCCACATTGCTGCCTACACTTCTGGATTCCTGAAATAGGTTAGGCCTATAAACTGGGCTTCACTATGAACTTTGGCACATTTACATGGGAGATTTCTCACCGGCTTAGATAAATAATTGCAAAATCACTCCCTACTATTTTGGTGAACTTGTAAAAGACTGCTGAGAAGCATGAAGAGAGGAGAAGGCCAAAAATTATGTAATTTGCAGAGGTTTACCAGACCAGTTTTAACATATTTTGGGTGTGTGTGAATATATACTCTATATATCTATCTATGGTAAATAGATAGATAGATAGATAGATAGATAGATGGATATGCATTAATTTAGACTTCTGGCTTCATAAATTATAAAATAATTTGAGATATTTATTCAAGTCTGTTCCTGGGTTGATTTTATTTCTTTTTCTTCATTCTGTTTGTTGGTTGGTTGGTTGGTTGGTTGATTTATTTACTTTAATTTTTTGTTTTTTTTTCCTATAGCTTTCATTGCTTCTTGGAAAAAGTGACCGAGAAGAACCACTTGACAGAGAATCAAATGTTTGTCCTTTGAGTGGAAGATCCACTGGTCTGGGCATAAGAAAATTTAGAATATAAATACCAGATTAAAACAAGTTTCCCCACCTACAAGTGGAGAAGAGTTTCCAGGAGAAAGGAGAGAGGCAGGAGGGAGTCAAGACTTGGACTCTTTGATAAGGGTTTTGCCCAGGTTCCAAGGATAGAGAGATGAGAGTCACTTTCCCACCCCTCCCCACCATAGGTTTGGGAGTGAAGGTCAGAGAGGTCAATGATAGAGGTCTGGGGAGAAGGCAGAACTTGAGAATTTGTACAGGATCACCAGGTAGTCAGGATAAAGAAAATACTGTTGAGGTGTATCTGGACTGATGGGCTTGAGACAACCTCACAGTTTGTTCAAACCCCAGGGCAGCATAGGAGCCACAGAATATTTCATGTGGGTGAGCACTGCGTAGTCATGGAAGAAATCTGCCAGACCAGATGATCTTGCAGTAGAAAATAAAGGATGCAGCAGGGATAGTTGGTCCTGTGTGGGGGAACAATGGGCCACCAGATGGATGGGGATGTGGAAGAGGAGGCAGCCAGAATATGTGACTGACCACACCTGATATGTCTTCCTTCATTTTTTAAAAAAAATTTAAAAAATTTTTTTTAATTTTTAAAGATTATTTATTTATTTATTTGACAGAGAGGGAGAGATCACAAGTAGACAGAGAGACAGGCAGAGAGAGAGGGGGAAGCAGGCTACCTGCTGAGCAGAGAGCCCGATGTGGGGCTCGATCCCAGGACCCTGGGATCATGACCTGAGCCGAAGGCAGAGGCTTTACCCCACTGAGCGACCCAGGCACCCCATGTCTTCCTTCATTTTTAAGAATCATCTTACTGGGTGTATTTCAAGGGTACCGTGTGATGAGTGGTGTATTTTGTCAGTTCCAGAAGAACTCAGCTCTTGTCTCTTCAAATAACGCCTCTGTCCCATTATCTGTCCTTCTTCTGAGATCCCTGGTGAAACGCATATAAGATCTTCCTGATGTATTCTCTATGCTTCTTACTTCCTCTCTTGTAGTTTTCATCCTTATATCTTTGTGTTTGTGTTTCATTCTGGATTAAATCACTCATTCTTTTATCAGCTATGCCTACTATACGGTTAAGTCTGTTGATTTACTTCCTTTTTTGTCTTTTAAGATAGAGAGAGCACGTGCATGAGTTGGGGAGGGGGGGCTCATGGGGAGGGACAGAGAGAGGGAGAGAGAATCCCAAGCAGTCTCCATGTCCAGCGTGGAACCTGACCCAGGACTTGATCTCATGACCCTGAGACCATCACCTGAACCCAAGTCCAACACTTAAGCCACCCAGGTGCCCCTTTGATTGACTTCTTGGTTTCAAGTATCAAAATTTTCATTTCTAAGATATTGAACTTGCCACTTGTTTCCTATTTTCTGCCAGAATGTTAAAGTTTGACTTTATCTCCTTGAATACAGCCAACACAGTTGTTCATATTCTTTTTTAAAATTCCAGTATCTGGGGCACCTGGGTGGCTCAGTTGGTTAAGCGACTGCCTTCACCTCAGGTCATGATCCAGAATCAAGTCCAGCATCAGGCTCCCTACTTGGTGGGGAGTCTGCTTCCTCTGACCCTTCCCCCTCTCATGCTCTCTCTCAAATAAATAATAAAATCTTAAAAAATAATAAATGAAATAAAATTCCAATATCTGGGCCTCTGCGGCCTATTTTGGTTGTGTGTGGATTATAATCACAGTGTCTAGTTTCTGTCAATGCCCAGATACTTTTGATTGCATGCAACACATGTTTTTTGCAAATAATTTTTCTTTCTTTCTTTCTTTAAAGATTTTATTTATTTGTTTGACAGAGAGAGACACAGTGAGAGAGGGAACACCAGCAGGGGTAGAGGGAGAGGGAGAAGCAGGCTTCCTGCTAAGCAGAGAGCCCAGTGTGGGGCTCAATCCCAGGACCCTGAGATCATGACCTGAGCCGAAGGCAGACGCTTAATGACTGAGACACCCAGGCGCCCCAGCAAATAATTTTTCAAACACAGAATGCATAAATAATATGAAGTCTAGAATGATGTTTTGTCCACCAAAAAGAATATATAATTTCTTTAGCCAAGTGCTTGGGGACACTAAGACTTCAGAACAAACTTCATCCAAGTTCCAGATTTGATATGTTCCAGGCCACTCAGCGTATCTGTAGTTCCTAAAAGGAATAGTTTATTTCTGGCTTATCCTTACTTCTAGGGCACAGCTCTTGGAGCTACCAGTCCATAGTGAGGGATAGTTTATGGAATTCCTATCTTGCCTGGCTCTGGACACTGTTTTTTTTTTTTTTTCCTTCCCAGCTCTGTAAAGGCATCAAAAGTATGGCTCAGATTCTTGGGCACATTTCTTCCAGTTGGCAAATAACTCCAACCCCAAAATGGCTATAGTATCCAAGCTTACCTTTTTGGATTCCCATCCCTTCTATATCTGGGATTGGTAAATCATCATCATCCTGTTGGCCCTGTGATGCTTTCAAGATTTTTTGTCTCTGAAAATTTCATCCAGCTTTCTTAGTCATCATTTGTGAGAGGATTGGTTCACATTCCTTAGTCTTCCAACAGAAGCAGAAGTTTTTATTAAAAATGCTTTACCAGACTGAAAGCCAAGTCATCTTGAGGCTATGGCCATGACTGTGAAAAAAAAAAAAAAATGGTGAGGTGGGAGGAGACAGACTCTCGGGAGCCACGGTGATCTGGGGCCGTAGACTATGGCGAGACTTTAACAAGAGAACTGTACTGTATTTTAATTTCCTTGGACAGATTCAAATGAATCTTCAGAAAGACAAAATGCAAATGTGGTCTTGGTAGAGCTGGCTGATGAGACTGAGTTTTTTGAGTGTCTGAGGAATACCTAAGAAGGAAAAAAGGAAAACCAGCTATTTTTAATGACCTCGTGGCTCTGAATTTCTCCCGGGAGTCAGTCTACCCGTCTGGGCCTGGGCTCCTCGGCAGAGCGGATCCTGTTATTGTGACAAATGGCTCATCCCTTAACCTGCCTTCACGTGGGAGTGGGGGTGAGGGCGAGGAGGGAGGGGCTGCTGTGCTCTGTAGGAGGAAGCTACGTTCTATAGGAAGGCCTATTTTGTCCCTCACCTTGGAGGGCAGATGCTTATGGAACAGCTGCTAGGACTAGCTGTGTTCCCCCTTCTTGCTTTGCCCATCAGAATCTGAGCATTTTGCCATGAAGCACACCCATGAAGGGAACCCCCATAGTTCATAATATGTGTGACTTGAGATAGGCTTGAGAGTTCTTGAGGGACCCACGAGAGAGCCCTCATTCTGCAAGAAACTTTGGGCAGCCAGACGATTTTCTTTCCTCCAGACCAACAACTGGGAGGTACGTTGGAAGAGGAAGAGAGCATGATGTGGCATTTGCCCAGCGTGAGTAGCTGCTTTAAGGAAAGACCGCTGCTGCCCTTCTTTCACCCTGGACACACTCTACCAGAGATGTCTCTCTCAGTGACCACCAGAGCTGTGGCTTGGTGTGCTTGGGTCACCTGATGAGGCTGGGGAGACACCAGCCACACAGCCTCGTGCTGCTTGTCATATGACAGTCCTGAAGAGGTGAACGTGGGAGGTAGCTTATGAAAACCATGAGAATTTACTTCTGGTAAGGGTACAGGACCCTCGCAAAATCTAAAGAGAAACAGCGAGCCTCAGGAACAAATTAGACCAGAGACTTGATCACTTCACCTCCATGTGTCTAATTTCAGGGTCCCCCCCACACCACCGTGAAGTAGCTTTTTCTATATTTCCATGCAAATGGAAACAGAAACAATTGCTGAAAGTTACTGATGTTAGATTTCCACTCTGCTTACCTAGAAAGAGAAACCTGTCTCTTTCTCTTCCCATTCCAAATTCTGGAGTTGGATGCCTTCCCCTCGTCCAGTAGACTGTGGTCATGGGGAGGGCCATGAAACAGAAATAGGACATCAGGATCCATCCCTTAATCATCTGGATGGACAGCATCTCCCCAGGAAAGGTAGCAGGGATTTGAAGGGTGGTGTTGAACAGACATTATAAAAGGATCCCACCAAAAAAAGCTCTTTGTTAGGATCCAGCTTGTTATATTTGTGAACATTCTGGAAAAATTCTTCGCTCACACAACTTGACAACTGGTAAACAATTCATTAAAAGATTGTATCTACAAAACAG
This sequence comes from Enhydra lutris kenyoni, assembly GCF_002288905.1. NCBI lineage: Eukaryota > Metazoa > Chordata > Mammalia > Carnivora > Mustelidae > Enhydra > Enhydra lutris. The sequence goes on from NW_019154117.1 coordinate 13,438,581, forward strand.
TTATGATCGATTGGGTTATAACTAACGGATGTCAATTACAGAATTTCTTAAATTTGTGTTTAGTATCTGAGTCTGTATGTTATTTTGGCAAATATAAGAAAAAAAATCCCAGCTATTTTCAAGAGCATCACCAGAAAAATATGTATGAAAACACTAATGGAATCATATCTGTTTAGTTCCTGGGAGGACATCAAATCTAATTTCCTATTTTACTGATGAAGGAACTGAGAATTTGAGTGACAGGATTGTAAAGATATTTTTAAAGCTACTTTTCAGGGCAGGGAAGGGGGGTTACCTGGGTGGCTCGGTAAGCATCTGACTTTTAATTTCAGGGTGGTAAGTTCAAGCCCCGCGTTAGGCTTCACTCTGGGCATAAATGAATGAATGAATAAATAAATAAATAAATACAGTTACTTTTAGGTTTTCATCCTAAATGCTTAAAAAATATCTTTGAAAATAGTGGTTAAGAAATTTTAAAAAAGGGGGCGCCTGGGTGGCTCAGTGGGTTAAGCCACTGCCTTCGGCTCAGGTCATGATCTCGGGGTCCTGGGATCGAGTCCCGCATCGGGCTCTCTGCTCGGCGGGGAGCCTGCTTCCCTCTCTCTCTCTCTCTGCCTGCCTCTCTTTCTACGTGTGATCTCTCTCTGTCAAATAAATAAATAAAATATTTAAAAAAAAAAAAAGAAAAGAAATTTTAAAAAAAGACAAAAAACAAATAATGGAGCAGATAGCGTGTTATAAAGAATTTGGGTATTTAAAGACTTGGTGAAAGAAGGTTATTTAATTTTTTTAAATACCAGAATAGAAATGGTTTATTTTCAGCAACAGTACTCTTGCTTCAGGTGTGTATCTATTATCTGTTAGGCTGATCCTCGAAAATTGTCCCAATTCTTAGACAAAGGGAGTTGATTCATGGGTCTCTTAGAAAGAAAAACTAGTTGGGTGTGTTACAGCCCACATGAATCATGTGGGATACAGCTTAAAGCTATATTTATCATGGATGAAAGAATGTTTTTAAGGGAAACTATGAGTCTACCTAAAATTACACGGTTCACCTCTGTTCACAGGGACTCATTTTTCCAGGATGTTGTTGAATGTGCAAAAGTACATCCTAAACTGTTGGCATGGCAGGAAGACGCTCTCCCAGGGCTGCTACAAGTCACCTCTAGAAGCTGGGAAGCTCTTATTTCTTACCTTTTGTTTTAACTGCCTTCTCGAATACTCTCATACCAGTTAACGTGTCTTGCCTCAGTGGCATTTAAACTTTTCCCCTTGTCACCTTTCTTTTTTCCCCTCTAATCTGACCTCTAAACCAGTCACATGAGGGTCCTTGCTCTGCCAGTTGTGTCCTCTTCCGGCCTCAAGAAGCTTTGGAGGCTCCCTACGACCTCCAGGACTGAGTTCTAGCCACCCGTCCCGAACGTCAGTATTCTACATCCTGACACACGTAGTTGGCCGTGTTTCTTCATGCTTTTTAATATTTGTTCTTTACCTCAGGAGGGAGAAAAGAAGATGAGGTTCAGAGTGTGCTCGAAGCATTTCATGCTCGATCTCCACTCTAAAGCTTTACTCCGTTTATTGTCCACCCGGAGGCTGTCGTGACTCTTCCTGAAGATGCAGGGACAAAGGTCGCTGCCTGAGTAGTGATATCAGGGGACAGCCAGACCAGTTTTCTGCCAGGACTCCACCTCAAGGGAGGCTTATCGTTGGCTGTGCTTGTCCTACACCCTACAACTTTTTTTTCTTTTTCTTCTTTTAATCCCACCCTCTCCCTAAGCCAGGAGCTATTTCTTTCTAGACCTGTTCTCCACGTTCATTCCCTTTCTTCCTGTTTGGAGGCTGGCCCTCCAGCCTGCTTCTGTCCTTGCCATCTGATGCTGTCTCTGCTCTGCCTCATTGCTACTCATTTATTCTCGTGCCTTGTCGCTATTTCCAGACTTCACGTTGGTCATCTCGGTGCCCCTCCCTCAGTGTCATAAACCACTAGCACTCATGCGAGAGGCCACATGCTGAGATGAGTAAGAGAGCAGGCTCTGTAACAGAATCTTCTGGGTTTGCAGCCCAGCACTCCACCGTGCTGGTTGTGTGACTGAGGCAAGTCACATAAGCACTCCATGCCTCGTGGTTTTCATCTGTAAAATGGAGCTAGCATACTACGTCCTCATGAGGCTTACTTGAATTACTACAAGTACACTGATCAGTTGTTTTTCTCAGGTAAGCTGTTCTACCTCAGAGAAGTTCAGTTTCCAGAACCACTGCTCTTCATGAAAACTTCTGACTCATTTTTGGGCTTGGCCAGGCCCTGAGCTGGATTGGCTTGTCTCAGTTAAAGTTTGCGTCTGCCCTCCTTTTCTTCTTCTTCTTTTCTTTTCTATCTTTTTTTAAAAAGATGTATTTATTTGAAAGAGAGAGAGAGCATGGGGGGTGGGTGAGGGACAGAGGGAGAGAGAATCTTAAGCAGGCTCACAGCTGAGTGGGGAGCCTGACATGGGGCTCAGTCTCATGACCCCGAGATCCTGACCTGAGCCGAAACCAAGAGTCAGATACCCAACCAACGGCACCACCAGGGCGCTTCCCTCCTTTTCTTCTCTTAAAACAAAACTGTTCTTTATTTCCACAGATCATGACAACACCATAATCTTTCATGTCTCTCACTCACTTGAATGGACTTTTCTGAAATACCATCGTCTTTATTGGGTTAACCACCTATGTTGAGGTCAAATCTTGTACTGACCAGCACGGTCCTTTACCCAATTCTTAATCTTTCCAACCACACTGAAATGATTGAGGGATTAATAATCATCCTTTTGATTCATTCATAGCCTTCAGAACATTAGATTTGGAATCAGTATTTGAATTATGAATCAGTATTTGAATACAACACTCTTCTTTAAGAGCCTAGAAGCCACCCAGAATGGCTTTAGGGGTATAGACTTGAGAGGAGGAGACCTGATGGGTGAACATGTCCTGATAGCCAGCGTTCTTTGTGCGGCTCAGGATGATTGTCTGGCTCACCGGAAATATCTGAAGGCAGGAAGAACCATCGTTGTCCACGAGGGTCAGGGTGAGGGAGGTGGGGGTGGTGGGGAGCAGCCTCACGCTGCCCCCTGTAAGAATCAAGCTCACAGGCTCCAGCAGGAGACATGACCTAATAGCCAAATGAAGATATAGAGAAGGGATTATGAAAAACAAAAACATAAACAGAAAACAAAAAACTGGTTAAAATATTTGTAGTGTGAGAACGAAGGAATCTGACCTGAAGATGACTTCGTGGGCTCTGACTTGATGGACGGGTTATCTTTCCCCTTTAAGCCTTAGCCAGCTAACATGTGAGATGAAAGCACGGGCTGGATCTTGTCTTCATTTTCTCTGTATGTCTATATATAGATATATTTTAACGAGGGCTTCTCTTTGTATTTTATTTTCATTTTGATACTTGTGCTCGTGAAGTTGCCTTTGAGCCCTGAGACAATGAATTTCTAAATTCACTAAAACCAATAAAACTAAATTCACTAAACACTAAACCAATGTCCGTCCGAACACCGCGCCCCACCCCTCACCCAGCTCCAGTCTCCCCAGTGACACCACCACCAGAAGTCTGGGACTTCTTGATTCTTTCTCTGACTCACTCCTCCTCCCATCCTCTCAGTGAGCAAATCCTATCAGTTTTGCCACAAATAGAGATCCTAAAACTACCGCCAGATCTCAGGCCTATCCGCTCTTCTCATCTCCTCTCTTTTACCATCGTCTGAATGCAAGCCCCAGCAACTGTTCCTTCAGATCACCCAGGTAACCTCCTTTCACTCTTGCCCTCCTTTAGCTTGTTTTCAGCACGGCAGCCTGAGTTTTCTTGTAAAACCATAAATTTGATCACACCCCTCTTCTGCTTAAGAAACTTCAGTATTTTCCTTTTGTGCTCAACATGAAATTTAATTCATTGCGGTAGCCTAGAGGGTGACAGGATCTGGCCCCTGCTTGCTTCTCTAAGCACAAACCAACACTCTGTTTTGCACACATCCTCCAGCTACATTTGCCTCCTTTTAATTTCTGAAACAATCCTTGTTCTTTCATGATTCAGGGTCTTTGCCCTTGCTGTTCCTCTTCCATAGAATGTCTTGGCCCTGGGTTTTGAATGGTAGGCTCTTCCTCATTGATCAGAGTTAGTACTTTGTGATGACATTAATGTGTATTTTTTTAAAAAGGAAAAAAAAGACCCTTACACCTATATATTTGTCTGTCACAATAATGTGTCATGATATTACAGTTTCTGTTTTTAAAACTTTATTTGACAAATTTGTCAGTTACTTCCTTGAAATTGATCTTTCAATATTCAGGTTTAATAGAATTACCAGATTTGTCAACTCGTCTTCACTCACTGTGAATCAAAGAATAATTTTTTTTATTGAGTTTAATTTTATAAAGTCCCTTTGACATTAAGCAACAGATATAAAAATAATTCAGAAAATCTTAAACAAATGGATACATTTGGAAGAATCATGAAAATCCTACTGCACAGTAATTTCCAGAAATTATAAAATTGGCTGTATTCTTGCTTTTTTAAAGTGGCTTTCAAATTTTCAAATTTTTCTTCACTCAAAAAAATACTTCACTAAAGTATCTTCACTAGAAAATTTATCATGAATTTGTTGTATTTGTTGTCTAAAGACCTCTGCTGCAAAAGGCCAGACAAAAATCATGAAATGGCAGGAAACACTGACAATATTTGATCCATTGCTTTAGAACGAGTGTCCAATTCTTGGTAAAAATGATTGCGGCACTCAAACATTGTCCTTTTGGTTTTGTTGTTGCTGCTGGTCTTTTTCAAAATTTGATTTTTTTTTTCCTATGTAAACGTCCGTTTTCTTACATTTGTTAGATATTTATCAGTCATCTCCACACTTGGCGTATGCTGCTATTCAAGGAAAAAGTTTAAATGCCTGGTGTTTCACACACATTGTTCAAAGCCACTTCTGTCTCTTTGCAAATCTGTTTGTCTGATTAACCTCATCGAAAGCTTCACTCCAGATAAAAAGTTAATTCAGAAAAGAAAAATAGCCTCAGCTGGGAGCAAAATCTTGACTGATCTTCTTGTGTCCACATTTTCTTTCGGATCTTAGAGGACTTCAAAGGTTCGGATTAACTTTTCAAAATTTGCCTTTACTCTGTGTACAGCTTCAAATGAATACTCCACTGTGTCCAGAAAAGCCTTTTCACTGTTATACCTACACTCTGCAGCATTTCCCATCAATGAATCTTTTCAAAATGATGAAAAGAAGGAATACATTTTTTTCTGATTCCCCAAAATATCACACATGAAGAAAAACTTCCAAAATAGTGAACTCTTCAAAGGTTTGGAGGATGATTTGCACAAGGTACAGATAAGGATTTGGATTAATCTCTTGATTTTTTTTTTTTTTAACCCAAACACTGCCGTGGGTAACAACTGTCATTACAGCCTATCTATGTCCTTGACCATGAGAGAGGTTTATGTCCGGTCCTTTCCTACCCAGTTGTGTTGTGACTTTCATGTGCATTCAACAGCAGTTCTCCCAGAAATGGGAAAGAAACTCAAGAAGAAGTCTTTTCTCTCCAATTTGCCAGCCTCGATATGGACAACACTGAGTCCTTCACATTTGATCATGGTGTGGCGCATGGCGAAGAAGAGTAAATGATATCATTTACTCTTCTTTACTATCATTTGGAAAGAACCAAAGACTGGAAGCCTGAACAGAGACAAAAGTTAACCTGGATTATTCCACACCCCGTTGAACCTAATGTAGAAACAGATATAGGTTGCTGAGTTTGTCCATCAGTTCAGGTTGCTGTAACCGGATACTATTGACTGGGTGGCTTAAACAATAACCATTAATTCTCACAGTCTGCAGGCTGGGAAGTCCAAGATCAAGGTGCAGACAGATGGGAAAGCTGGGGAGAGCATGTTTGCTACTATGTAATGGTCATCTTTTAGAGGCATATCTACATGCTAAAGAATAGAGAGTGCAAGACAGGTCATCTCTCTTGTGTCTTTTCTTATAAGAACAAAAATCCCTTTGTGAGGGTCCCACCCTCATGCGTACTTATCTCCCCAAGAGACACCACATTGGGGATTTAGGCGTCAACATATGGATTTGTGTGTGAGGGTGGGGGGGGGAACACGAACATTCAGACCATAGCACTGAGTCTTTGTGCATTGGGAGCTGATTGATTAAATTCCATGTAGAAAACAGTGTGTCTTAAAGGGAAGGTAATAAAAATGTGCTAATTTGTAGTTTACGTGTCTATTATCAAAACTCAAAACTCGATAGTAACTGTAGCAATTGTTTAGGACTCAGATCAACAAAAGATTTTTTTTTTTTTGGGAGAGGTGTTTTATTAGTGACACTGTTTAGACTTGCCAGTGTATGATGATGACAAAAAGCAGGCTGATTTTAATCAGTTTTATTGCTGCTCCTGAACTTCCTAAATATAGTTTCCCAACTGTGTGTACCTACACCAGGAAGACTGGTCTTCCTTGGTTTGAATATGCATGCCCCCTCCATTTCATCTTCAGCTCCAAATACTCTTTATCACCTGTAGAACATTTGTAATGTTTTGCAATTATATATTTACTTGTTTGTTTATGTGAGGTGTCTGTCTCCTCCACTAGGTTGTAGTTCCTATTCCGCGTGAAGGAAGAAACTATATCCCTCTTTTCACCTTTGTATTTAGTGCCTTCCACAGTCTTTGGCACATTGTGGGCAGGCGATAATATCTGTGGAATAAATGAATGAAGGGAGATTTTACAGTAGTTCATAAGGAACAATAGATCCCCAGGGACTAGTGTTTCAAAGAAGCAGTGTATTCACAAACATGTCCTTTGGGTTTTATTATTCATCAGAAGTGCATTGAGAGGTCTGTATTGCACACTCGTATATTCCCATCAAAAGGGATCATCCAGAAACCGTATTTCATTAAGGAATTTAATTGTGCAGTCTCTTCTTTAGTAAGTCAGAATCTCAGCTTGAATTCACTGAGGGATGCAGGACATTTAGGCCCCATATCCAGACACAGAGGTGAAGCAAGGTCTTTTGTAACTTGTGGATTTGAAATGAAAGCTGCTCCAGTTTGAGAAAGCAGATAGAGAGTAAAAAATGGGAAAGGTGTAGGCAGAATAATGGCCTTCCTAAAATGTCAGCTTCTGAATCCCTGGAAACAATGAATATGTTAGGTTCAGTGGCAAAAGAACTTTGCAGATGTGACTAAATTAAGGATTCTGAGATGGGATGGGAAGATTATCCTGGATTATCTGGCTGGTCTTAGTGTAAACACAAGGACCCTGATAAAGGAAAGAGGGAGGCAGGGAAGTCAGAGAAGTAGTGATAGAAACTGAGGTTAGAATCAAATGTAAAGACACAGAGAGATTTAAAGATGCTACTGGCTTGGAATATAGGGGAAGGAGCCCTGAGTTTAGGAATGCAGCAAAGGGCCTCTAAAATTTGGAGGGAGACTACAGAAAGAATGCAGTCCTGTTGACATCTTATTGTAGCCCAGTGACATTGACTCAGGACTTCTGACTTCTAGAACAGTAAGATAACAAATCTGTGTTATTTAAACCACTTAATTTGTGGTAGTTTGTTACCGTAATGGAAAACGAGTACAACGGGCCTTGAAACCACTCAGCACAAGTTCTCCTGTGGCTGCTGTGTGCCTTAAGATGTGGCTTGTTGTCTGTTATCTGCAGTGAAAGAGTTGAAGAGGGTGTGGGGTGGGGAGGGGAGATGCTCTGAACTTGGGCCTGGTAAGCACACCGTGAGAGTTACTCTGCATTACTTGCTATTTGGTGAAACCAACCAACTAACCACCTATGTTGTTTGTACCAAGGTGAAACAGAAACTAGATTTTGGTACATTGTGATTATTTCTGTTCTGATATATATGGTTGTTCTTTTTATCATATTAAAAAAAAGGGGGTAGTGTCAGCAAATCTCAATGCTCTTCTTTTTATATGTGATGCAGATTTATTTTAAAATTTAAGTATTAAGGGGCACCTGGGTGGCTCAGTGGGTTAAGCCTCTGCCTTCAGCTCAGGTCATGATCTCAGGGTCCTGGGATCGAGTCCCACATCGGGCTCTCTGCTCCGCAGGGAGCCTGCTTCCTCCTCTCTCTCTCTCTGCTTGCCTCTCTGCCCACTTGTGATCTCTCTCTGTCAAATAAATAAAATCTTTAAAAAAATAAAAATAAAAATAAAATAAAATTTAAGTATTAAAAAAGAAAATAAAATGTAAGTATTAAATATATGTGTAAATATGCATACACACACATATACATACATAATTCTTAACATTGCATAGAATGTGCCTTTTAGGGTTCAGTTCTTCATGTTTTAAAATGTAGTTTAGTGTTCCAGGATATAAAGCATATCCACACGATGAAGTTCTAGAACCTAGGTGAGGTTTGGTGGGCTGAGGTCCAGAGCCGATGACCAAGAAAGAATTCTTGAGACATCTTTGGTGCAAAATGGTAGTTTATTAAAGCACGGGGACAGGACCCGTGGGCAGGAAGAGCTGCTGCCCCGGGTTGTGAGGGATGGCAGGTTACATACCCTGCAATTGGGGGAAGGTGAGGGAAAAGGGGGGTTTCAATGGAGCTTTCATATGCTAAAGAGGGCCTACAAGGTGCCGGGATACCGGAGGCTTTGCGGCTTGATCAGTGTTGTCTTTTGGCAAGCCATTCACATCAAGATAGTTGGGAGATTCCTGTCTTGCAGGATTGTGATCTCTGCAAGTTAACTGTTTGTTTCTCGTTTATGGCGGTCGGGGTGCCAGAGGAATGTCACACAAGGTGCCAGCTTTTGCTTTGTCCTCAGCCAGCCTCCTGCTCCCTCATCACACATATTAGTTGCCATGTTATTGGGGTTTTTTATTTATTTGGTTGTTTGTTTTTTGGCTGCTTTAAACACCTCAGGATGAAGAAAACTGAATGTAGAGTTAAACATTTCACTTAACTTCGACTATTACGAAAGAAATCCATTTATTTATGTAATAGCCCAGCTATGGATTCTCTAGTCTTCTCTATTGCTACATTTTAGAAGGACAAGAAAAAAGAAAAGAAAAGAAAAGAAAAGAATAAAATGAAGCATGAAATAGAAGAGAAAGTAGAATTCACACCACGATAGCATGTTCGTATTTTATCAGCCTGCCTATACTTCTGCTGATAAATTTTTCCCCCAGCTTGACATTTTAAAGGCTTATTTTAAATTTATCTCTTCTATATTAACAGGTAGAAGTAGCTGATTCAACGTATAGCAACTACTCTGGTTACTTTCATCTGGATTTTCTCTTATAGGTAATTGGGTTTCTGCAGCCCTAGACACATAATGATTGGAGATCATGGTACCAATTCTCATGTGGAGCCATCTCAATTTATCCTTCTTATGTCGTGTGTGTGTGTCTGTGTGTGTGTGTGTGTGTGTGTGTGTGTCTAAGCACTGCTTTAACCCTATAGCTATGTAGAAACGAATTCTGTTTTCGAGCTAACAGAGCTTAACTTTTACAAATAGAAGTCCTTTAAAATTTTTATTTACAATTGCTCTGTATTCTCAAAAAGGATAAAAAAGACCTAACTTAATATTTCTTCACAGTCCACAGCACACACACTCTTGCCTTTTAATTCCTCAAGGTCTTGATATTTTATAAGCACTAGTTTCTATTCTCCCTTCTTCTTTTTCTTCTTCCTTGCAAGGAATTGACTGACATCATTATACTGGGTGTTGTCTTTTGGTCTTCAGTTTTTCTTAGCTATGCTCACTTACTGCTCATTCAGTTGCTGAATAATTAAGGGCGGCTATTTCCAGCCAAAAATACTTTTCAAGTCAACATTTTTTTTTCCCTTAAATTTTGCCCCATGCTACTTATTTCTGCATCCAGTGCTGTTCCAGCTTGTGGAGCATTCCAGACAGCTGGTATCCAAGTTAGCCAAGGCTTTGAAATGTTGACCACACTGACCTGAATTCTTTCCAAATGCCTATTTGCATACCTTCAATGAGAGTGCTAATTTCTCACTAAAAGACCAAAATTTAGAAATATTAGGACAAAATGATGTGCTTTTTTTCTTGGTGAGATCTTGATCTTAGCATTTTACCCACCCCCCTTCCTGGTTTGCAGCCTGACCTTTGGAAGGTTAAGGACAATAATAGAATAAGGGCACGTGAATAACAACAGGCCCCATCACAGAACCATCTCTGGAGTGAAAGCAGGGGTAGCTGGCGTTAGGCAGGCACTGACTACCTACAAGCCTGAAGGACTCTGGTGTGTGATTTTAGGGGTTTTACTTCCTCATCTACAAAATACAGGGGTTAGAGCAGGTGATTAATAAGGGGCTTCCTTGCTCTCTGTTGTTCTCTGTTCTGTAACAATAATTGAATTCTGCCAAGAGTGAAGGAGGTAGAAATTCCTGAAATTTACTCTGCTTCTTTATTCCTAAACATTCTTGAATTCTGACTTGGAATCTCTTGGGTGCCTTAAGCAACTAGATTTCCCTTGACTTATGAGAAATGCACAAAAGTTGACCTTTCTTAATATAATTATTAGTAAAAAGCATATAAAGGACACTTTGGAAAGGCAGAAAATCAATAGCTTCCTTTTCCCATGTAGGAATGTTTCCTATTAAGATTAACATGTTCTACTGATAATAGGTCATTTGTTGGTACAACATCCGGGTGAGGTAGATGGTAATAGTAATCCCATGCAAATAAGTGAATTTCACTAAGTAACTCTGTTTCCCAGGGTTCTTTTGGCTTTGGGCCTAACTACTAGATGATGTTACTCAGGTAAACGAATGCATGACTAAGGTTAAAAAACAGGAAGCAGAACTCTTTGTGACATCTTGTGTCATTGGGAAATTTTATGAAGTCTAAGTGACTCACTTAGTGTCAGATAGGCCATGGGTTATTAAATCAAAGTCACCAAGTGAACACTTCAAGGCTTTGGGTATGACTGCTGTATTAGGTAGCACAATGAAAACGGGGCAGGAAGTGAGGGTGAATTTGAATGGGAATGGTGATGGGGATTAGAAAAGGATGCCAAGGATCTTAAGTTCTGCTTGCAGAATACATCTGTTGACGTATCAGTCATTCATTTATTCAAAAATATTTATTGAGCACCTAAGGACTGTCTGTTGGGTGGGTATTGGGAGTAAGGATCCAGTAGTAAAGAAAAGAGACACATTGTTGTGGGGAATAGGGAAAAGAAAGGTGGTAATAAATAGGATTCTTCAGATGAAGCTATAACAATAAATACTGAAGGTCGTGAAACTATGTCCCAGAGTGACCGAACTCCAGGCAGGGGTAAGTACATTAATAAGAGGGAACCTTCTCTGAAGAACTGACCTTGGAGATGAGGCATCAGTGGTAAGAAGGAGGCAGTCACAGAACACGGGGGAGAAGCATTCCAGGCAGAAGAAAGGGCAAGTGCAGAGACCCTGAGGTGGGCAGAGTTTGGAATGTCTGAGAACAACCACAAGGCCAATGTCATTAGAGCAGAGGGGGTGGGGAGTTGGCAGGACATAAAGCCTTGTGGGCCAGGGCAAGGAATTTGTGTTTTAAATGTAACAGAAAGCCATGGGAGGATTCTAAGCAGAGCAGTGGCATAGTCTGATTTACATTAAAAAATAATAATAATGATAGTAGCTCTGTGAAGGATGGATTATGGATTATAGCAGAACAAGGGTAAAAGCAAGAAGGCGATTCCCTCCATCCAGAGGGGAGATGATGGGGGTTTGAATTTGGCTGGAAGCAGGGGCTTTCCAGGAGAGATTAATGGGTCAGAACAAAGAGGGAAGACAGTGGACCCTAAGTCACTGGGTCATTGCCCTATGGAGATAGAAAACGAACGAGGAACAGAAAAGAAAACAAAAACAAAACGGAGGCTACCAGACTCTGAAACACAGGAACTTTTGGGAATTTCTTGCATGCCCATGAGCAGAAGAACCTTAAATTAAGAAAGCTAGATTTCCTTTTAGTAAAACACTATGCGTCACCATGCACCCCGTCACTGTCTGCAGGGGACAAGCGTGAAGAGCAGGATAGGATCACTCGGCACACTAGAAATGATAACATTCGAAGTTCAAGAGCAGCAAAGACCTCCTGTGTTGATTGTGTCCCACCTGTCTGACACTCAGGTAAGGATACCACAGTTACACAAACAGAAGAGTTAGAGAAATCAGTTGATCAGAAACTAAGTGGATCTGCCCCACGAATCCACTGGGCAACTTCACGCAAGTCACTCCTCTCAGCCTTCCTCCTTGGGAAATGAAGAGTGTGGACTGAGTTCTAGGTCAGGAATTTCCCAAAGTGCTTCCCTGTGTGAATCTCAAATCGACCCTGTTGCTCTGCAGAAATCTACCATCTAAAACAGTTGTTCTTAATGGGAGCAATTTTGCCCCCAAGTGATCACTGAGAACAGAGCCTCTGGAGGCGGGGCTGGGGAGAATGCTCTGGCACCCAGCCAGTAGAGGCTGGGGTGCACGGGACATCCTACAAGGCCTGGGATGGCCCCCACAAACAGGATGATGACCGAAACGGCCCAAAATGTGAACAGCACTGAGGCTAAGAAACCTCCGTGTAAGAAATGACAGAGGGGGACTAACAGGTTGCAGTAATAGGATTCGGGGAGATGATTTCCCTGCTGGTGTAAAAAACCTCTGGTCCTTTCCAGATGTTTGATACGGAGCCCTTATTCTATCACCACGAAACAACAACAACCGAGAAAAACCACGCAAAACGAACAGGAAGACCTCAGAAGCCAACGATGTCACCGCCAGACAAGTGTCTCCCAGAGGCAGCAGGCCTTCCGGCCCTCTCCCGAGTGAGTCAGGGCTGGCCGCCGATGGAGGGCCCTGGGCTGTTTGATCTGGGAAGCTGCAGAAGACTTTACTTAGCAAACATTCAAGATTTCCAGTGAGTCATTTGCCCGTGGCGGCTTTGCTCTGTTGGCTCAGGTCCTCCTGTGTTTTGGTTCGAGAGGCTGAAGAGGAAAATCAAGCTGCTTTGTTTCTCTTTAATTTGCACTGACATTGAGCGATACTTAGCACTTAGACTAGTGCCCCTGCCTCTGAGGGCCTCTACAGCTGGGCCAGTGTGGGGCAGGTCAGAACCCACGAGGGTCCCTGGGAGCAGTTATTTTAATATGGCATGAAGTCATAAATTTGAATAGTAACTTATTTAAATATAAACATTAAATAACATTTCAGGTCCTATTCAGAGAGAGTACAGATGTTCCCCAGCACACCACAGAGGTAGCCAAGAGTAAAATAAAGATGCCTCTTCAGTGAGGGGAATTGTCCAAACGGGAGACACAGAAAACACGGCTAACTCGCCTGTTTGTGTGGTGAACACCTCCCTCTCTGCACCATCCCCATCCCTCTTGTGACTTCTCTCGGCCTAGCCGAATGTGAGAGGAACGGGCCCACCTCAGGAAGGCTAAGGGAAACATTCTGAGTGTGTACCATCCTTCAGGTTACATTGTTTTTGAGATTCCAGGGTCACAGGGAAATTCTGACCTAAATTGTCTGGAGGAACTGTCACACTGTGCACGGCCGTGTCTGTCGAAATTTGGCAACTGCCGAGCTACCCTCCTCCAGCGGGTCGTCCTGGGCGCTGGCTCACCCAGCAAAATGGAATTTCAGGCTCAGTGATTTCTAATCTGCTATCACTTGCCATTTTCTCTTGGAAGAGGGCAGATTGCTTCGCTGATCTCTATTTCATCTTTGGAAAAAACTGGGATGATAATGGTTATCTGGCTTACATGCTTGTCAGGAGGAGTTATTTTAAAGCACTTTGCAAATATAAAAATGTTCCACAAAATTGCAGAGTCATCCAGATGCCGTACCACCTGTCTCCTTTGGGGAAGCCATCCAAATCCACACCCCCCTGAGCCGACTTTTCTCCTAGCTCCTGTTCTTGCTTTTGTTGAGAGATATTTAGATCTTATTTTATTTTATTTTATTTTACTTTATTTTATTTTTTTAAAAGATTTTGTTTATTTATTTGACAGAGAGAGAGAGAGAGAGAGATCACAGGTAGGCAGAGAGGCGGGGATGCAGGCTCCCTGCTGAGCAGAGAGCCCGATGTCGGAGCTCGATCTCAGGACCCTGAGATCGTGACCTGAGCTGAAGGCAGAGGCTTAACCCACTGAGCCACCCAGGTGTCCCTTATTTTATTTTATTTACTTTTCAGATAGAAAAAGAGAGAGTGTGCAATAGTGGGGGTGGGAGGGGCAGAGGGAGAGAATCTTAAGCGGGGCTTGATTTTATGGCCCTGAGATCATGACCTGAACCGAGATCAAGAGTCAGATGCTTAACCCACTGAGCCACCCAGGCACTCCTAGATCTCCTTTTAAAATGTTTACTGTGCGTGTCTGTGTGTGTGTGATGCAAAAGAATTCTGTTAAATATTAGTATCTTGAAAACTGTTTATAAGTTAAACCTTTTGTTTTGAAAAGGTGTGTAATTTGTTTTTTCAACCACTCATTTGAATATAAGAAATGCAAATGAAGTGCACTTTTCTCCCCATATGGGAGCAAGTACTCAGCCATCACAAGAAATCTTGTTTGAAAAGCCAAAGGACTAAAGAGTAACGGAACTGTTCCATTCAATACCTTATTGAATTCAAATGAGCACATGTATGGAATGAGCCAAGCATCTTTTCTTCTATAACTCTTTAAAATGGGCTTAATTGGGGCGCCTGGGTGGCTCAGTGTGTTGAAGCCTCTGCCTTCGGCTCAGGTCATTATCCCAGGGTCCTGGGATCGAGCCCCACATTGGGCTCTCTGCTTAGTGGGGAGCCTGCTTCCCCCTCTCTCTCTGCCTACCTCTCTGCCTACTTGTGATCTCTCTCTCTGTGTCAAATAAATAAATAAAATCTTTAAAAAAACAAAAAATAAATAAAAATAAAAATTTTTTAAAAATGGGCTTAATTTTAGATTTGCGGCACTAACATGAAAACTAACTCTTTGGGGCTCCTGGGTGGCTCAGTGGGTTAGGCCTCTGCCTTTGGCTCGGGTCATGGTCCCAGGGTCCTGGGATCGAGCCCCGCATTGGGCTCTCTGCTCTGCAGGAAGCCTGCCTCCACCTCTCTCTCTGCCTGCCTCTCTGTCTGCCTCTCTGCCTACTTGTGATCTCTGTCTGTCAAATAAATAAATAAAATATTAAAAAAAAAAAAAACTAACTCTTTTCCTTTAGAGGAAATTATTTCCTTTATGAAGAGCAAGTTGAAACAGACAATAGAATGAGAGACAAAATTTTCCACAAGCATAACTTCAATTTTATACCGGAAACTTTATGGTCCCCTTTTACCACATTCTTAAGGAATCAAATAAAATATCACATATTCTACAACAGCCTCTGTGATGATCAGGTCCAACTCTGAGCTCCTTCCTCACCCAGTGCTTTTCACATAAGAAACCGTAATAGTAACGGGTGATACTGTTCAGAAGCAGAGAATCCAGAAAGCAAAGAACAGGACCTAGAAAAGGAGCAAACTAAAATGGACAGACAAGGAAGAACCTGCAAAGTAGACACCAAACCCAGAAAAATATATCAGGAGGTGGGGAGGTGTGTAGTGTGGGGGTGAGGGGGGGATGGGGAACTAGGTGATGGGGATGAAGGAGGGCACCTGATGTGATGGGCACTGGTGTTGTATGGAAGCAATGAATCACTAAATCCTAGACCTGAAACTAATAGACACTATATGTTAACTAAGTGGAATTTATATAACTTGAAAGAAAAAAAATATGACATCATAGTGGCCACAAAATAAAGAATGATTAAATTTTGGAAAATTGAGATGAAGGAAAATTGTTCATCCAAAGACCTGCCATCTAAATAAAAACACATTAAAAAAAAAAAAAAAGGCGGAGGGGTGGGGTGGTGCCTGGGTAGCTCAGTTGGTTAAGCCTCTGCCTTCAGCTCAGGTCATGATCTCAGGGTCCTGGGATCAAGTCCCGCATCAGGCTCCCTGCTTAGCGGGGAGCCTGCTTCTCCCTCTACCTCTGCAGCAACCCCTGCTTGTCTCTCTCTGTCAAATAAATAAATAAGTAAGATCTTAAAAAAATAATGATACATAAATAAAATAAAATAATACTAAAGAAAGAGGGTAGTGGCCACTCATGTCAAATGCTGTGAGAAGAGGTCACTGATAATGGGTGCCAAAACTAGACCTTGATGTGTTTAGGAGGCTTTTTATTTTGGAACATACTGATTTCAGATTGAATTGAGGGAAGAGTCCTTATTTGGCTAAGAAATATCAATTCATTCATAAATAGGTATGTTAGGAGGCCCTGGGCCTGAGGTATCCTTGATTACAGGAAAAGGAATAATAGTTGTGTCTGATAACCACGAGACACCATCCCTCATTTGTTTCTGGGTTTCCTCAATTGAAAACATTGTTGAAAACACTCATTATCACAGTATCCCCATCTGCAGCTGCCAAACTCTGATGATTGGATGAAAACAATTATGTCATGAGTCATAGGTTCATAGGTTACTACTACTTACTTTCAAGAGTCAAATTACACACATCTGATTACAGAAGCAATGCATGGAGGTACTGTGGAATTCTGTACGCGTATATAAATATTTCTGGCCATTGATCTTTATTTAACCTTGGTCAGATAAAAGTTAACGTTCTCCCATGTCCTTATATACCCTGAGTCAGCCCGAGCTTTCCCCTGATATATTCTCAATTTGTAAGTATCTTTGATAGAGTTGTTGTCATTTTTCTCCCCTCTGGGTGTTTTTCTCCTGTCTGCTTCCCCAGGTGGTGTTTTGCAAGTTTCACCAGCTCTCCAACTAAACTTCACTTTACCATCCAAGCAAACTTGATAATTATTGTTTTATCTCTTTGATTGTACCAGTTTTCTGAAGGGACGCCTATCAGCCAGAAATGCTTAGATTTGATTTTCCCAGAAAATAGGTGTATCTAATCAGATACAGGACTACATATTTGAACTTTTGTTCAGAGAGGAGACATGAACTCAACTGTGTTTAGCTTTCTGCTCTTTTTCTCTGAATCATAGTAGATTTTCAGGGAAGGGGAAGAACCAGAACTAAGCAAGTTACACTAATAAATTTAGGAAATCCCAGGGGTGCCTGGGTGGCTCAGTCAGTTAAGCCTCTGCTTTCAACTCTGGGTCCCTAGTTCGGGCTCTCTGTCCAGTTTCAAGACTGCTTCTTTCTCTCCCTCTGCACACCCCCAACACTTGTGCGTGTTCTCTCTCTCTCTCTCTCATAAATAAATAAACAAAATCTTTAAAAATAATAAATTTAGGAGATCACAGCAGTAGCAGGGAAGGCTGATGAAATGAAGTTAGCACTTTGGTCTCACTACAGACCATAGAAATAAATACACCATCAATGTCAACAGATAATAGTAGGTAACATTTACTAGGGCCTTACTCTGAGCCAGACTCTGTTTTCAACTTGATTACTTCCCACAATCTTATGAAGTAGGTCCTGTCTTGTCATAGAGACGGCCAGTCTGAGGGCCAACAAGGCTAACATGACTTGGCAAAGGTCAACAGAGGTAGTGAGTTCAGAGCTGGGATTGAAATCCAGGCTGTCAATTTCAAACTTATGTTCCACAATTCTGCCTCAATCATTTCTCTACCTTTAGGCATGCTTTCAAATACAGGATGTTTTGACCACAGAATTGAAGATGTTGAAAGGTCCCAAAGAAGTTAGTGATATGGTCTAACAATATCTCACACTGCTAGAAGACACCTATAGTTGCAATTCTCTGCCCTTGATTGCCCTTGAACAGGGACTCCTCATTTAAGATGAATGCCTGCACTGATGATAACCTCTTATACGTCAAGGCAAAGACCTTCCAGTTCTAATTAAAAAAAAAAAAGCACTTTTGGAGTTACTGGCTTTACATTACAGTTTACTTTTAAAGCTCTTATATGCACCAAGTTTATAATATCCTGTGCTCAGTTTTATGATCCACTCAACTTGCTGCTTGAGGGATATGCAGAAACCGTGCTCTTACATAATTTACATAATTTTATGTAATTTACATTTTATATAATTAGCAGTACACCTTTGTGCCTTGAGAACCAATCTACTTTTCTCATAACTGGAAATTTAAATGAGATTATACATGAAAATCACTCTCATTTATTATCACCCAGGAAGGGATAGATAGTTTGATTCACAAACATTTGAATCTTACTGTGTTGGATATTGTATTTGGACCTGAGGATACAGGGAGAATACAAACTAACTCATCAAAGAATTCCCTACCAAACAAATAGTTACAATACAGCAGGATAATTGACATAATAATAGTTTATTAACTATGGTATGGAAATATAGAGAAAGACCCAACTAAGTCTTTGGGGATTCTTTTTTTTTTTTTTTTTTTAAGATTCTATTTATTTATTTGACAGAGAGAGAGAGATCACAAGTAGGCAGAGAGGCAGGCAGAGAGAGGGGGAAGCAGGCTCACTGCTGAGCAGAGAGCCCAATGTGGGGCTCAATCTCAGGACCCTGAGATTGTGACCTGAGCTGACCTGAGCCGAAGGCAGAGGCTTAACCCACTGAGCCACCCAGGCGCCCCAAGTCTTTGGGGATTCTTAAAGAATACTTGACAGATGTGGAATTTGAGTCTTTTAGGTTAAGAAGAAAGTTATCAGGTAGACAATGGGGATTCAAATGTATCACTTACAAGCAAGAGAGTACAGCATAAACAAAGGCATAGAGAACAACGAATACTTTGGGAATGATCAAAGCTTCAACAGCAAGGTGATGGTGGTAGTTGCTCAAGAGAGGAGGTTGAAAAGTGGATTGGGTAGACTGAAAAAATTCTTTCAGACCAGATGAAAATTGGCCTTACTAGGCAACAAGGAGTCATAGAAAGTCCTAGGCCATTGTTAGCTTTACATTCTACAGTAGCAATTTTGGTACCATAAGAAATATAGATTAGACTCTAAAGGACCAATTCGTCAAACCCTAGTGCCAATAGATCAAGAGACGGTGAAAGTCAGAATTAACATGGTGGCAGTGGATTCTGTGGTGACATTTCAGGGCTTTTAAAAAAGGATTTAAGAGACCATTTGGGATGGGAGAAGGATAAGAGAAGAAAGAAGGAGTTGATGTCTTCAAGGGTAGATGGTGCTTTTGTGATGATCAGGACTACTAGAAAGAGAATAAATTGGGGGAGGGGAGAAAAGTACCGGTTTAATTTAAATGGATTGAGTGTGAGATGCCAGTAGGACATTCAAGAGCCTAGGCCCTCCTTGACAACAGTTGTTTAGGTGATCATATCAGAGTGCTGGTGAGAACGTCTGTCACACATATCAGCTGTAGGAGAAGAAAATTGAGTCTTGCCCATCAATCCTTTTCTGTGCCATTTAGAAACATTGCATTTTCACCAACGTCAGTTTTTTTGTGATTTGATGAGATCAACTGAAAACTTCCACTCTGATCACGGTAACCTAGGGAAAGCATTAAATTGTGTTGATAAAGTTGTTGGCAACAATCTGGCTCTAATGATAATAGCTTAGAATCATGAAGCTGCAATATTTTAGCCCAAGAGAAAACAAACTTTATCCTGAGCACATGTGTTCTTTTGCCTTTCTCGTCTGATGTTGCTTGAAAATTTTATTTTTCCACTTTGAATAGTGGGTTCTGCCAACTGTTTTAAAAGCTTTTCTCCTTTTACGGGAGGAGGGGAACAGTTTTTCCTCCCTTCTGCCTGATAACTGAGGAGTGAAGATTTAATCGGTGAGAAAAATATACACACTACAACCTCAGAATGTTCCTGCTGCTTTTAATGTTTGATGTACCTGACAGATTACCCTTTCAAAACAGAATAATAGGATAGGTGGTGCTGGAAAAAACCTTTTCCATCCAAGGCAAAACCACATGGACATTGACTATAACTGGCATTAGCCTAGACATTTGGAGGCGGGGGTTGGGGGGGGGAGACATGTCCTTGGGGCACAGATTCTATAATAAAAGGCTTCCAACTCCTTAAACACATACTCCAGACTCACTACAGAAGATGTAGTGGAAAGAACATTGAGCAAGAATCAGGAGACTTGTTTCTGACTCTGCCACTTTGTGGGATGGGGAAAATCTTACCCCTCTCTGTGCTTCAGCATCGTCAAGTGCAGAAATTAATGGTTGCATGAGAAGAGTTCTGACTTTAATCAAAAATAAATACATATATTTTTGAACATCCATGATAATATGTCAGCTACTTTTACATGTATATTTGCACTCAATATGAATTGATTATGAAAAACAAACTGATCCATTATACCTATCATTTTAATCTTTTTAAAAGATTTATTTGTTTTATTTTTAGAGAAAGAGTGTGTGGGACCAGGGGGAGGGGCAGAGGGAGAAGGGGAATCCTTACGGAGACTCCCCACTGAGCATGGAGCCCAAAGCGGAGCTCTATCTCACGACCCTGAGATCATGACCTGATCTGAAATCAGGAGCCCACTGCTTAACCGACTGAGCCACCCAGGTGCCCCATCTGCCATTTATTGATGAGGAAACTGAGGCTCAGAGGAAAAAGTTCACTCAGTATTAGGAGGTTAGTGAACATTTTAAGGCAAGGTCTTACTTTAATGAGTGTCCTTTCCATAGTATTGCACTGCCACTAAGTAATTTCCATTATTGGCCAGAAAAGCAGGACCAATAGACACATCTAAAACAGTAAGACTAACCTACCCATTCTTCATCCCAGACAGAAACAGAGGATGATAAGCAATTTGGAGGAAGAATTTCATAAAGTACTTTAGGACACAAAATCTCGAAGCTCTGAATAGCGACCACGAGAAAAGTGACCAGGGAGAGGAGTTATCTGAGTTTGGCAATGGGTCCTTTCTTATTGCAGCCAACGTGAAAGAAGTTCCGCTCAAAAGCTGAGAAGGGAATAAAACACCTACCCTGTTGTGTAAGAGAGGGCCTTGCGAACTGTGAGGTCGTTAGGAAAATGTTGAACTCTTCCCTTATCATTTCACAGAGTGTCTATCTTTGAGAACCAGCATTTGTCCTTTGGAGGTGGGTCTGTGCCTTTGAACACTTTGTGTGTCCATGAACTCACGTGCAATTATATCAGTAGTGACTGATGGATCATGGGTGGGATAAATCAAGATACAGGACTGACTCCCAGTGGAGGTAAGATCTTAAAAGAGATCAGTTGCCTGGAAATCCCTCTTCCCCTCCCTCAACTGCCCTTCATTCTTCCGAAGTTCCTGGGAAGTCAAGGGCTGTCATTGTTTTTTCTATGGAAGGCCTCAAGAGGCAACTCCATGAGGAGCCCCTTAGCTTTGAGCTGTGTGTAGGATTGGGGTGGGCAAGAAGGGGACATGAGAGACCAATCATTTGGGTTGGAGGGGAAGATGGAGAGGGCAGCAGAGTTGTTAAAAGAATATCCCCTTTATGGAAAGGGGAGACTCAACGATGAGGGACATGAAGGAGAAAGAGGTTGGAAATAGGAAGAGTCCACAGGAGATCCCACTGTGAATAGTTGGCCATTCTGCAGCCCTTGCACCCTGAAAAAGAGGCTGACTTAGTGTGGCTTTAGGTTCTCTTCCCTGCTCTCGTTGATTCTGCCACAGATATATCTTTCGAATGGATTCCATCCACTTCTCGGTGATCTGCTGCTAGTATTTTAGTCTAGGACCACTCTCAACTCTCCCGAGATTGCTCCACACAATCCCCCTCGAGCTCCCTATCCCAGGTGCCCAATCAATTTCAACTCTTAATACATTCTACACAATACAGCCATAGAGACCGTCCTGAAATATAAATCAGATCTTGTTGCTTCATCTCACCAAACGTTTTCCTTGCCCTCCTCACCGCCCTCCTTGTCAAGTTCAAGCTCTCTAGTGTGAAGGCCGAAGTCCCTTAGTGGTTTTCCTGCTCATTTCTCCTGTTGCAGGTCTCACCACCCTCCACCTCACAGATAATATCCCAGACATAAGGGGGTCCTAGTAGGACTTTTTTTTTTTACCTTTCTTTCCCTCTGACCTCAGGGCTGCTCCCTCTGCCATGAGATTCTCTTTCCCTTTTCTACCATAACTTCCCCCAGACTTTATCATGGATAACATGTGTTAATTTTTTCGATTTTAAAGAAACTCTCACTTCCCCTGGGAACACTTCCCTGACCCCTCACTGCAAGCGTGTGTTCCTCTTTATGTTCCCAGAATGCCTGGGGATCGCCCTATTGTAGGACACATCACACCTTCTTGTAGTTGCCCTATTTACTTGTCTGTATTTGCCATTAGTCTTTGAACTTTTTGAGCACAGTCTTTTTTGTTCATTTTTGTAACTTCTTCCTCAGAATAGTTTCAGATATTTGACACTCAGCAAAAGCTAGTCCTTCTTCCCCTCTGTGGAAGGAATAAATGGCTATTTAGCACTATCCACAAAATAGCTCTCCAGCTAAAGACAGCTAAGATACTATATACTCTCTCTATATACTCTATATACTATATATCAGCTAAGATACTATATACTCTTACTTTGTCTCAGATAAATGGCTGTGCCTCTTGAATCTTTGTTCATTAATCAAGACTTTACTCTGGGGCTCTCAAATGTGATTGTAATCTCCTGGACATTCCAGCCCTAGATTTTGTTTTATTACATACATTAAGTTTAGACTTTGGCCAAATTTCCATATTTGTGGACTGTAAGCATTGAATTTGGGATTAAAAACCTATAAGCAGGTGGAAGTAAGGGAGAGGAAGAAGAGGGTATGGGGTTCATGTTGATTATTATTTCTTAGGGAATTCTGGGTAGAAAAGGAGAAAGGCTAAGGATATCCAAGACACAAATGGTTTGGATTCTGTGGTCAGCTCTTTTTCTCAAATTCACCGCTTGGTCCTCCACCTCTTCTCAAACCTCCAAACTGAATTTCCCCCTTCAGTGTGTTCCCTTCTGTCCACACTCAGTCACAAAGCTTCACCTATCCAGAAAATATATTCCTCGCCACAAGAGAAGTAGGAATTTCTACTCCACACATATTTCTTATACATTTGTTTTGGTCTAATTTCTCTACCTCCCAGTTAAAAAGGAAGCTAGATTAGAGACATATTCTAGTATAGATAGGATCACAGCAAAAGAAAGCCAGAGGATTGCTTCAAGAACTTCTGTTGTGTTTATTCAACAACTCTTTATTGAGTCATGCTCTTGGTGAAGCACTGTGTTAGGTACTGTGGTTCAAAGATGTGGAGGTAGCCTCTTCCTTGAAAAAGCTTATCCTGCAGGCTTCAGAGTTAATATAAATAATTATTGCTTAACTACAATATTCTCAACTTACATTCTTAAGTATTTTTGGTCTTGAGAAATTTGTCTGTTTGCCTATTCTTCATGATTAGGAAAGGTCTGTTGACTTAGCGGATTCTAGGGTGGTCAGCTGGTTTTCTGATCAGGGTGGTGGACAGGACATTTGTACATATGAATTGTGCTTCCCCATACTTCCCTGAAATAAAAGTGTAGATATACGAAATGAAATCAACCTCTACACCAAAGAGAAAGAAAGGGACATTATCAGCAGATAAGAGATTCTTAAAATAAAAAATTAGAAATTGAAAGGCAAATTGAAGAGTGGAATGTAGAATTATCAGACATGTTTGGGAAACCAGCAGCATGAATAAGGTAATCCAAGAAAAACAGATTGATCCTTGTGGAAATGGAATTTGAGAAATACAGATACCAACTAAAAACTACATAATTAAAACAAACAGCTTCTATTCAGTATACTCAGAGACAATTGGAGAATTATTAAATCCATAAAACAAGAACAGGAAGGCAGTGGAAAGAGCTAAGCTCTGTGACCAGATGGACAGGTGAGTATGTGCGTGCGTGTTTGTGTAAGAATCAGGAACACGTTCATTAGGAAAATGTTGGGCTGAGCTGACTGGTAAAGTTGATGTACTGCTCCTGGGTGGAGAGGGGCATGGCATTCTAGGCAGGGGAAGCCCCGCCATGGAGCATTTAAGGAAGACATGGGGTGAAGCCCAGGAAACCACAGGTAACTACAGAGAAATTATAGGCTTGATGGGTGCCTGGAAAGAGGTCAGCCTGGAAGTAGGCAGGAGTTAGTCTTTAGGACTTTGAAGCTGTTGGCATTTTATCTTATCAGTAATGAGAAACATGGGCACGTTTTGTAGAGATAATTAATTAAGGAAGGGATTTATATGATCAAATAAAAGGGTGATTGACCTGAGTACTGTTGGCCGGTTGGATTCCAAGGGTTAAGCCCTAAGGCAGGAGGAAAAGCCAATCAGTGAGATGATTTGAACTAAAGTGGGGGCGTTGAGACAAGAGTGGGGGATGGGGCACAAAAGTTATTAAGGTGGTGGAATTGATTGGGCTTGGTGAGCCTAGTGGCGACATTCATCCAGACAGAGAATACAGGATGAGGAGCAGATTTCAGAGGAACATAATGAGCCCTTTTTTTAGCTCTTTGTGAATGTTCAGAAATGGCAGCTGGTGTTGCATAATTGCAAAATTGGGGTTTAGCTAGTTATTGGCTTCTAAGAATATAAACGCATTCCTTCTTTCCTCTGGCCTACTCTTGGAAAAATGACACCAAGGGGTGGGGGGTCTAAGGGTGCTTTTTGAGTAAGGGCCTATATGTAAATTTCTTTACATCTTCATCTTCTCTGCCCATTTTCAACGTTTTGGTTGGCTGTTCTTATTATATAGGTAATCCACAATCATGGCAAAAGTTCAAACAGAAGGAAAATTTAGCAAGTAGAGAATAAAACCCTTAAAGACCTGTCCCAAAGATAACCAGTACTAATAGTTTGGTCTACAGTCTTCCATATTGTTTTAATGTTATATCCTTTTATTTAATCACTCATTATATTTTAGGGGATCTTACTACAATACTGCTTTTTAATTCATTTACTCTATTTTTAATTTGGAAAATTTCAAATATTCATACAAGTAGAAAAAATAACATAACACCTAAATACTCAGCTCTTAGATTTAAGAGAAATTAGCATGCTGCCAAATCTCTTTTTTTTTTGTAAGTAAAATTTCAGTTACAGCCAAATCACCCAATTCCTATCACTTCTCTCTCCCTCCTACCCCTACCCACACACTCTTTCTCTCTGCCTTTCTGTATTCCAGAGGTTTGCACTATCTTAAAGTTGGTGTGAATCATCCCTATGCATGTTTGTTTTTGGAAATAATTTTCTTCATATGTATATATCAGGGAAAAAATATATAGTAATATTTTCTATTAGTCTATCATTTTCATTAAATGTTTACACTCATGGTATCACACTGTACCTATCATTTTTCAGTTTTTGAGGTTTATCGTATTGCTCCATGTAGATTGTTTACTTTTTAAAAATCTACTCTATGATACACAACCACATGTTTCTTAGTATTATCAATATGCTATAAAGTGAATCCTCGAACATCTGGCCTTGTATAAATATGAAAGTCTTTCATAAATGTGTGGTGTGCCCACACGCAACTTTACTAGAGATTGACAAATGGCTTTCCAAACAGGTGATACCATCTTATATTCCCACAAGCAATTTGTATACTCTTCTGATTCTTTTCACACTTTGCCAACGCTTACTTTTTTTACATGAAAAATTTGGAGTTTTGAAATAGTATCTGTGATGGTTAATTTTATGTGCTCACTTGACTGGGCCACGGGGTGCCCAGATATTTGGTTAGACATTATTCTGAATGTGTCTGGGAAAGTGTTTCTGGATGATATTAACATTTGATTTGATAGTAAATTGTACCCCCCACCCCGTGGGGTGGGCCTCATCCAATCCGTTGAAGAAAGAATAAGGGAGAATCCTCTTTCCATGCCTCACTGTCTTCCAGTGGGGACCTGGGTCTTGTCTTGCCTTCACAATAGTACTTGGGCTAGAAGTTATACCACTGGTTCTCAGGTCTTCTGACTTGGACTGGAACTGACCATTAGCTCTTTTGGGTCTCTAGCCTGTTGACTACAGCACTTGGGACATCTCAGCCTCTACAACTATATGAACCAATTCCTACATAATGTATTTATTTCCATGTCTAGCTACATATTTCTATAGGTTCTGTTTCTCCAGAAAACCTAGACTATTAGACTATCTCATTATTGTTTAAGTAGACATTTCCCTTGATAACTAGTAGGGTTGAACATCTTTTCCACATGTTTACTAGCAGTTTGGATTTCTTCTCATGAATTTTCTGCTCATGATTTTTTACCCACTTTGTATGTGTCTAGTCATAGCCCCTCCAATCATTCTTTTTCTCAGATACTTCACTCTGGGGATATCTGTTCCACCTTTATACCCCTATGCCCAGAATTTTAAATGTCATATCTGTTTAAATATAAGTTGCAGAAAATGAGGGCTAATTCAGAATAAAGAAGGGTTATATAGACAGATGGGCAGTGTGTCCTTCTGTAAATAGGGGTTTTAGAGTAAGAGGAGGTAGAATGAATGCACCACCTTAAACTCTACCACCCACGGATGGTCTCATAGTACATGATGACACTGGCAGGCTTGCCAGCATTCCTACCCACCAAGGGACCCGGACTGAAGGACAGAGGGGAAGCTATTGCTAAGGCCTTTGTGTTGACCTTGGAAGAGAACATATCTCACTTAAAGCCATTAAGGAAGCAGGTAATAGCCTCCCATAGTGGCTGGTCTTTTGCTCCTTTGTATGGTTCACAATGAACCTAAATATTTCTCAGAAAAAAAAAAATGTCTTTCATTTTTTCCCCCCTGTTTTGATTTGGCTATCGTCATGCTCTGTGCTTCATCTGGGTGTTCCTTGGCTACAAGGCAATTTTGAGATGACAGATTGGCGACCAGTTAGAGGAACAGGAAGAACTGTGAGCAGGATCTTCTCCAGTACAGACGAGGGAGAAAAGGAGAGAGGAGAGTGTGTTGAGAGATGTTCATTCCCTGGGTGCCCAAGCTACTGAGTGCTCCAGTGTGAGCGGCCGTCCCGATGGACCCTTGGCTCAGAACCACCATGGCGCCAACAGAGATGCGGAGCAATGACCTGAGCATCGTCGCAGACACGGCTCCCACTGCAGAGGCCGCGGTCCTTCATGCTGCTCTCCTGTTGAAAATTTTCCTTTGCCACGGGCTCAGTCAACCCAGATGTAGTTGATAAGCCATTTGCAAGCAATGGTTCTTTTAACAAAAACACTTTCGTATCACTCTTTCCTCCAAGAAAAAAGGAATCACTGATGAAACTCGACAGGAAAGCTTACCCATTCACAGGTGGATTGTCAAAAGTGACATGCTAACCGTAGGCAGCCTGGACTGGTGCACGGTGCCAAGTGAATCCAAGGTAGAGAATGGTTATTTTCTCATCACTTTCTAGACCCATTCTTGCTCTGTGGTGGAGGTCATGGGACTCGTGAGGGACACCAAAGGTGAAACTGTATAAGTCATCTCCTCTGAGAAGAATTCTCTGACCACTCACCCTTGCTACAGTCCCTACATATTCTCTTACATCTTCCTATGTGTTAGTCAGGCTTTTCTGGAGAAATAGAACCAATAGGATATATTGAGATATATAAGAGAAGATTTATTATTAGAATTGGCTCATGCAACAATGGAGGCCAAGAAGTGAACCAAGAAAGCCAGTGGTGTAATTCAGTCAGAGTCTGAAGGCCCAAGAACCAGGAGAGCTGAGGTTTAAAGGCAGAAGATGGATATTTCAGCTCAAACAGACAAATCAAATTCACCCTTCCTCAGCTTTTTGTTCTACCGAGGCCTTCAACAGGTTGGATAATGCTCTTCCTGGGAAGGGCAGCATTCTTTACTCAATCTACCAATCTGCAATGAGCAAATGCTGGTCTTTTCCAGAAACACCTCCACAAAATTCCCAGAAATAATGATTTACCATCTCTGTGGGAATTTCGTAGCCCAGTCAAGTTCATATGTAGGATTAACGCTCACACTGTGTTCACCTCCCATTGCTCATTAACACGCTCACTGAGACTGTTCACTTATCTGTCTCCACCATAAAGCTTAGACCCCTAGAAAGATAAGACCAGTGCTGTTTGGTCCCTTCAAACTAGCACAGTGACCCCATGTACTTGTGGAACGATTTTAGTGGCTAGAATTGGGTGTAGTGAAAGGAGCCACTGCCAACTGTGATGAGGCTCTAGAACTTCTTTGGGCCAGCCTCTCCCTCCCAGCCCCCACCCTGACCTCACTTTCACCTCCATCTCTTTACTTGGAAGGAGATAAATAATAACACACTTACACAATGGGTTTACATGCATTGTCTCACTTACATTATTATTCCACAATAGTAGATGAGGTTTAAAAACTCAATACCATGCTCTTAAATTTGCAAATCTTTGGAACGAGAATTGGGAACAATGACAACATTCTGAGCTTCCCAGAAGGTAACAACGATGGGGATTTTTGTGGACATCTGAGAGAAGCACATGCACAGATGGTTTGCCTTTTATTGGCCCATTCTTGCCCAGAAGGCAACACTCACTGAAACAAAGGAGCCTTATATTAGAAGGGTGTAGGGGTCACAGCAGCCTTCAGGGTGGCCCTTGTCCTTGCTCTGGTCTCTTTCTGGCCTCTCCTGTATTGTTCATCTGGTTACTTCACCAGCCAGGGCTTGTGACATTTTTCTCCTCTAGAGTGGAAATGACAGAGCTATCAAACATGCGTTTCTGATTGGTATCTCTGAGTCAGGCAAGGGGGCGGAGGGGATTAAAACTGGACTCGCACGTCTCTTCCCATCAGCTAAACAAGAGTTTGGAAGGACAGAAAGAACTCGTTAGGGGACAGTTCCCAGGAAAATGCTTTTGGTGGAAAAGTCTGCGAAAGCAAGGCAGGTTTTCCTTTGTGCCTAAAGAGAGGGTGTCCCTTGAGCAGGAGGCCTGCGGCAGAATCTCCGTTAAGATGTCAAAGCCGGCTGTATTAAATCACTTCTAGAAAGCATCTCAGAACCAGAAAAAAAGAAGCCCAGTTTCATAAACCAAGAACTGCGATCATATTAAGCTCCGACAACTGTATTTGGCCAAGAGGGTAAAAATAACTGAAACTCTCAGAAGCCCCATAAATGTCGTGAATAATCCCAGCTTTGGTGCCAAATGTGTCATCTTTCCTCGCTCTTCTCTCTTTTTCTGCTCCTCCTCCCTTCCTTCTCCTTTCCCTCTTTCCTCTCTGACCTCTTTCTCTAGACCCTCTTCATTCTGTTCTTTCCCTTCCGTCCTGTCTTCTCAATCCTCTCTTCCCAGCTCCATCCAATGCTTAGTGCCCTTTGTGTCAACAAACATGTACAGATCTCCGATCTGGGCCAGACACTGTGCTAAGTACCACAGTGTCAAGATGAGTCAGTTCTGTTTCTTGTCCGGCACTAAGGGGTGTTTGTTGGGCTCTGCTGGGTTCTTCTTGCCCCTCCACGTGCTGCCTCCTGGTACATCTATCTACTCAGCAGCCTTGGTATTCTTTTCTTCCCCCCTTAAAGATTTTGTTTATTTATTTGAGAGAGAGAGAGAGAGAGTTAGAGCATGAGCAAGGGGAGAGGCAGAGGGAGAAGCAGACTCTCCACTGAGCAGGGAACCCAACACGAGGCTGCATCCCAGGACCTGAGATCATGACCTGAGCCAACAGCAGATGCTTTACCAGTGGAGCCACCCAGGTGCCCCAGCCTTGGCATTCTTAATCTGTAATATGAGCAATTCTGATTTTCCTGAATTTTACCAAAATTATTCTCAGAGAAATTTTTTTAATCCTCCTGTAGCACATCCTCTAAGGATAAACAATGTGCTTTTTATGCCACCAACATTTCAAGTGCAGTCCCCCAGTACAGCCTCTGACTGCTTTCTTCCCGTAACATCTCTGCCTTGTGTGCCTCCTCTTAGAAGTTCCAGAGCTGCCCTTGACCCTGCCCTCAAGTGACTTACCACCTAGGGGAGTCACATCTAGATTAATTGCTTTAAAATTCTTTAATCACTCGAGAAGTCAATAGGAAAAGTTGCACAACTGATTTGGAAACTCCCACTTCAGCAGGTGGTGGGACCTGGGCCAGAGAGGATGGGCGGAGCAGAGAACAAGAAGCCAAAGCTCTCAGGGCTCTCTGTGCAATTGCACAGAGGACCAAGGTGTCAATTAGCATGGGGACTAGCCAGGACACTGTGTAATGCCTCCATGTCTAGTTAGATCAAAAACAGTTCACCGTGTATGTAAATAATACTTTGTCTCTGTACCCACCTGACTGAAATCAGCTAACCTTTAGGCAAAGAGCACCCTCTTCCCTACTAAACCTTTTGGCAAACTTTTTTCATCTTTGTGTGAGGGATTAGGTTAACTCTTGCAAAACTTGTTCACCAGGAACAATGACTAAGTGGATTTTTTTTTTTTTTTTTTTTTTTTAGCAATCGGCATATTGTGTCTGCTATAAATATATTTACAAGCTGAAATTCCAAGGAGGGGGTATTAGCTTGCTGGAAAACAAGCCAGCTGAATGATGGGCCTTCACCCAGCCAGCATACTGTGGTTTCATAGTCCTCGCTTGCAATTTTATTTTCCTTCTCAAGGACTTTGACTGGGTCATTTTCTCTTTCACACTAAGAATTTCTCTCCACCCGGCTCCCGTGGAGGTGTGTGTGTGTGTGTGTGTGTGTGTGTGTGTGTGTGTGTGTGTGTTCCGATCTCCCCAGGGGGTGGAGAGTGCCAGGCAGGTGTGCCCCTGTTATGAAATGTACTATCCACTTGTTCAACCACTCCAGTGATGAAAGGCGACTGCCACACAGGCCACGCTGTGAATCTGAAAGCTCTTTCAGACGTGCTCTTTCGAGCAGGAGGTGTTTTGGGAGCCTGAATGTCTCTGTCTTCGGACACTGCAGGTTCCAGCTCCGATCCTGATGCTGGGGCAGGGAGAGGGTGTAGCAGGCGAGGACGTTGCCGTAGGGCAGTGTTTCCGACTACGTGTTCCCCGGAATCGGCTACAGGAGGCATGCTGCAGAAGTGTTTAGTGAAATAAGGATTTCCAGCAAGGGAGCTCTCTGGAGGTACTAAGTCTGTTAATATGCCTTGGGCATAGTCAAGGATGAGTTATAAGATGTGTCATTTTTCCTAGTTTTCACTTAAGCCATGTCACCTGCAGCCTTCCCTGGCCCAGCATTCTGAGAAACACACCTGTGTGCCGCCTGAGGTGGGGGAAAGAGGAGAATGAGGGGTGATTCCCTGAAAACAACCTCTGTTCATAGCTCCTGTTGATGTGGCTCAGTGGATCACTTTCCACTTTCCACTATTGGGACTGATCTGGGGAGAGTAGACCCAACCTGGGGACTGCTGTGTATGGATCTAGGGCTTCTGGCATTTTTTCTGGCTCCTCTTCACACCTTTGTCCTGTCTTGGCCCCACTGAGAAATCAACATAATCCATTTGGTCGCAGAGCGAAGCCTTTCTCTTCACCTCCTTTCTCCTCACCTCCCAGGTGAGGGGCTCTCATCGCAGTGTATTTAGGCGTTATTTACGATCTGTGCATCCGCCCTTTTTCAAGTTCAACTCGGTTGACCCCTAAGCACACATGCAGAGGGATCCTCTCCCAGCTCTCCTGTTTCCTCCACAAGGAGCTTTCTCTGACGGAACCTAACCAACCCTTTTACGGCCCTTGCAGTCACCTTGCTGTCCTTTCAGTTCCCTGTGACACCAGTTGGTCTCTGCCGTCTAGGACTCTGCCTCAGAAATATCAGACTTTCCTGTCTGTATGCCACCGGGCTCGATCCTGGCCGCTGTCGGTCACCCAGGCACCACGCCAGCCCATTGACTCCACTCGGTCCTCTGACTGGAGGATGGGCTGGAGATCACCACTTCTCCATGGTACCCCCTTTGATTCTGATGCCTGCCCGGGATTGAGAAACACGGCTCTTGGTTCTGGGCACGCGGAGCCCTTTCCTTTTTCCTGGAGCCCCGCCTGGGTCAGGATTCCGGTTCCCCGACCTCTGCCTTCAGTGGGCGGGGGAAACAGAAGTATTTGTAAGGTCCCTATTGGGTCTCAGGTGCTTTAAATATGTTCTTTCATTTCATCTTCACAACACGCTTATGCAGTACACATTGTTATCTTTATTTAGGGAGGGAAAACCAATATTCAGAGAGTCTGGATTATTTTCCCAAAGGCTCACAAGCCGGCGATAGCAGCCCAGAGGTTCAGCCACCAATCTGTCAGCGTCGAGAGCCTTCTTACTTGAAAAAGTGTGGTCCCTGGGCCAACAGAATCAGCCTGACCTGGGACCTGTTAGAAATGCAAGTACTTGGGTGTCATCTCAGACCTACCCAGTTTCTTTGGGGGTGGGGTCCAGAGATATTTTATCAAGTCCCCCCAGATGATTCGGAGGCACCCTGAACACCAAGACTATGTATTTCCCTGCTATATTGTCTTGTCTCGTTTTCCTTATGTTTTAGTTTGGAAGAATTGCCATATTTCTTTCCCAAAAATCCCAGTATCAGCACACTGTGCCGTTCCTCTCATATCTTTCTCAAGCAGTAGTTTCATTATGCACACTCTGCTCATTTCCTTAGTGGCATTCATGGTATCTGCACCAGCAAGGGGCTCTAACCTAGCTTTAGGCTTTGTACCATCTTACCTCCGTGTCTTAAATCTTTCTTTGCACATTTTAAGACATAGAAGACACTGACTTCCAGCCCCTTTTAAACTTGGGAGTACACTTGTATGTGGCAGTGACGGGAGTGGGGGGAGGACAGAAGAGACACACCCAGAGTGAAGTTTCATCACACCAGCTTCTTCATTATATGATACCCACCAGGGCTTGCAAATCCCTTCCTGTGGTGGGCTCCGAGTTCAGATTCGCAGGTAAAGGAGTGCAAACATCGAGCGGCCTTGGGAAGTTTCATTTAGCATTGAACCGTATCTCTTTAAAGTGAAGCAAGAGCGGGGAGCTTCTGGAACATGCATCTGCGGATTACACGCCCCCTCCCTCCCACAAACTATACTCTCATTCAGAGTTGGATGATGTCCAAGTCAAACCAGAAACGCCCCCAGGCCACTCTGCCAGAAGATTTGGGGTGACCAACACCTCTCACTGACTCGGCCTGTCTCTGGACATGCAGAAAGTCCAGGTTGCTCAGGGAAAACCTGATTACTCCGTATACCAGTTTGATCCCGCCTTCAAAAGAATGCTTCTGCTATTCGGGCGACATTTGAGAAATGAATTTATTCCATTATCTTACCTTCATACATAATGCATAATGACTGGTGCAGGACTGGTGAAGGGTTAGCATTTTGGAGTTCAAAACACCAAAGTTTCTTTGGGTGGCCGAGGCATGGTTGTTAAATAAATAAGGAGAAACAGAAGGTTGACAAGGGAAACTTAGTTTAGGGGTATTGATTGACTGATTGATTAATTTTTCCTATTACATTTAGCTTTCCTGATTTTTTCTTCAATGCCCTCTCTTACCAGAATATTCCATGAAAAAATATTAGGTTCTATCCCTGCGCCATCTGTAGTGGTCATGTTATTCTGTTCCGTGGCACGCTCATGGGATTGTAGCCTAACTGGAATTACAGTTGGTGGAGGGAGATGCATTAGGTCCATTTATATCTTTCATCCTCCTTTTCTAAATGTATTCTCCCTGGATTTAAGTTCCTAGCTGTGAGTACTCTTGGGTCAGCTAAATACCAAAAAAAGAATTATGGATTCACCATACAGTGACCTTGCAAGAAGTATCAGGGTGGCTTAGTTTCAAATTCTGCTCGAATTTCCAATATATTCTTGATATATTTTGCTTAGCAGTTTGTCTTCTCATCACCCCTGTTTTCCCAGAGTAACAGTACTGAACTCTATCAATAGAAGCCAATAATGGGGAGTGACTCAAAAGTCTAGCTGTTTTCATTAGTAAACTATTTGGGGGTAAACAGTCCACATTTTACATTCTCATGCTCACAACACTGTACATAAATCTGACTTCCCCCCACCCCTCGGGTTCAAGAGAATATTTTGGACATGATTGGCAGAAAATAGAATTAGCAAAATAGTGCTATCAATTTTCATGTTGAAAAGATTTAGAAGGAATGATGGCATCTTATACTTAACAATGAACATACAGGGATTTCTAGAAGCTGGCAAACTGTAAGAAAAACACATTTAGAAAATTGTACTATGATTTAATGTTCTGGCTCTACAGCTGATTCACTTGTGTTTTTTTGTTTTATTTTGTTTTTTTGTTTTTGTTTTTGTTTTCCCCTAAATATTTAAAATGAAATTTAAAGCACAGTTGATCTTGGCTTGGATAGGCAGCCTGGATATTAACTGGGGATTTAGTTAATATCTAGAAGTTGATCTACTTCTGATGGTGGGAGCCAAATAGCCCCCTTGGAAGTTTCCAAGGATGTTGACTGGTCTTTTTAAATCCCTCTTCCTGCCTTCCTGTTAGTCTCTACCTGCTCTAGTTGTATGCTGATTTGCCACACAGGATTCTGATTTTATGGAATTGCTACCTCAATGTATATGGGGAAAACAAAATTTAATAAAACCCTTGATTTCGAAAATCTTGAGTTTTTCATATTAGATTTTTGGAGGAGAAACATCATCTTAATTTATTTCTATTTTAATAATCTCCAAGGCTCGGGTGCCTGAGCAGCTCAGTCATTAAGCATCTGCCTTTGGCTTGGGTTATGGTCTCAGGGTCTGGGATCGATCCCCACGTCGGGCTCACTGCCCGATGTGGGGCTTGATCCCAGGCTCAGTAAACTCAAAGGCTCAGTAATTAAATACAAGTTATGGAATGCCCCTTTCCAATATCCTACTTGTTAAACGCATGTTAAACCTCAAAAATATTGAGTCAGTGGTCTACAATTTCCCATTCAAAACCTCCATAAAGCAGAGATAGAAATGTCCTTATTGTTTTTACAAACAGACAAAACCAGTAACAACAACAAAACAATTTTTACACTTATTTCCAGGATGCTATGTTGGCCTTTGCGTGGGTTTTATTCATTATACATGTTCTAATAATTTTTGTGTTTGTTTTTTTTTTAAGATTTTATTCATTT
The DNA here is from genome assembly GCF_002288905.1 of Enhydra lutris kenyoni. NCBI lineage: Eukaryota > Metazoa > Chordata > Mammalia > Carnivora > Mustelidae > Enhydra > Enhydra lutris. The sequence continues at coordinate 13,473,599 of NW_019154117.1, forward strand.
ATTTGACAGAGAGAAATACAGCGAGAGAGGGAACACAAGCAGAGGTAGCGGGAGAGGGAGAAGCAGGCCTCCCGCTGAGGAGGGAGTCTGATTTGGGGTTTGATCCCAGGACCCCGGGATCACAAGCCGAGTCGAAGGCAGACACCCAACCACTGAGCCACCCAGACACCCCATAATCTTTGTTTTTTAAAAGTAGATAAAATAGCTTCACCACTTTAACCCCTTTGCCTCTGCCTCTTGCCATACAACCATTAGCAGTCCCAAGAACAAGGGATGCACCCAAAATTCCAACGGAGTCAGTTGTTTGACTATTCAACATCCCCTATGAGAAGTCTTATACAAGAGCTTTTGTTTCAGAATGAAGTACCGGGAAAATTTTCCTTCCCCCAAGCAATGGTTTTTTTTCCTCCCAGGCAATAAGAACCATATAATTGAACATATTTTCCTTTGTGTTTGGCTGCCAGGAATCCCAGAGCCAAACTTTCAGTCCAATTTTTTATGGCTCACATATCTGGGTTCTTCCTTTCTCCTTGATATAGATCTTTGATCCTGACTTTCATTTATAGAAAATATGCCATTATTGAAGAATTGCAGAAGTCTGAATAGGCTGCCTGAAATACTTATTGGTTATAAGTAAACCAATAAGTCAAATGTTCGAAAAACAATGCATTTTGGCCAGGAGATCACTTTGCAAATGGTCTTTCGGCTCCTAACCCAACCCGCAGAAACCTCTTTCATTTCTGGACAACTTTCCTGTGCATTTCCCACGTGCCAGATAGATGTGCTCCAGGAAGGGAGGTTTACAAGTATTAACAAGGCCCGGTCTCTCAAATTCGAATAATGCAAAACAAAACGAAATAAGCAGGTAAAGTAGCAAGAAAAACGACTTGATGGGGGGGAGACTGGGGAAGCAACAATTCACTCTGCAGAGGCTTGAGAGATAAAGCGATTTTTCAAAGGCTGCAGTTGAGGGCAGGTCATTTCAAGCCGAGGAGGCTTCATCAAGAAAGCATAATGTCACTGAATTACGGTGAGAAGTGACGAAACAGTGCTGTCGCAGAGCATTGTTAGTAAGTAATAGATTATCGTTAATATTGGTCCCCGAGGAAGACAGGTTTATCTAGAGGTGAGTAATATTTTTAAAAAGGGACTTGGGGGAATTTCAACTGTTAATTTTTTGAGGAGCCTCCATACTGTTTTCCACAGTGGCTGCACCAATTTCCACAGTTGCTGCACCAACGATGCATGAGGGTTCTTCTTCCTCCACGTCCTCACCATTTCTTAGTTGTTGTTGTTGTTGTTGTTGTTTTAAGGATTTTATTTATTTATTTGACAGATGGAGATCACAAGCAGGCAGAGAGGCAGGCAGAGAGAGAGGGAAGCAGGCTCCCTGCTGAGCAGAGAGCCCCATGTGGGGCTCGATCCCAGGACCCTGGGATCATGACCTGAGCCGAAGGCAGAGGCTTTAACTCACTGAGCCACCCAGACGCCCCCATTTCTTAGTTTTTCTAATGCTGGCCATTCGGACAGGTGTAAGGTGGTATCTCACGGTGGCTTTGATGTACATTTCCCTGATGAGCGACGCCGGTCACACCTTTTCATGTATCTGTTGGCTATCTGGATGTCTTCCTGGGAAAAATATGCTTTTCCTTTTCCTGGATGGGAAAGTGTCATGGGGATTTCCTGAATGCCTCTGGATCATGAGTAGGGCTATTTCTGACTTGGCAGTCAGAATGAAGACAGGGAGCAAATGAGGAAAGGAGAAGACAAGACAAGAAGAAAAGGGAAGGAAAAAGTGATGGCGGGGATGAGCTGTGTTTTCCTAAGGCGGAGAGCGGGCATGAGGGTAAAGCCTTCTCAACAAAGAATTTCTCTGGATTAGATCTGACTGAAATTGGGAAGGGTGGCGTGAATAAGGCATGGAAAGTTGTCAGTTGGGGAGCTCCTGGGTCAGACTGTTCTGCTGTTGGGCTGGAACGCAGTGGTCATTTGATGGGAACACAACTTGGTACGATGAAGCCATCAAGCATTGTAATGTGTGTTGTTTAGGGGTGGAGTGGGTGGGGCGCAGGTGGACCGGCGGGGTGGGGGGTGGGGGGAGTGGAGGGGATGGGGGAGTCATGGCAGACCCTGGGGCTTGGTGGTATTGATGTTGGACTTCCACGCCACCATCCTGAACTGTTTGACTCTGGGAGCTAATTTATGACCTCAAGAAGAGCTGCTTGAGCAGAACCAGAGGGAAATTTCATAAACAGCGAAGGCAGGGATTCTTACTGGCTGTGTGCTTTTGGAAACAGTTTACACAAGGGCTGATTTCGACATGCACTAATATATACAGTTTAGCTGGCGTTTTATATGGAAACTTTAATAAACAGTTCTAATTGGTGCTTCATTTACATAGGTTAGAGAGTGCCACAGGCCCATGTATTAGGGTTTAGGGATTTGGGGTCATTTAATGGAGATGCTGGCTTTATTCAGATAAATAACCAATTTTAGGGAATCCTGGTAAAGTTAACCTATTATGAAGTAAGCAGTTTTTTAAAAATTTTTACTCTTTTGTAAAAGTCTCTATTTAAGCAGTGATGTAATAGCAAGGCTTGGAGACAACTGAAATGCCCATTGGTAAGGAACAGATTATATAAAATAGGTCTATCCATAAAATTAAATATGCTCCTTTAAAATAGTGAGGCTTGTAATGCTAAGACACACTGCCTAAGATGTATGTTTAAGCTCAGAAAGAAGATGTAAAACAATGTGCAAACATTGGTATACCAACATTTGTGTTTTTAAAAAAAGAGGGAGCTGGGGGTGTCTGGTTCACTCAGTCGGTTAAGTGTCTGACTCTTGATTTTGGCTCAGGTCATGGTCTCAGGGTCACGAGATGGAGCCTTGCATGGGGCTCCGCCCTGGGCGTGGAGCCTGATGTAAGATTTTCTCTCCCCCTGCTACTCACTCCCCCACCTCTCTTAAAAATAAATAAATAAATAAAAAGAGAAGGAGTCCTATATACACATATCACTAAATATGCCTAGTATTTCTCTGGAAGGCCAGAGAAGCAGCCTGTGACAGTGGCTGGCCCTGGGGAGGGAATATCAGGGATCAGGAGTAGGAAGGAGACTTAATTTTTCACTGCATTTCTTTTCATTCTAGACAGTCTTAACTTGAGTTTCTTTCACTCTTGTCCAGTGGCTTGAACTTGCTTTCCACCTCTTTCCATGATTCAGGGAAAGAGAACCCCTGTGTCAACATCAGACAGGGGAGCTTTGATTTTCCTGTCCTATTTGATGTGGATTTATCCCAGATTCCCCGACAGCCTGGGTCAGGGCGGGTATTGACTGACCTTGGCATGAAGTTATGTTGTTGTTGTTGTTGTTGTTTTGTTTTGTTTTAAAGGCTCTTCTTTAAATAGATGAATGAGAAGAACTCCCTCCTTCTGTGTGAAAGTGGCATAGTGAACACTGTGGGATGGATCTCATTCACCACTTATCCTTGTGGTTAGGTACTGTTGTACAGTCTGTGTACTGTGCAGCCACTTGTGGTGGTCTTAAACTGGGTCAACTTGTTAGCAAGACTGTGAATTCCAACCCCCTCCCTTGGCATATCACTAACAGAAAGCTAGAGCTCTAGGTAGCTCTTCCCTACTTTTCCATTTGTCCTTACAGTCTTCAGGGTGACCAAGTCCAAGGAACTACTGTAAGTCAGTATGGCGAATGATAAGAGTATCATAGAGAAGTATCTGTGAAAGACTTCCAAAGAACAAGGAGGAGGCCATTCGCTCTGCATGGTGATGGTTGCAACAGGTGAAGTAGTCTAGGTCAGTGGTTCTCAACTAGGGCCCTCTGAGGAAACTTGGGCAAAGCTTGGAGACCTTTTTGGTTGCCTCAGATGGGAATGGTGGTGTTACTGGCATCTACTGGATGGAGACCAAGGATACTGTTGAACACCCTAACTAGGCACAGGACATCGTGTCTCCCTACCCGCCCCCGCCACCCCTGGCCCCCCACCCAAAGAATCATCTAGCTCCTATGTCAGCAGTGCTGCTGTTGAGAAACCTGGTCATTTGCTGTGCACACAAGTAACTTTAAAAAAAAATCCCAGTGGCTTCACCCAGCAACTAATTAATCTGTCCGACATGGGTTAGCAATGCAGCCCTGCTCATCCTGGTCCCTTCAGGAAGTCTGGCTGAGGGGAGATTCATTTCCAAGTGGGCTTCCACCATTTCTGTGACAGGGAAGGGAACTCAGCAGGTCACACAGTAGATCTTAAAGCTTCTTCCCAGAATTGGCACACACGTTTTCCAGTCACATTCCATTGGCCATGATCTAGCCCATACGCCATGCCTAAATTCAGAGCAGGTGGGACATGCATTTCCATCTTATTCCAGAAGGAGGAGAGAGGGGAAATAATTGTGAACTGCCCTCAGGACTCTCACTGATGGTAGCAGTGCAGTGACTGAGGATTCAAAGAAGGCTTCTGTTCTTGCCACCTGTTGCTGCCTACCGCATCACCCCAAACTTAGGCGCTGAGGACAACAATCCTTTAATTTGCTCCTGGAGCTGAAATCGGGATGGGGCTGGATGGGAACAGCTCGTCTCTACACCACGTGGCATCATCAGGGGCAGCATGAAAAGTGGGGGCCAGGCATGTCTGGCAGTTGGTGCTGGCTGTGGACCATGACCTCCGCTGTGACTGTCAGCCGGACCACCTACACAGGCCCTCTCCGTGCGGCTGTTTGGCTTCTTCACAACATGGTGGCTAGGTTCCAAGGCCCAGAATCGATGCTGCCAGTTTCTTAGAGCCTGAGTCTGGCAACTGGCACAGTGTCACTTCATATTCTGTTCATCGAGGAGTTTCTAGAGCCCTAATTTGAGGAGAAGGAACACAGACCACGTTTCAACAGAGGGAGGTCACAGAATCTGGGGGCCACGTTGCAAAGCCGCTTCCCAGGTCGGAGTCGGGGATGAAGAGATGGGAAGATTTCTTTTTTTTTTTTAAGATTTTATTTATTTATCTGTCAGAGAGAGAGAGAGAGAGAGAGTACACACAAGTAGGCAGAGTGGCAGGCAGAGGCAGCGAGAGAAGCAGGCTCCCCTGGGATCATGACCTGAGCCGAAGGCAGAGGCTTAACCAACTGAGTCACCCAGGTGTCCCGGGAAGATTTCTTTAGGTGCAGTTTGGGGAACGAGCATGAGCCCAGGCACATCAGAGCTGAACTTATTCAAGCTTTTCAGCTGGTCCTGCTTCATAGCTACTACACCTAGTGCTGACATCAACCTTGTTACAACATCTTGCTCCAACTCTGCCATATATATCAAATACGTGGAGGTGAACTGCCATCTGGATTTATTCTGATTTAATTACCAACGATTAAACATCACTCATTTTCATGCAAACAAATTAAATTATTAAAAAAATAAGGCTCCCCAAGTTGTCTTTTAGATATTTGTTTCTGTAATAATAGTTTATTGAGTTTACCCCAGTTTGGGGAGTTAGTATATTAGTGGCATCGATTCTGCTTTGGATTCATTTTGCTTTGAACTTCATGGTTCCATGTGGACTTCAGAGCCAACTGGACCTGACCTGAAGCACTTCTTTGAGGAACAAGATGAGGTAGGGGTGGAGGAGTAGCATGAAAGCGTCACGATCCTTCTGATGTTGAGAATGACTACCAATAGCCACGTGTGTTCCTATCTCTCCCGGGTCAATCCCAACAGCATTGTGTCTTTCAAGGTCATCTAAGTTGAACTTCCTAATTTTGCCCAGGAGGAAAAGGAGAAAGAGAAAGTGACCTCTTGGGGTTTTGACTCACTCTGGATCAGTAGGAGGAAGGGCAGCTAGTGGAACTGTATGGGACCCACTGATAAACTACAGGGAATCGGATGTTTCCCCAGCATTCCTGCCTGAGGGAGAAAAGCTTCTTAGCGTCTGCTGCTCTGCCTTCTCTTGTGACCTCTGTCGTAGCCCTGGGCTGTGTCTACTCCACATCCCAAGGACTGGACCATTCCATCTGGCCTCTGATTATGCACTGACAGCTGCCTTTCTCCTCATCCTTTGTTCTCACTCCTTTGAATCCAAGGGGGAGTTGATCCACTGATAGCATTTGAATTTAGCTCATGAAAAATTCTATAACAAGTGTACTTGACAGTTTGATCTCTGGCTTCTCCCACACATTTGCCCTTTATACCCTGAGAGCCATAAGCTTCATTTCCTTGGAGCAGATTGTGATTTCAATGGAAAGGAAATAACTGTGTGGCCTTCAAGCTGAGCCAGTTATAACAAGGACCAAACAAAGCTTAATCCTGAGCGAGAAAGCTCAGGCTTGGGGTCCGGCACTAGAAATCTCTCCCGCTGAACAGTTTGGAGGTTAGAAAATCCCTGACCAGCGTTCAAAACCCAGCCACGCCTTTTACCAGCTGTGTGAGCCGAACAAGATGCTTAACTGTGTAGACTCAGTGTCCCCTTATATTAAGGAGAACGTTCATTAGTGCCCATCTCAAAGAGTTGTCCCATCAGTTAGTAAATATTTGTTAATGCATCCTGTGTGTACAACTTCTACAGTTTACAATCCAGGGAGGAAGAAAAACAGGAGTAAAATAATCACAAGTAAGTATAAAATTAAAGGTAAATAAATCCATGAGCCATAAACTTCCTAGATCAGGACTTTCTGGAGTGAGATAAGACAAATCAGTATCCAGTCCACCCCGCTCTTTCCATGACAAAGAGCTTGGGAAAGACTTCCCAAGCAAAGGGATGGACGCTGGAGCTCAGATAACAATGATTATGAGGAAGGTTATCGAGCAAAGGGGTAACACAGAGCAATTTTGGGCAGGACAGCAAGAGGTACAAATGAATATAAGCCAGGAGAAAGCATGGGCCTACCTCGGCCTGAAGATGGACATCAGCATGGTTGAACCCAGAGGGCAGTGAGTGAGGCTTTAAATGCGGGGATGAGATCACAAGCTTGCCTCTTAGGTGGCAGGAATGTGGGCTCGACCCTGGCTGGTTTTAGGTAATTGTAGGACCAGATTTGCATTTGAAAAGATCAGCCTGGCTGCGGGTTGGAATGGTTCTTAGTCTCGGCCTTTAAAGCGAAGCTCTCAAAGAATTAACCTGGTCCCGCCCCCTAGAGATTCTGCGGTCCTCGGTTTCCTGCGGATCCCGGTAGATTACAGTACTTGCCAGGGTTGAGATTTGTCCTGAATGGAGGCTTTCATTGATGCAGGGAAGAAAAATTATAGAAGTGCCACAGCAGCGCAGATCAGAAATGATCAAACAGGCTCCCGGCAGAGGCAGGGGGCTTGTGGGTCTAGGACAATGGTTCTTCAAGTGTGCTGGACTTCCAGCCTCCCCGAGGGCTGGTTAACATGCAGATTTCTGGGCTCCTGGATTCAGCAGGACTGTGGTGGGGCCTGAGAATTTGCATTTCTGACAAGTTCCCTGGATATGCCTGCGAATGTGGCTAGCTTGGAGACCACACTGGGAGAATCACTGATCTAAAGGAAAAAGGTCGGATTTGGCGGATAAAATGAACAGGATTTGGTGGTAGTTTGTTACGCAGCTAAGTGTAAAGGAGGATTCAGGAACTCTTTTCTGTTTTCTGAATTTTGCACTGGAACGTATGGCCAAGTCCTGTTCACAGGCTTTCAGGGAACAGGTGATCAAACCAGAGAAGACCATGAATTAAGCGCTGCATGTGTATTTGAGTGTGCCTTTGAAAGAACTGAGTGGATATATCCAGTAGGGACATATATATGAAACTCAGAGGGAGGGTGATTACAGATATAAATTTGAGAGTCATTGTATAAATGCTTCTTGAAGCCAAGGACTTACCAATGGGATCATTCAGTTCTCTTCCTTTCTTTTGTTCTAATCCTCTGTTTGAAAGCTCTGGCTTCTCTTTTTCTTGGTCTTTCCTAAGTGCCATAATCCTTCCAGCCTCCGTGCCTTCTTATCTGCTGTTCCTTCTGTCTGGGAGAATGCTTCCTCTTCCCCCTTCTGTAACTCAGCTTCTTTCCCTCCTTTTGATCCTACCCCCACCCCCCTCCCCAGCTTGGTCCTGTGTGGCATTAACAATCCGGTGCCTTTTTTCTTTCTGTAGCATAAATCAGAGTTGGTGGCTGTGTGTTTATGCGTGCGATTATTTGCTAAACGGTCATCTCTCCCACGACACTCTCAGACAACACCAGCGCTACCCAAGGGCTTGGCTCAATATCTTTCACTTAGGAAAACCCTCTGAGACACTTGATGAGTATCCGGCATGTCAGTCACGGAGACCGTAGCTGTCTTAAGCAATGGCGATTTCTCAGGAAGAGGGAGAAACGGTGAGTTTTGTGAAGCTGTTTATTCTGTGGTTAAGTTTTGCAGGACTCCGGGTGTGTGAACCGGCAACTGCGCCCTCTGGTGGAAGCAAGCGATGCAACAGCTATGATCTCACAGACGGGGTTCCTTGTTGCTTGAACAATATTGCCCTGGGAGAAAAGACTCATTTCTTACACATAAAAAATAAGAGTAGGGGCGCCTGGGTGGCTCACTGGGTTAAGCCTCTGCCTTGGGCTCAGGTCATGATCCCAGGGTCTTGGGATCGAGCCCTGCATCGGGCTCTCTGCTCAGTGGGGAGCCTGCTTCCCCTCCCACCCCGCCACCTGCCTGCCTCTCTGCCTACTAAGTAAATTTTACTAGAGGGAAGACAGACTCTCTCTCTCTTTGAGAGATCCAGTTGGAGAAAATTGGATATTTATGGAAAATAGTATTTATTTTTCAAGAAGAGAAGCATTGGAATTGAAAGTGCTTATTGAAAGGACTCCTGTGGAAATAAGGAAGTTAGAGGTCTCCGCCCAAAGTCAGAATCAGAGGAAAACAAGAACAGGCCTATAGCTGGGCTTCTCAGACTGCTTTGCATTTTGTAACTGGCCATTCAGTGAGGATATTGCTCATCTCTAGCCATCTGTCTCGTAAGCCCTGCAGTGTCAGCCCTGGGTATCAGTTACTTTCTCCCTTCCTTGCTCACCACTGGGGCCCTTCCTCTGCAAGGGGCGAGGTGTCACTAACTGATTATGACAGTAATTTGGGCTGTGCAATTTGGTGGTCTGAGAATGTGCTTATTATTTTTCTTTGTTTCTGATTTCTCTTATAATGGGGAAGGAGAGGAAGGAGGGAGAGAATCTCAAGCTGACTCACTGAGGGTGGACCTGATCCTGACCTTGATCCCATGACCCTGAGCTCAAGACCTGAGCCGAGATCAAGAACAGGGCACTTACTGGACCAAACCACCCAGTGCCCCTAAGCCCACTATTCTTGCCACTACCATTAGACTTACTGAAGGACATGAAGCCAAATGGGTTGATTCTGGTCAGTCACTTCCCTGGATATGATGTCCCTATTAGACAGAGCTTTTGTATCTGGCTACTTCATAGACCCCTGCCCACACTGTATATTGTTTGCTCAAGAGTCTGGCGTCCACTCTTCTTCCACTCAGAAATGACCATTGTTGGGTCTCATATAGTACAGAACATAATCACTGTATCAATTAAAGTGGCTTTCATTTGAATAGGCTTAAAGGGAATTTATTTCTTATAAACTAGAAAGTCCAGCATTGGAATGGCCTTCCAGTGAGGGTTGGAGCCAGTGGTCCAATGCTGTCAAAAACCCTATTTTTTTTTTTTTTCACTTCACGTGATATCTGCAATGTTGGCTTCACCTTCTTTTTTAAAGATCTGTTTATTTGAAAGAGAGAAAAAGTATGAGCAGGGAAGGGGCAGAGGGACAGCAAGACGAGACAAGCAGACTCCCCATTGAGCACAGAGCCCAACACGGGGCTTGATCCTAGGACCCTGAGATCATGACCTGAGCCAAATCCAGAGTTGGATGCTCAAGGGACTGCACTACACAGGCTGTGGTGGCTTTGTCTTAAGTTTGCTCTCCCTTTAGGCCCTCCTCCAGGCCTCCCTCTCTCCCTTTGCCTAAAAACACATCAGTTTTTTCTCCATTTCTTCTTTTAAGGGTCCCAGGATGCTGATGACTCAAGGCCAAAGCTTGTAATTGCTTCTTTTTCAAGTCCCATCACCCCAGAAACTGGGTAATAGTTTTTCCAATCTCTAAAAGGAGATAGTGTTCCCATTGACTGTGTGTCATTGCTTTTTTGTACATAGAAGACCAGTTAAAGAGTGGATGCTAGAATTCTCAGGAATCTCTGAAGTGGGGGCATCTCACAGGGCCAAGGGAGCAGATGTGCGTTGCATTTAATTATTCATGTAGGTGTTTATTTAATTTAATTTTGCCTGCTAAAGATGGAAGCTAGTTTATTTTAATGCAACATAACAAATGCAATGAAAAGCACAAATCTTAAGTGTATAGTTTGATGAGTTTTGCCAGTGTGTACACCAGTGTAACTAATACCCACATCAGATAAGAGAGCATTTTTAGCCCTTTAAGAAGCTCTCCATGCCTCTTCCTGGTCAGAACATCCTTCAAGGTATTTACTTTTTGAAGAGAATGAGCAAAAGCATGGAGAACAACAAAATGTTCCCCAATGCATATATCTTCCTTATATTTATCACCGAGACCCCATGATAATAAGGATTTTGCCACACAGTATTCATTGATTCCCCTTCCCTTGACGTGTGCATTAAGTATTTTAAGCAAATCCCAAATTATCACATCATGCTATTTTGATATGCATCTCTGAAAACATGGAGACTTTCTTTTTTTTTTTTTTTTTAAGATTTTATTTATTTATTTGACCGAGAGAGAGCACAAGTAGGCAGAGCAGCAGGCAGAGAGAGAAGGGGAAGCAGGCTCTCTGCAGAGTAGGTAGGGAGCCTGATGTGGGACTTGATCCCAGGACCCTGGGATCATGACCTGAGCCGAAGGCAGATGCTTAACCAACTGAGCCACCCAGGCATCCATATGGAGACTTTTTTACATAGCTATAGGTATTACTATTATCCTTGACTAAATGATAAGTCCTTGGAGTCATTTAACATACAGTACACGTTCCAGTCTGTCCAGTTGTCTTTGTATAACTTATTTGTTTGAACTAGAATTCGATCAAGATCCAAAGCAGTCATCTCCAATCTCTCTCTTTCTCTGTGTTTCTCTCTCTTTTTCTCTTTGTCATTGACTTGTTGAAGATGCTGGTGAGTTGAGCTGTAGAATGCCCTATCTTCTGGATTTGTCTGTTTCCCAGAGCTGGTGTCTGACTTGGTCCTCCAGCGGCCATTCGTTTTATCAACTGGAAGTAAGCTCTAAAGGCTCAATCCAGTCCAGGTTCAGATTTTTGCAAGGATATGACGTTGTGTCTGTCAGTGCATCACTCCACGAGCTACATCATATTTGGCTGTTCCACTTTAATGATACTGACTCTTGAATTCAGATCTTCATCACCTGATCTCCATTTCCATATCAACCTTTTATCGAATGGTTTCCACATTAGCTTTAAATATTTGCTCTACAAATATTTATCAGGGCTGCGACTGAGTACCTTTCCTATATGAGATACTGGGGTTTAAAAAGGTGGGCAAAAGAAACCGATGGCTAACAGGTATAAAGACTGTTCGTGTATCCTCAGCCGATCAGTGTACCCCCCTCCAAATTGGGGGTGCCTATTTTTGGAGATTTCCCCACTAGGGGAGAATGGGAATGACAAATGCAATGGGAGCCCAGTGCTTCCCTCATGTCTAATTAATCCAATTACCTTTCCTTCCTCCTCTGTTTCTCATGCCGCTCCTTTCCCTTCATTTCCCCATCACTTTGCCCTCACACTGTGTCAGTTAGACCAAGGATCCGTGTTGGCGGTGTGGTGCGCTCCATTATCCGTGTTTGTGTACTGCGGTGCTTCACGGTGGCTCTGGCTTCACAGCAGATCATACAACAATCTAATTTCGTCAAAGAAAACTGAGTCGCAGAAACCGGGTTACTCATCTAAGTTCTGCCCGAATAAGAAATGACCACTTCATTGAAAGTACTGAGTATCACATCTTCTGCCCAGCAGCAGAGATTCTTCTAGGAAGAAATTCAGACACCCGTAGAGGAAATCTGTACCAAAGCCCACCTCATAAGGAATTGTTTACACCGTCTCCTCAGGGAAACTCAGGATAATATACATTTAACAAAGTCGTTTTGGGGCAGCTTGAAGCAGCTAAGAGCTGTATTTCCGTAGGTCTCCTTTGCAGAGTTCAAATGCTAAGGGCTTTCCTTCCACCTTGAAAAAAATACATTACTAACTGGAGAGAAATGACAGTTGAAATATTAGGGGGGAAAAAAAAGAAGAAAGGAAAAACCACTAGAGTCTCTGGAAGGCGCTGTGTGTGAGACGGCTGACTGTCCGGGGCTTCTAAGTGTACAGCATGGAAAGATCTCGTTTCTACTTCATTTTGTGCGTGTGGAAGACACACCGGCCACCAGCAACCCTGGTAAATATTTGTGGTTTCGAATTTCACAAACTCCTACACCGTCGGCTTAGCTGCTCCTGTGACAGAGCCTTGGTGACAGGGATCACAAAACTGCCATGTGGGAGCCTTCTCAGATGACAAGATGTGGGATTCCTAATCGGACAAGCTTATTAGCAAAGACTTCCGGCTGCTGCCTCTCTGGAGAAGCACGTTTTACATCTGTAATGGGCCAGAGTTCTGGCCACCGAGTTTTCTTCCTGCTCAGAGAAGGAAGGACAAGACAGTGGCCTTCACGTGGGGCGAGCGAAGTGTCCTGGCCAAGCGGGACACAAGAGTGCACTTCGGCTCAGAGAGACTCAGCTCTGGAGTCCCCAAGATCTGTGTTCGATTTCGGTTTCTGGAAAGACACGGGCCACCTTGAGGGCATCTGCTGTTCCCCCTCCTGCAGATTAAGACTGAAGACTGGTAGTCGCTTTGTGCAGCAACTGCATAAACGGCCACCTTTTCCAAGCTTCACCCCCCCGAGGCCCTGGGGATAAAGATGGGTTAGCATTTGGTATGGGCAGAGAGAGAGAATGCACTGATGATGATACCCAGATAGAGAGGCCACCAGGCCTCTGATGTTATTGGGATCTGTGTTGGGTGGGTTCTGTTTGGCTCACATCATGGGCATTAACGGTGATAACAATAGCGTGAGTAGTGGGGCCCGGATGTCAGTGCAGAGCCTGTGTTTTCTGTCTTCTCCGGGATCTCTGCATTTTCCTGGGGATAAATGTCACTGCAGACCTGCCTCCTCCTTCTCTACGGTGAGAACCCACTCCATGTTCCCAGCCTCTCGTTTCCCTTCAAGGTCCCTTTTCTCTACTCCATGCTGAACCAAATGCCGTGCTCATCCCCCTTTCTTGGAATGACATGAAAATAACACCCTCATGGGGCATTTATGGGTAACAGGTTGGAGAGCACAGATGGGCTTTATATCCTAGCAGAGCAAACATCTTAAATGGAAAATGGAAACAAAACAAAACAAAATAATCCTCAGCCCGGGCCGCGTTGCTTTCTTATTATCTCTTTGTGCACTCTTTGACGTCTATAGACTCCCCCTCGGAAACACAAGTAGACTCCTCTGTTTGATCTCTGCTCTGGGGACCATCCTCTTTTCCAAAGACAGGGGAGTGTGCTCTTTCTCCACGAAACCCTCTACTGTTGGTCCCCATCTCGGTCTCCTTGTCCACCAGTCCCTGTGATTGAAAGGGGGCCACTGAGGGACTTATTTTGCAGGGACATAAATTATTTCCTCTCTGTTCTTCCAACTTGGAAGACAGATTCAACTGTCCTCCAACTGAATGAAAAACACGTTTGTTTCTTTTTTTTTCACCCCCTACAATACTAGAAGAATAACGTAATGGAGCACTGTGAGGTGTTGATTGTTCTCTGTTATCTATTATTACTAATATCTTTGCCTCCCAAAAGTTGCTGAAAAGTGTAGCAAATATAGTGGACACAGAGCTCTGATAATAGAATTACCGAACTCCTCAAGGCCAAGGGCCTGGTTTTAGGCCATGAGATGAATCCTGCCCTTATTATTGTTCAGAAGGTCAAATGGGTTTCAGGGTCTTCATCAATGAACCGTATAGAAGGGGTTCTGGGAGGGAAGAAGATGAGGTCTTTTGGGGGAGAGCAGAATTCATAGTCTGGAAACTGTTTCTCCCTACTTTCTTCCCACGGGGGAGAGGAATTGGATTTGTTCCTCTCCTCGTCCTGTACACTTGGGGATTCCAGATCCATGTTTCCTCCTCCCCGCTTGCTTGGGTTCTGACAACGATCTCCGTATAAAGTTGCTTACTAATGGACCAGCATAGTGAGGGACATTGTTTAGGCAAGGTGAAAGGGACAGCAGAGACACGGCTTAAGTAGAAGAAGGAATACCAGAGGACACCCATCATTTCATTTGCAAAGATAATGGGATTTCCTCCATTAAGTGAATGCTGAAGAAGGTAGATGGGGTGAAAGCTTTCTCACAGATATCTCCCAAAAATAAAGGACCCGTGGGTGTGTGGATCTCAGTTTCAGAAACTCTGTAGATTAGGGGTACCTGGGTGGCTCAGTTGGTTGGGCATCTGCCTTCAGCTCAGGTCATGATCCCAGGGTCCTGGGATCAAGCCTCTTATCGGGCTCCGTGTTTAATGGAGAGTCTGCTTTGCTTCTGAGTAAGGGACACTCAGTGCTCAGTAGGCAGAGAGAGAGAGAGCTCTGTGATCAGGCTCACAGAAAACCCCAAAATATGGAAGTGTAGGGAAACCAAATAGGGGAACAAACCCCTAGGTAGACCACCCTGCCTTAGGCATGTGGGTGGGTGTCTTTTTTATGATCACCTGTGACCAGCGAAGAGTTACCAGACCCTAAAAAGGAAGTAAGCCATTGAATGTGTTACCATAGTCTTATCACTAATCCTTGCTCAACGGTGGTATCAACAGAGATGTTAGAAGGATTTCAGGTCCCGGGCTAGCTTTCTATAAAAGAGCAACCCTGAATGCTCTCAGTGGCAACCCCTCTCACTCTGAGAGCTTTTTCTGTATATTCCCTTACTAAACTTCTATCACTTTACTCACTCTGTTGTCCGCAAGATTCATTTGACTCTCTGAGACAAGAACCTAGTTCTCCCGCTTCACTTCTGCCCTTCCCCTCCACTCGTGCCTTCTCTCTCAAATAAATAAATAAAATCTTAAAAAAAAAAAATAAAGGAGGAGCCTCAGCCCTCACAGAACCAGCAATAGGGAACTGTCGATAGATTTTTCAAGGCTGACAGCGAGGAGCTGGGTCTTTAATGGGGATCGGGAAGGGTGAGGGGTATCACTGTCATTCCGTACACATCTATCCATTGTTCCCATTCACTGAAACACTGGAAATGGATCTTTTGGCCTAAGGGAAATGGCTGTAGACGCAAGATGATCCTAAACCACCGAACAAATAGGATATTCTCGAACAATTTGCAATTAACTCAAAGTGTTGTGACTCCTAAGCATTAAGGCTCCAGAGAAGGAACTGGCTCAGATTGCCGGCTGGGGTGTTCAGCCACCCTGGGTCAAATGCTTCAGGCTGAATGATTTAGCAAGAAGAAAATAGCAGGGGCACAGAGCAAAGCCAAGCTGAGAAGTGAAAGTGTCTTCTAAATGCCCATCTGAGAACTTGTGAAACAGTAGCAGGGCTGTGAGGAAGTCAGATGAAGAGAGGGGGGCTGGGAAAGGAAAATAATTACCACCATTCTGGAGCCAGGATCACTGCGCCAGCCGACAGATGTGGGGTCAGCTGTTTTAAACTGCTACACCCAGCTGACTTTGCCGCTTTGACTTCAATCTTGAAGCTATAAAGCTCATGACTTAGAGCCTGGGGTAAAAATTGGAGTTTCAATCTAATATCAGCTAACTAATTTAGTAAGTTTAGGGCCAGAATATTAGATTTTTTTTTTTTTTTAAGAAAAAATTTTTAGAAAAGGGAAAGGGCGGAGGGAGAGGGAAGAATCTTAAGCAGGGTCCATGACTCTGAGATCCCAACCTGAGCCGAAACCTAAGAGTCGGACACTTAACAGCCTGAGCAACTTGGACGGTCTGGGGTCAGGCTATCTTAAAGAAATGCATTTTTGTGTCTGTCAGAAGACAGTGGTGACAAATAGGATGTTCTGTCTTGGACATGGCTTCTGCTAGAGGAGGATGACACTGGAATCTTGGAAGTGGCAGAGCTTCTGGAAATTCAAAGATGTGGGTGCTTCCGTGGGTGGAGAGAAGCTCCATGAGATAGCTGGGCTTTCCTGGGCTGATCTCAGGCTCACACACAGATCTTGGATTTTAGACCCATGAGAAGTCTTAATTTACTAAGTGTCTCTTTGGTGCTGGGCTTTACACCAACTGTTGGAAAAACAAAAATGAAAATGGGCTTCTCAATGTCGTTGAAAGTGAAGTACAAGTCTTGTGGAGATCCAGACATTCAAACGATTATGAACATGATGTAGAAATGACCTCCAGAGGAAGCTCAGAGTCGGGAGGGGCTGACTTCCTGCCGACGGAGGGAGGGCTCCATGGAGGCGGTGTTAACTTCAGGATTGAAGTTCATGCCTCAGGTCGACCAGATGCCAGATTACAAAGGCTCTCACTTGCCAGGTTTAAGGGAGCCATTTAAGTCTTTTAAGCTGTACAGTGACATGATTAAATGGGCACTTTAAGAAAGTCTCTATGATAGTACGCAGGGTGAAGTGACAAAATTTTACACTTTGGTCCATTTAGTTCTAAGTAGTGATTTTACCTTTAATTGTGTCTACACCTTCTTGACTCTCTTCAAGCAACAGAACTTACAGACTTAGAAACCCTGTTTTATACCCCAGCACCTGGCTCTGTCACTGACTCAGCGCATGCTTGTGCTCCAATCTTAGAGTCGTACGACACTGTTCATGGAAATAATTAAGACTAATGCAGTAGGGGCGCCTGGGTGGTTCAGTGGGTTAAGCCTCTGCCTTCGGCTCAGGTCATGATCTCAGGGACCTGGGATCAAGCCTCGCATCGAGCTCCCTGCTCAGTGGGGAGCCTGCTTCTCCCTTTCCCACTCCCCCTGCTTGTCTCTCTCTCTGTAAAATAAATCAATAAAGTCTTCAAAAAAAAAATTAAAAAAAAAAGGACTAATGCTGTAGGCTGTGTGCCAGTGTACACTCTCCCGACGACCACCAACACCATAGTCTCTACTTCCTTTATTTATTTATTTTTAAGATTTTATTCATTTATTTGACAGAGAAAGAGAAAGAGAGAGAGAGATCACAAGCAGGCAGAGATGCAGACAGAGGCAGGGAGCGGTGAGGGGGTGGGGGGAACAGGCTCCCTGCTGAGCAGGGAACCCAATGCGGGGCTCCATCCCAGGACCCTGAGATCATGACCAGAGCCAAAAGCAGAAGCTTAACCCACTGAGCCACCCAGGTGCCCCACTCTCCTTTCTTTAAATGAGCTTTTCCACTATATCTTGGGCCTTACAAAGTAGACACTTTAATACTAGATTTCCTGAAACACAGTTGTGTAGCATCACCTGTTCTAGCTAGCAAAATCAAAAAAGATGGAAAGCGCTATCCTACAGAAATCCTACTGTTCCACGCCACTGCTGTAATTCTTTTTCCTGTCATTTAGAGAGAAAACAAAAACAAAAAACCAAGCACTTTCCTGCATATAAATATTCACAAAAACCCAGAAGTTCTTAGTAATAAATTCTAGCAGAACATATGTTTCATCTTACCCTATACTCTGTAAGCATAGTTCTCAAACTTTGGTATGTTACCAGAATCACTTACAGGGCTTCTTAAAACAGAGTGTTGGATCCTGCCCCAGAGTTTCTGATTCAGCTGGTCTGGGATAAGGCTTGCACATGTCCTATTTCTGCCCAGTTCCCAGGTGATGTTGCCACTGCTGGTGCAGCGACCCACATGGAAAACCATTGCTCAGAAATAGTAACGGCTAACTTTTACTGGGTACTTTCCATGTCCCAACCGCACTCTGTGAATCCCTTACTTGTATTAGCCCTTTTAATCCTCTTGGCAACCCCAGGATGCAGGCACTTTTGAAGGGTAGCTGAATTTGCCACCCCAAACTATGCCTCCTGGGCATACGTATTATTTTGAGCTGATTGAGAAGCAGCAGGTGCCGGAGAAGCTCTGAAGGCAGAGAAGTTACCCTTTTGTTAAAAAAGAAATTTATGCTTACGAAGAAACTCGCCATTTATAAGAGGGTTTTCCTCTGGGTATCAGGAAGAGAAGGACAACGACTCAATTACGAGAGAATCTGATCAATGCGGAAGGCACTAGGCTTAATTCTGCATAATAGCTTTATCTCTGTTTATCATTCATTTCCTAATAGCTTCCCTGTAACTGGCCTCGGCTCACCTTTCTTTAGTTTGTCCGGAGCTGAAGATGGTATTGAAGTCAGAGTTCGGAGGGTTTCTAGAGTGACTCATTTTCCCCTGGGGATCTCTCACGCATCATGAGGCACACATGTGCATAAGCTTCTGTTTGTTTTTCCCCCATTCATCTGTCTTTTCCTACAGGGGTCTGAGCTAGAACTCAGAAGACAGAGGAAACATTATTTTTCCTCCCCCGTGACGTTATTACAAATGAGGAAACCGATGGTTGAGAAAGTCAAGTCACTCAACTCAAGATCACTGAGCCAATAAGCGATGGACTTAGATTGAACCCAGAAATTATATCCGATAATGATTCGCTGTGATTTTCCTGTTAGGGAATTCCTACCTGCAAGCGCACCACCGTTCCAGAAACTACATTGACAGCACTTTGTTGGTGTGTTTTTTGACTAATGTTGCTGTGTTCTGATGTGAACATTGTTTTTTGTGAAAACATTCCTACCTTTATTTTATTTTATTTTTTAAAGACTTTATTTATTTATTTGACAGACGGAGATCACAAGTAGGCAGAGAGGCAGGCAGAGAGGGCGGAGGAAGCAGGCTCCTCGCCGAGCAGAGAGCCCGATGTGGGGATCGATCCCAGGACCCTGAGATCATGGCTTGAGCTGAAGGCAGAGGCCCAACCCACTGAGCTACCCAGGCACCCCTATTTTATTTTATTTTTTAAAAGATTTTATTGATTTATTTGACAGAGAGAGAGCACAAGTAAGCAGAGCAGTGGGCAGAGAGAGAGAAAGAAGCAGACTCTCCGCTGAGCAGAGAGCCCGATGCAGAACTCAATCCCAGGACCCTGGAATCGTGACCTGAGCCAAAGGCAGTGACTTAACTAACTGAACCACCCGGGTGCCCCAACATTCCTATCTTTAGACAGAAATTTACTTTCTCCCCAATGAACATTTCTGATGATAGAGAAATTGCCAAATCTGCTGACTCATGATAAAACCAAAGCGCATCTACTATTTAGTCTAAGGCTTGTCGTTTTGGGAGGTGGTGGGAGGAAAGATAGATTGTCACTCATGATTGATCATTTTCACTTTTTTTATTCAGTAGCATTTATATTACTGTGTATGGAGGTGATCTTGATAATTTTTGGAGATCATTTCTTCAATTGTACAGATGGCTCTGCTCCATGTTTAAGACATCTTGGGGAACAAGGGTACGATCCTGATGCAGGGCTGTGTAAACCACTTTAAGTGCTTTGGCTTCTGACCATCTAAAATGGACACCTACTTTATTGGCTTATTAACTCATTTCTGTGGTCACTGAAGGCCCAAGCTACAACTTCATGCCTGACCACACACCAAGGATTTTTTTATTGCTTGTTTTCCTGGCTTTTTGCCTGTTCTTTTCTCTTTGTCCATAACCATGTATGTATAATGTCCAGAATATTCTCTCTGTCTCTTTCTCTCTCTCACACAAGTACACACACGCACAGCATTTTTCCTGGATAAGTTAAGTCGGAAATATTTCTTTCTGGGGTGCCTGGGTGGCTCAGTGGGTTAAGCCTCTGCCTTCAGCTCAGGTCATGATCTCAGGGTCCTGGGATCGAGTCCTGCTTTGGGCTCTCTGCTCAGCGGGGAGGCTGCTTCCCCCCTCTCTGCCTGCCTCTCTGCCTACTTGTGATCTCTGTCTGTCAAATAAGTCAATAAAGTCTTTTAATAAAAATTAAAAAAAGAAATATTTCTTTCTTTCTTTTTTTTTTAGAGGTTTTTAAAATTTATTTTAGAGAGAGAGCACAGGAACAGGGGGAGGGGGAGAGGGAGAAAGAGTCCTCAAGGAGACTCCCCACTGAGCGTGGAGACTGATGCAGGCATTCCATCTGGGGACCCTGAGATCATGACCTGAGCCAAAATCATGAGGGAGAGGCTTAACCAACTGAGCCACCCAGGCACCCCTACGTCAGAAATATTTCTATGTTCTGAAGCTAAGTATAAAACATCTCCTCCAACCATGGCCATGTCATGTTTCATTTTAAAGCTATCTTCCCAGAATATAATGGGAGGAAGGGCCATCATCACTTGGCAGTAAAGTTTCCTGTAATTATAATCTCATTATCAAGGAGAAAACATTAATGCTCAATATGCTTTTAAATTAATGCCAATTTTCACACATGAAGACACATCACAGTTTCTGGACGGTTAAGACAATAAGAGAAGACACTGCAACATCTGAAATATTCACTGAGAAATTAAACTAACTTCAAGAAATTAATCGGATGCCTGGGTGGCTCAGTGGGTTAAGCCTCTGCCTTCGGCTCAGGTCATGATCTCAGGGTCCTGGGATCGAGCCCCACATTGGGCTCTCTATTCAGCGAGGAGCCTCTTTCCTCCTCTCTCTCTGCCTGCCTCTCTGCCTACTTGTGGTCTCTGTCTGTCAAATAAATAAATAAATAAATAAAAATCTTAAAAAAGAAATAAAAAAAGACTCAGAAACAGTAGAATGGTGGTTGCCAGGAGCTAAGGACAGGGGAACTGGGGAGATGTTGGTCAAAGGGTACAAACTTGCACTTACAAGATAAATAAACTGTGGGGGATATCATACACAGCATTGTGATTACAGTGAACCAAACTGTATTCTGTATTTGTAAGTTGTTAAGAGACTAGATCTTGGGGCACCTGGGTGGCTCAGTGAGTTGGGCCTCTGCCTTCGGCTCAGGTCATAATCCCAGGGTCCTGGGGTCGAGCCCCGCATCGGGCTCTCTGCT
Source organism: Enhydra lutris kenyoni (assembly GCF_002288905.1). NCBI lineage: Eukaryota > Metazoa > Chordata > Mammalia > Carnivora > Mustelidae > Enhydra > Enhydra lutris. The sequence continues at coordinate 13,494,638 of NW_019154117.1, forward strand.
CGGTGGGGAGCCTGCTTCCCCCTCACCCCCTGCCTGCCTCTCTGCCTACTTGTGATCTCTGTCAAATAAATAAACAAAATCTTTAAAAAAAAAAAAAAAAAGGAGACTAGATCTGAAATGTTCTTGTCACAGAAAAGGAATGATGCTTATGTGACACGATGGTGGGGTTAGCCATGGTGGCAGTCATACGGCAATACAAGTGTATCAAATCAATACACGTACCCCTTAAACTTGCACAATGTTATATGTCAATTATAGCTCAATTTAAAAAAAAGAAAATAGGCAACAGTGTTGAGGGAAAATTTTGTAAAAGAGATTATTTTTAAAGTACATATATTTTAATCATTATTTATATACTGTTTTCTTCCCTTTAAAATTAAATAATATGAATGGAAACAACAGACTCCACAAACAAATAGTTTCTGGACAGTTCAGACAACAAGAGAATTATTTGTAACATAAAACAATATGTTTGTAAACAAAATCAATACAGCATTTAATCACAACACAGATTTAGAAAGGCAAATCACTTGTCGCCCTATCGCAAGGAAGTCAAGTAATTAGGTGATGTATTACTTATCTATTGCTGACTAACAAATTACCCCCGAATTTAGCAGCTTAAGCCATCATTTATTACCTCACAGTTTTTGTAGGTCAGGAATCCAGGAGCAGCTTATCTGGGTGATTCTGGCTCGGGTCTCTGCACTCATTTGCGAAAGCTGTCATAACAAAATACCACAGATTGAGTAGCTCAGATAATAGAAGCTTATTTTCTAAGGGTCTGGGGCCTAAAAGTCTAAGATCAAGATGATGACAGGGTTGGTTTTCTCTGAGGCCTTTCTCCTTGGCTTGTGGATGGCCACCATTTCCATACTATTTCACGTGGCCACCCCCTGCGCACACCGACCTTGCTGTTTCTTTTTGAGTGCAAATTACCTCCTCTTATGAGGATACCGCTGGGATTAGATTAGGTCTAATCTAATGGCCTCATTTTAATTTAAGGGCCTCTTTGAAGGCCCTCTCCAAATGCAGTCACCTATTGAGGTAATGGGAATTAGGACTTCAACATATGAATTTTGAGGAGACACAATTAAGTCCACAACAATCTTTCATGAGGTCGTAGACAGCTGTTGACTGGGGCTGCCGTTGCATCTGACAGACTAGCTGGGGCCGGATGACCTTCCAAGCTCCCTCCTGTGATTACTGGAAGGCCTCACAGTTCCTTGCTGGCTGATAGCTAGGGATTTCAGTTCCTGCCATGTGGGCTTCTCTGAAGGCAAGCCAGCTGATGTCATGACATGGCCACCGGCTTCTCCCAGAGCTAGTGATCTGAGAGGGAAAGGGGGAGAGGGAGAAAGAGCACCCAAGATGGGATATTCAGTCTTTTTACAATCTAATTTTAGGACCATCACTTCTGCATATTCTATTAGTCACACTGACCAACCCTGGTAAAATGTGGGAGAGGACCATACAAGAGTATGAATACCAGGAGATGGAATCATTGGTGGTCATCTTTGAGGCTGGCTACCACAGTTGTACCAAAAATAAAAAATCATGTATTCTGGGGCACCTGGGTGGCTCAGTGGGTTAAACCTCTACCTTCAGCTCAGGTCATGATCTCAGGGTCCTGGGATCCCCTGCCTGCCTCTCTGTCTACTTGTGATCTCTCTGTCTCTCTCTGTTAAATAAATCAATAAAATATTTTTAAAAAATTCATGTATTCTGAAAAAATTTGTGTATTTATGTTACTTAAAGTATTCTGATCAGTTCATGGAATATGACATTAAAGTATTTTTAGTGACTGTGATAAAGATTATGCTTTCTGGGGTTGAGTTATTTTTACCAAAGAGACTTTTGAAGTTCTTTGTCAAACAAATTTGTAAATGTTGTGAAGATTAGTGCCCTCAGGTGTATCCTAAATAAAAAGCACCAGAAGTCAGCATAGTAGTCAAGTCCAGCCTCTAATGCTAAAATGCCTACGTTTTTTTTTTGTTTTTTTTTTTAGGTTTCAATAAATTTAAATCAATTTTATTGGGATATGATTTACATATAATAAACTCTAAGTATTTATTTATTTATTTATTTTAAAAAATATTTATTTATTTATTTGACAGACAGAGATCACAAGGAGGCAGAGAGGCAGGCAGAGAGAGAGGAGGAAGCAGGCTTCCCGCTGAGCAGAGAGCCCGACGTGGGGCTCGATCCCAGGACCCTGGGATCATGACCTGAGCCGAAGGCAGAGGCTTTAACCCCTGAGCCACCCAGGTGCCCCAAACTCTAAGTATTTAAAAGGTATAAACTTCCAGCTACAAAATAAGTAAGTCACAGAGATAAAAAGTGCAGAACAGGGAATTTTAAAATATAATAAATTTAAAAAGGTACACTTCAGTGAGTTTTAACAAGTGTATATTCTGTGAAACCACTACCAATGAACAATATCCAGAACATTTCTGTCACCCCCCCAGAAGTTCGCTCTATCAGGCAAACACTGATCAGCTTTCTGTCAGTATAGTTTAGTTGATATTTTCTAGAATATCTTACTGGTCCTGTTTCTGTGGAGAACCCTGACTAATAGTCTTGAGTCTTAGTCCAATATTTTCAAAACCAAGTTTGAAATATCCAGCAGGGTATACTGTTAGAAGTTCCAACTCTGTAAGTGCCAAGTGGATTTTTTCCCCATTTTATTCATCCATCGACTTACTCAGTCAACAAGAACTTATAGGATGTCTATCACGTGCTAGGGAGGTATGCAAAGTGGGGTTCCGGCCTCAATTCACTGAGTAGTAGAGTCAGCAGATACGGTACAAAAATTAAGCATCACCATTCTGTGACAGGAGTATAGGGAAGAATGGTAGTTTAGAGGGCGTGGTGGTGCACTCTGCAGGGGTGAGAGTAGGGACCTCTATAGGGAAGACTTCCTGATCAGTAGGCTTGACAGGGAGGGGTTCACCAGGTGAGGTAACAGGAGCTGTTGGGGGAAATATTTTCAGTGAAGCAAAAAACATGTACAAAAGAAGTACATGAAACAGCTGTGGTAATTAAAGTGGCTAGGTATTCAAAGATTACAAGGGTTAATCATGAATTCCAAATATGATGAAACTACAGTTATTAAGGTTTCCAGTTTTCTCTCCCCGTGTGCCTTTGTCCCTTTCCCTCTCCTGCCCTCCATGGAGATCTTTTTCTGTCTCTACAGTTGGAGATAAAAGGGGGGGGGAGGGAAGGACAGATGAATGGATGAATAATAATGAGGAGGAGGAGGAGGAGAAACAACTAGTATTTTTTCAGTGTGCCCTTTGTGCCAGACCCTAATCTAAGCATTTTATATGCACTGACTCATGTAATCTTCACGACCACATGAAGCAGATGTTTTTCCCATTTTACATAGGAGAAAGCTGAAGAACAGAGATTGAACACATTGCTCAAGTTCTCGTAACTTGTCAATGCCAGAGTCAATATTCAGATTCAAGAAGCTTATACTGCTTATATATAAATCATACACACACACACACACATACATACATATATAGAGATGGTGATATAATTTAATATAAGGAATTGGCTCACATGATTATGGGGCCCATGAGTCCCAAGCTCTGTAGCTGGCAAGCTGGGGAGCCCAGGGATGGTGTATCTCCAGGCTGAAGGTTGGCAGGCTCAAGGCTCAGAAAGGGCCAATGTTTCCCTTTGAGTCTGAAGGTGGCAAAAAACCCATGTCTCAGCTTCAAGGTAGCCAGGCGGAAGGAATTCTCTCTTATTCAGCATTTTTTGTTCTATTTAGACTTTTAACTGATGGGATGAGGCCCACCCATGTTAGGGAAGGCAACTGCTTTACCCAGTCTATTGATTCAAAACATCGGAGACCAGAAACACCATCCAACACACCCCTGCTCATGTCTGACCAGATGGCTAGGTGCCCGTGGCCCAGTCAAGCTGACACAAAACTCACAAGGACTAAAGCCTGTAGAGAACTGGTAGCACTTCGTGGAGGAGAGAGTTAACACTATAAGATTTTGCAGGCCAAGTAGGAATGGCTAATAAAAAGAGGGGCTGGGGGGCACCTGGGTGGCTCAGTGGGTTAAAGCCTCTGCCTTCGGCTCGGGTCATGATCCCAGGCTCCTGGGATCGAGTCCCATATCGGGCTCTCTGCTCATCAGGGAGCCTGCTTCCCTTCCTCTCTCCCTGCCTGCCTCTCTGCCAGCTTGTGATCTGTCTGTCAAATAAATAAGTAAAATCTTTAAAAAAAAAAAAAAAAAAGAGGGGCTAGAACATTTCTTTAGAAGCCATACCAAGGCAAAGGCCATGGGAAGTTAATTCTCATCTGCAGAATGACAAAATTGAAGTAGATGACTTTGAAGCTTCTTCCAGGCCTCAAAGTTCCATTATTTCCTCAATCTGAGGTTTCAAATCTGAGTAAATGGGAGCATTAAGAGAAATGAGTAACATAAGAAGGTTTGGAGGGAAATGGTATCTTGTTATTTACTAGTTGTGTGGAAAACTACTTATTCACAAGATTTTTAATTCTCCAGGAAACATTACTGGTATTCTATAAGACATAACCTTCTGAAACTGCTTATTTTTTATTTGCTTTCCTTGTATTGTTGGGGGCATGATTTATTATTAGGTCCTTTGGAGAAAATTTTTTCCTTCAATCAGAAGTATGTGCAAAGGAGCTGGTGCAGCCACTCTGGAGGACAGTATGGCGGGTCCTCAAAAATTAAACAATAGAGCTCCCTACAACCCAGCAATTGCACTACTGGGGATTTACCCAAAGGATACATAGTGATCTGAGGGGACATCTGTACCCCAATGGTTATAGCAGCAATGTCCACAATAGCCAGACCATGGAAAGAGCCCAGATGTCCATTGACAGATGAATGAATAAAGACGATGTGGTTCATATATACAATGGAATATTACTCAGCCATCAGGAAAATAAAATCTTACCATTTGCAATGACATAGATAGATCTAGAGGGTGTTTTCCCAATCGGAGAAAGACAATTATCATATGATTTCACTCAAATGTGCAATTTAAGAAACAAAACAGAGAATCATAGAGAAAGGAAAGGAAAAATAAAATAAGACGAAATCAGAGGAGCAGACAAACCATAAGAGACTCTTAACTACAGGAAATAAACAGGGTTGCCAGAGGGAAGGGGTTGGAGGGATGGGGTAACTGCGTGATGAGCATTAAGGCAGGCTCATGATGTAATGAGCGCTGGGTGTTCTATGCAGCTGATGAATCACTGAACTCTACTTCTGAAACAATAATACACTATATGTTAATTAACTGAATTAAAATGGAAAAAAAAAAAAAAAAGAAGTACCTGCAAAGGATACAAAGAAGAGGTGGTCAAGGTACGAGTTAAAAATCCTAGACTAGGGGCGCCTAGGTGGCTCAGTGGATTAAGCCTCTGCCTTCGGCTCAGGTCATGATATCAGGGTCCTGGGATCCAGCCCCGCATTGGGCTCTCTGCTCAGTGGAGAGCCTGCTTCCCTTCCTCTCTCTCTGCCTGCCTCTCTGTCTGCTTGTGATCTCTGTCTGTCAAATAAATAGATAAAATCTTTAAAAAAAAAAAAAAAGAAAAGATACTGAGCTCAGTTTTTGTTGAGGACTGAAAGTCACCGGAAGCTGAGCAAACGGACTCCTGTTGTTGCCCTGATATGATGACGTTGACATGGATTCAGAAATCAGGGTGTTTAAAATGTTTCTATCAATTTGAGGACTGAGCAGAGAAGGTGGAGGGCTGGGAGGGATAGGAGGGGCCTGTCTGGTGCTTGGGTTTGAAGGTTTAAATGGTGTCAATGGGTTTAAGGATTGCAGCTTGTTAGGAAAAAACAGCATTGACATATCTGACTCTGGGATTTTGTTTCAGAAAAGAGGCAAATGAAGTGAGAAGGCCAGCAGAGGAGTCAGAAGAGGATTTTCAAAGTTCGATCCGTGTTTCAACTGGGTAAGTATGTCAGAGCCCCGCCAGGCTGTGCTGATCTTAATATCTTCCCCTACTAAATCATCATAGATACTTGACTTTGATCAGTTTCAGTCATTAGGGCTCTAGGCTGGGTATTTTTTTGTCCCCCATTAACCCCCCACCCCCGCTCCACTCTCCATCTGTGACCTGGGAGACTGACCTGTAAGGTCAGATAACTTCACTGAGTTGCCTTGTACTCTGGCTTCAGTTTGATTTGGCTGCTAGGGGACACACGTGTGAGACGGGAGGGAGGGAAAATGTGGGGGAGATGTTTATTCCTCGGGTTCCCTTCCTGCAGAGTCGTCTTACTCTCTCCCCTTCCGGCCTCCATGTGGTAAGAACACCCAGCCTCTTAGCCCTTTGTGATTTCTCTGTACTGTGCCACACCTTTGAAATTGCCTGTGTTACTGACTCTGCATATGCTTTACTTCCTCAAATTACCCAAGTTGAATGTTCCATCTGGAACCTGTCTGACACAAGTTTTATATAAGATTTCATTATAAAAAGTCATCATCACTATAAAGATGCTTGGAACCAGTAGACTAGGACAGAGGTTGGCAAACTTTCTCTAAAGAACCAGATAGTAAATATTTTTGGTTATGCAGGTCATACAGTATCACACAATGTCCCCACTCCCAGACTCTGCTGTTTTAGAGAGAAAGCACCCAGGGATGTTAAATAAATAAAGGAGCATGACTGTGTTTCAATAAAACTTTATTTACAAAGATCAGGAGTGGGTTTTCCTTTTGCCCTATACAGGCTGAGGTTTGACTGATCCTAGATCTATAACAAGCTGTCTTTTGTCCAATCTATGAGAGTGGTTCTCAATCTGGGAAGATTTTGCCCCCTAGGGGATGTTTGGCAATGTCTGGGGACATTTTTTATTATCACAGCTGGAGGAAGGGGATACCACTAACTTTTCTACACAGGGCTGCTCCCCACAACAAATGATTACTCTGCCTAAAACACCAGCCTTCCTGAGGTTGAGAAATTTGGTCTTGAGGGTAAGTAGATTGTCAGTTTGCTTACCGTGTCAATGTGACTCAGTGAAAAGAATCACAGAATTAATTCTATAGCTGTTTTTTTTTTTTTCCTGGCTCCAATTTCAACGTTCTTTTACAGTACTTCTTAGAAAGCAGATACAGTGCATTTAAAGGAAATGTGATGGTGTCCTCACCAAATTTTTCATCCCTCAAATCATTAGGCATATTAATCTACCTTAACTTACTCTTTTTGCTCCTAAGTGTCTTTTGGATAGGTAGTGAAAGTGTTCATGCCTCTTTGAGCAAAATTATATCTATCTGTGTATCCTGAAGCTATGTCTTGGATTTCCTTGGCTTGCTAGTTAAGAGTAAGGACTGCCTGGTGAAAGGGTTACATTTGGTCCAAAGGAATAATTAGGAACATGGTGTAAGTTTGGGAGTAGGTATGTGGAGGTCAGGCTGACAGCAGAGCCTAAGAAAGAGGGTGTGTTGTCTTTGTGTGCAAGTCAGTGGGTGGGCTAGTGGAGGGAGAGGCCGTTAATGAAGGTCTCAAGAGTTAGGAGAGGTGGAATGTTTTATTCACAGGGAAAGGGAAGGAAAAGGACAGTTGGGAAAATGAATGGTTAGGAAATGGATATCAGGGGAATGTGGCCCTGAGCTGGTTCTTATGATTATAATCATCCAGGCCTCTGTGTTTCAGACTGACCACCTTAACATTTCAAAAGGGGAAGCAGAGGGAAGGATAAATCTGACATGACTTATTGTACTGTGAGTTTTTATTTATTTATTTATTTATTTATATATTTATTTGACAGAGAGAGAGATCACAAGTAGGCAGAGAGGCAGGCAGAGAGAGAGATCACAAGTAGGCAGAGAGGCAGGCAGAGAGAGAGGAAGGGAAGCAGGCTCCCTGCTGAGCAGAGAGTCCGATGTGGGACTCTGGGATCGTGACCTGAGCTGAAGGCAGAGGCTTTAACCCACTGAGCCACCCAGGTGCCCCTGTACTGTGAGTTTTAAATGAACCTATATATTATCCCCAAACTACTAAACCAGAGCAGAATTGCGACATTTGTATTCCTTGAACTGAACTGATACTTCTTTTGGCTAATGTCCTTGTTTAATGACAGAACACAAATTTTGCCCCCCCCCTCACATTGTCAATTAGTGGACAAGTTGAAGACAAGGACACATGAGTTCTGTGTCTGGGTGACATCATAATTTTGATCAGCTGAACAGCCTGGCAGTGGCCTTGAAGAGAGATGCTTAACTTTTGGAAATCACTTTTTTATTGCAACCAAAGCTATTAGGTTTAAAGGTCCATAAAGATGAGATAAACAGTCATGAAGGCCTTTGAAATTCATACACAGTGTGTTAAAGGATTTAATCATTGTCCCTTAAATATGGTGATGGCAAAGCCATATCCATACACTGGCAAAAATCAAATCATCGTCTGCTTAATGGGGAACAAAAATTTGGAGAACAGTGGATGAGCTGTTACTTATATGTGATATCAGAGTTCTTTTTGCAAACTCTTCAAGGGAACACCTTGACTTGAGCATCCTGCAGTGGAAAACAGCCATATATCTTTTTATTCTTAAAATAAATTTTAGAGCTCCTGTTTTCCTGGTGGGTACTTTTATCATTGCCTAATTTGTAGATTGACAATCCTTATAAGATTGTAAGACCAAACTGTAAGACCAGTTTAGACTAATTCTGACCCTGAATATGAGTGGAAGAAATACAAGCTCTCACTCAACCAAATTGACCCAATGTATTAATACACAATTTAATATAAAATCCTGGCTGATATTGGGATCTCCTATGTGCCAGGCAATATACTAAACAGTTTACATGGTTTAGTATTTTAATTCTCTTGATTAGCCCAGGGGTATGTACAGTGATTGTCACCCTCATTTTATAGATGAGAACTCTGAGGTATGAAGGCATTACCTCATTATCGCAACATCACACAGGAAGTGTTGCTGTTGGAGTTTGCACAATGACAATTTAATTTCACAACCTATACTTAACCACTTTTTTATACTGCTTTCCTCCTCTATGTTTTTGGCAATGAATATGAGAAGGTAATTTTGAAGGCATTATGGTACGTTAGATATTAATAATCCATCTGTCTATAGTACAAACAAGCTCTTTGGTTTTGGGGAAATCATAGAAACTTGTGTCAGTAAAATGAGGATTGTTCTGAGTGGTTTCTAACGTGTCTTTTCTACTCTTAGCAGGATTCCAAGATAGTGTGATAGACTTTTTAAAATCATATCCTTCAATCAAATGGTCATCCTTTTGGTATTTAATTATTTGGAATAGACACTTTCCAAATTTGGAATAATTTCCCAGTTCTTCTTTGACTTCATTGGTTTAGATGTTTAGATGGAAATAGAAATTCCACAGCAAAAAGGGAGACTATTGTATAAGTCATTCCTCTTTGTTAAAGGGGTGTTTGGCCGGTATAGACAATTAACAGAATTTTGGAACTGTAAAGGGCCATGATCTAACCCATTCACATGACAGATGAGGAAGCTGAAATCCAGAGAGGTTCAGGGACATGTCCAAATTCACAAGGCCAGATCAGAGTAGAGCTCGCTACACTTGTCTGGATCCAGATCTCAGGCCCCTCCTAGCACATCACAATCGATCACTTCTGCGTTCATTTCCCCAAGTTATGAAAAGCCACGGCCTATTTTAGTCTGGGTGTTTTAGTGGAACAGAGAGATCTGAGTTTGAATCTCAGCTCCACTGCTTATTAGGTGTGAAACATTGGGGAAAGGTAAAATGAAAATGTGTGTGTGTGCATGTGTGTGCGTGTGTGTGGTGTTTATGTTTATATTTCTATTTATATATAATGCCCAGGGTTTATATGTAATGTTTAGGATCATCAGACTGAACCTCAGAGCTGAGTACGGACCTACAATGGGGGCTGCGTTAGTACTAAGCAAAGTATCTGTAATTGTTGAATAAAAACATATGGGAAAAGAGGTCAACCGAGTTTGTAATTGAGACCAAATGATGGATTAAAGCTGGTCTGCTGCGGTTTTCAGTCAGTTGAGTAGTGTTAAGTGGTGAGAAATCAAACCATAAGAAGGGCACAGGAGGGCGGGGGGAACCAGAGCCCAAAGAACCTGTCCCCCTTCCTCCCAAATCAGTACAATGGTCACAATGAAGGGAATGGCGCCACTTTATGAAGGTCATTATTATTATCTGTCAAGTTAAATTAGTGTCGTTGAATTCAGCGTTCTTAGCATTATAAGCCTGTTTGCTTTGAGTTTGTCAAGTTTTCTAGTTTTATTATATAAGAACTGCAGTCATAAGTAATTTATGTCTCATTTTGTATTACATATTTAAACAACATTATATACAAGATTAAGCAAGAAATTAGAGAAATAGAGGGTGTTTTCTTTTTCAAGAACTATTCTTACTTTTTTTTCTGGGCATGAAAAATGCTTGCTTGTCCAGTATGAGTAAAGAAAAACATAAAAATGTAAAATTAAAAGAAATTAGTAAAAACTCTATTATCATAGGTTGGAATTTGAAATATCACCATAAATTCATAATGCTAGGGCACCTGGGTAGCTCATTCAGTTAAGCGTCTGCCTTCGGCTCAGGTCATGATCTCAGGGTCCCAGGGTCGAGTTCCGCATTGGGCTACTTGCTCAGCAGTGAGCCTGTTTCTCCCTCTGCCTGCCGCTCCTCCTGCTTGTGCTCATTCTCTCTCTCTAAAACAAACAAATGAATAAAAGAAAATAAATTTATTTTAGAGAGAGATAGCATGAGAGAGCTAGGGGAGGGAGGGGAAGAGGGAAAGAATCTTTCAAGCAGACCCCCCACTGAGTGTGGAGCCCCCTGAGGGGCTCAGTCTCACAACCCATTAGATCATGACCTGAACTGAAACCAAGAGTCAGAGGCTCAACCAGCTGAACTACCCAGGGACCCCCAAAATAACAGTTCTTAATTCACAGTGATGTGAATGTAATCACATCATAGATGTTCATAGCAGCATTGTTAAAAATAATAAAATACTAGAAACCATCTAAATCTTAGAAAATTATATGTACTCACATGAGAGTGTCATTTAAACCTTGCTGTAGAAAAATAATTCATGATTTAGAAAATGTTTAAGATACATGATTAAGTAAAAAAATAGGTTATAAAATATCATGCCAATAGTATATTTCAGTTTGGCCAAAATAATATATGTATAAATATGGAGAGAAAGAAAAGTGGATGAACACACAGTGAAATCACTATATCTGCGTGGCAGGATTATAGGTGATTTTATTTATCTTCTCTTTGTTTCCCAAATTTCTATAGTTAGCATGAATAATTTTGTATTTCCTAAATATAAAAAAAAAGTAACAAACTTTAAAAAAAATTTTATTTATTTTTTAAATTTCTTTTCCAGAATTCATTGTTTATGCACCACACCCAGTGCTCCATGCAATACATGCCTTCCTTAATACCCACCACCAGGCTCACACAACCTCCCACCCCCCGCCTCTCTAAAACCCTCAGATTGTTTTTCAGAGTCCACAGTCTCTCGTGGTTCATCTCCCCCTCCAATTTCCCCCATCTCACTTCTCCTCTCCATCTCCCCATGTCCTCTGTGTTATTCCTTATGCTCCACAAATAAGCAAAACCATATGATAATTGACTCTCTCTGCTTGACTTATTTCACTCAACATAATCTCTTCCAGTCCTGTCCATGTTGATAGAAAAGTTGGGTATTCATCCTTTCTGATGGAGGCATAATACTCCACAGTATATATGGACCATACCTTCTTTATCCTTTCGTCCATCGAAGGGCATCTTGGTTCTTTCTACACAGAACCATTGGTGACTGTGGCCATTGCTGCTATGAACATTGGAGTACAGATGGCCCTTCTTTTCACTACATCTGTTTCTTTGGGGTAAATACCCAGTAGTGCAATTGCAGGGTCATAGGGTAGCTCTATTTTTAATTTTTTGAGGAATCTCCACACTGTTTTTCAAAGCGGCTGTACCAACTTGCATTCCCATCAACAGTGTAAGAGGGTTCCACTTTCTCCACATCCTCTCCAATACATGTTATTTACTGTCTTGTTGATTTTGGCCATTCTAACTGGTGTAAGATGGTATCTCCGTGTGGTTTTGATTTAAATCTCATTGATGGCTAATGATGATGAACGTTTTTTCATGTGTCTGTTAGTCATTTGTATGACTTCTTTGGAGAAGTGTCTGTTCATGTCTTCTGCCCATTTTTTGATGTGATTGTCTGTTTTGTGTGTGTTGAGTTTGAGGAGTTCTTTATAGATCTTGGATATCAACCCTGTGTCTGTAGTGTCATTTGCAAATATCTTCTCCCATTCCGTGGGTTGCCTCTTTGTTTTGTTGACTGTTTTTGCTGTACAGAAGCTTTTGATCTCGATGAAGTCCCAAAAGTTCATTTTCACTATATCTTGAAAGAAGTTGCTGTGGCCGATGTCGAAGAGGTTACTGCCTGTGTTCTCCTCTAGGATTCTGATGGATTCCTGCCTCATGCTGAGGTCTTTTATCCGTTTCGAGTTTATCTTTGTGTATGGTGTAAGAGAATGGTCGAGTTTCATTCTTCTTCATATAGCTGTCCAATTTTCCCAGCACCATTTATTGAAGAGACTTTTTTCTACTGTATATTTTTTCCTGTTTTGTGGAAGATTATTTGACCATAGAGTTGAGGGTCCATATCTGGGCTCTCTACTCTGTTCCACTGGTCTGTGTGTCTGTATTTATGCCAGTGCCATCCTGTCTTGGTGATCACAGCTTTGTAGTAAAGCTTGAAATCAGGCAACACAATGCCCCCAGCTTTGTTTTTCTTTTTCAACATTTCCTTAGCAATTCGGGGTCTCTTCTGGTTCCATATAAATTTTAGGATTGTTTGTTACAGCTCTTTGAAAAAGGCAGATGGAATTTTGATCGGAATTGCATTGAAAGTGTAGATTGCTCTAGGCAGTAGAGACATTTTAACAATGCTTATTCTTCTAATCCACGAGCATGGGAAAAAATTCAAATATTTTTAAAAACAATAGCATATGAATGGAAAGATATATTATTTTTCAGAGTAGAGATAATACCTGTGTTCAGATTTTGATACCTGGAGTAAGAAACTACTAATCTAGGTAAACATTTTAAATTTAAATTTAATTAAATTAAATTTTTAAAAAGATTTTATTTATTTGACAGAGAGAGACACAGCTAGAGAGGGAACACAAGCAGGGGGAGTGGGAGAGGGAGAAACAGGCTTCCTGCAGAGCAGGGAGCCCAACACAGGGCTCTATCACAGGACCCCGGGATCATGACCTGAGCTAAAGGTAGATGTTTAACAACTGAGTCACCCAGGTGCCCCAACTATTTTAAATTTAAAGATGAGCAAAGGGGACCCCCCAAAATTGAGGTGTCTTGCCCAAGAAACCATCTTTACCAAGCAAAACAAAGAAAAAAATCAAAAGTAGAATATGTGGTTCTAGTTTTAAAATTACATCTGTATTACTTTGAAGTTAACCTGTATTCATACTTGTGTGCACACATCTTTTTGCTTATCTCCCAAAGCTAGAGAAAAATGGCCAGATTTGGAACAAGTGAATGTTCCATGGCCTGACAAGTAAGTGACTGAAGATTGACCTCCAAGATACTCAAGGTCTGGTTTGTGTAGATTTATAGTGATTGTCTTGCACCTCAAGAGGTATTTTCAATGCATTGGTGTAACTAGCCGACAATTCAGCATTTCAGAGAAATTCAGCCTTGCAGGGGGATCTTCTCAAAAGTCTCCAAGTGATTTCCAAGGAGACTGACACCATCAATCAACAATTCTGAGTCAGCCAAGGAAAGTCCTTTGGCACAGGATGGAATGCGTGTGTGTTTATACCAGGCATTTTAAATTCATTTTCAGCTGACTCAAAACATAAACCCAAAGTATTTGCGGGGCAACAGAATATAATTGACCACAATTTAGGGCACAGAGAAGAGAAACACCCAATGGGGAACAGGAAAGAAACCTGAGTGGGGAAATTATCTAATGAAGCTTCCTTAACTTTGCATTCAGAGAGTTTTATTCTGCCCCCTGTGTCTGTTTTCTCATCTTATCAGACCTGAGTTCTGCTCTGATTTTCTTTCGATGTGGGCTGAGCTGAGCATGCAACGGAAAGCAAAAATAAAGGTCTCACAAAAAGCCAACAGTCATTGCCAGGGTCTGGGAAAAGGAGTGTGGGGAGGGACTGCTTAATGAGTAGGGTCTCCTTTTGGGGTGATGAAAATGCTCTGGAAGTAGATGGTGGTTATGGTTGAAAACACTATGAATATGCAACTTACCGCTGGATTTTACACTTCAGAGTGTGAAAATGGGGTATTTTATGTTATGTGTTTTACCATAAGAAAAAAAAAAAATCAAGGCCTCAAATGCATTGCACTAGGAAGAATGATATGAGGGGGGTTGGGGAGGTGATAGCATCATGGCTGTGGGAGGGAGATGGAGGGTGAGCTAGGGGTTATAGAGACCAGGCTGGAAGCAGTGGGACTTCTGGCTCAGACCTGAGTCCTGATTTTCTTTGATTCATCGATTTTTAGTTTTCTTAGCACTACTTCAGCTTCTAATTAAGTTCACGCAAGATTTATACAGATGTCATAAGCAGGCTGTCTTATAGTCGAATGTAGCTTATAGTTTTTTTCCCTGAGTATGTTTAGTTTTGTTTTATTTTATTTTATTTCATTTCATTTTATATAAATTCCTTTAGGTATGTCCCCCATGGATCCATATTATTTTATATTATTCCTGCTTCATTAATTTATGATATGTGCCTGAAAAATGAAAACATTTGTGTCTGCAACACCTGATTTTTATTTATTTATTTTTTTAAAATTTTAAAAAAGATTTATTTATTTGAGAGAGTGAGAAAGAGAGCACAAGGTGGGGAGGGGGGCAGTGCAGAGGGAGAAGCAAACTCCCCACTGAGCAGGGAGACCGATGTGGGACACGGGCTCCATCCTAGGACCCTGAGATCATGATCTGAGCTGAAGGCAGATGCTTAACTGACCCAGCCACCCAAGTGCCCCTGAAACACCTGATTTTTTAGGAGCTTATGCATGCAAACTGCAATGCTACATAGAGTTTACTAAAATGGACTCTTGCTTCAAGGAGTCTTAGGATGAAGACACAGTGCAAATGGTTTATTACAACTTGGGCAGGGTAAGTGCCCAAATGCTAACGCAAAGTAAGTATGTTGGAAACAAAGACAAATGCAAAGATCATGTAATATCTGATTGCCTTCCACTTCTGCTCACTGCATTGAGAGTTTATTTCAGAGAAAGCAGTTAAAGAAGACAAATGGTATTAGTTAAGAAGCTGGGAAGAAATACCATCAAATCTGTAACTAATAGTCATTGGGGCTTAACATTTTATTGTAACACACTTTTAGCTTGGGCACGAGAAGTGTTTTCCATCCTTAATGAAAACAGCTTTGGCAAAATGAAAAATATATATGATTGGGTTTTTAGCAATCGAACAGTAATGCTCTCAGGAAATAAAACTCTTGTTTATTGTCTCCTCCCGCGTGCTTACTTACTGATCCTCTCAGCAACCCTGCCGGTTAGTTAGTGTGTCAGAGGAGAACCTTGCCATCAGTGAGGGGACATCTTGAACATTTCCCGTTTTCAATTCCAAAAAGCAGACATGGCTTTTTGGCTTTCTTGAATCACATTTCTTTCAAGAATCAGTATTACTTGTAGATATTTTCATGTTTCATTTAAAAAACATTTCCCCCATTAGAATTTTAGGTTTACCTCTGCTTTGATAGCCATTTGAATAAACAAACAAACGGAAATTACCTTAGTGAGATTCCAAAGAACACGGGTAGAGAACAGGAGCTGGCCATGCTACGTTAGCTCATTCACTGTCAAGCATTTCTTCCAGAATATCACACTCCTACAAGTGCCCAGACTGTGCTTATTCTTTATATATTCATATTCTACTGGAGTGAACATAAATTTGCACAGCATGATAAAGAAGCTTTATTATTCTATATCCAAAGATTTTAAAAGTTTGAATCTTTGGACTCAGTAATTCTGCTTCCTGGAATTTATCCTAAGGAACATAATCATAAGATAGCCACAAGAAAATTATGCGAATGCTAATAATAGTTTCAGCCAGAACATTAATGTAGTTACAATAATAGTTTTAGTTTTAGTTAGAACTTGCAAGGTGCCGGTTAGCCGAGTATTGTCTCTGAGCTGCTAATTCATCCTTCTTTGTCTTGCTTTGTGTTACTGGAGCGAAATCTAATCGGCAATTTTTTTTTTTTTTTTTTTTTTTTTTTTTTTGACCAGCCGGCTGCATAGACGGTTTCATCAATAGAGGGCGCTGTAAGAAGTAGTTGCGGGAAGACACTTTAAGGTTTCATCCTCCAGGCAGTGGCTGCGAGAGCCCAGTAGCAGTATTAAGGAGGAACTTGAGCTGCACCCTCGGGCCATTTCTCCCTATCAGAGGCTTCTTCCGAGCTTTTTCGTCCCTCTGTACCCACCGGCAATCATTGGCCATTTCCATAGAGTACCTCGGGCTCAGGCACAGAGCAGCGAAGGCGGACCAGCTTCTACTCAACCCCACTCAGCCGCAACGACGAATTGCCTTTACAGCCAAGCTCCACCCTGGGCTCTCATGATAATGAACGCATTACTACACTTCCTTTGCCGTCACACGGTAAGTTGGTTTTAGGCGATATTGTAAGGGACACCATATTTTTAAAAATTTTTCTTTTTTATTCGAGTGTTGTTGACATGCAATGTTACATTAGTTTCAGGTGTGCCAGGTAGTGATATGAGAAATTTATTTATTTATATTTTTAAGGGATGCCATATGGATGCGTCAAATATTCTGTAGCACTCAGTACCCTTGGATGGTGGTGCTGGTAGAGGCACTGGAAGGAAGAGAAGGCAAATGGGTATCCAGAGTATGTGTTGATTTTGGTAAGGACAAATTGCTAGCTGCTGTCAAGAGAGTTGGGTTCTGATATAATTAATATTCTATCGGGTGGCTTGGTGAGTTTTCCCCAAAGAATGGTGCTATGTCAAGGGCTTGGCATGAGACTCTATTGCTGACAAGTTGGGAACCCAGCAGTGGGAGCGCGTTCAGCACGGGTGGCCTCAATTGCAGCACTGTGACCACTGTGCGTGGGCTTCTGGCACAGGCCCTGGGATGTCTGAAGAGGGGGCTAGCTAAGAGTCATGGTATGGGTCATCCTGTGCACATGGTCATGGAGGGTCTTCTCTGTGGTGTATGCTCTTCCGTGGGCATTAATGTGACATTGGCTTTTTTTTTCATTCCCATAGGTTCATCCACATACCTCTTTTCTAGACTTCCTTTTCTCTGGTCATCACATCTTTTTTCCTTGGAACGTGCAGAAAGGATGCTATGTAATACACAAGGCTAGTTTAGAAAAGGCCTTGCTGGTTTCTTCGGAAATGCTTGTTCTGGGACCTGCCAGTGCTCTTCAGTTCAAGTTCATCAGGAACACCTTTGTAGTTAAACAGGTTACATTTATTACTTGTAGCAAAGATGAATGAACGTCATGGGAACTGTGAGGTGTTTCAGGAAGAAGGTGTTAGAAAGGACCCATTATAGAATTTGGGATTTGGTTGGGTGATTGGAGGAAGGTTTAAGGAAGCATAGATTTGGAGTTCCTGGGTGGCTCAGTCAATTAAGTGTCTGCCTTTGGCTCAGGTTGTCCAGGGATCAAGCCCCTGGTTATCCCTGGTTAATCAGGGCTCCCTTTTAGCAGGGAGTTTGCTTCTCCCTATTTCTCTGCCCCTCCCCCTGCTTGTGTGCGTGCACTCACACGCGCGCTCTCTCTCTGTCAAATAAAATCTTAAAAAAAAAAAAAAAAAAAGCATAGATTTGGTCCAGACTGGATGTTTTCAGAAAGTGGGGTTAATTCTATGGTCAGATATTTTATAGATGTTATAGTGGCATTTTACCTGTGCTTAAATGACATTATGAAGCGGTCTTATTTTATCTTATGGTCTCAGAGTAACCTTGTCTGAGGTCAGTATTCTATGAGATTGTTTACGTCCAGCAGGAGAATAACGTAGCCTGGCTGTGGATGTCAGATCAGTTCTGAACATGAGGACATCACTTCCAAACACAAGTTCTTTTTCAGAGCTCTCAACTGTCAGGTTAGAAGCTTGGCCATGTAGACGAGTCTCCACATGGACTGATCACGTACATACATGTAGAGAGAAATGGTCCAGAATTTAAGACTTCAGCTATTCAGATCTTCCAACCTGGGTGATAGACATATGAATGAAGAAGACTTTGAGATGATCTCAGCCCCAGCCATTGTCTGGCCACAACTGCTGAGACCTCAGTGCAGGGAGAACTGGCTAACTGAGCCCAGTTGACCTCCAGATTCAGGAGTAGAACAGCTGTCAGGAATTTGTACCACTATTTTGAGGAGATTTGTGCAGCAATAGATAACTGATACAGTTGTCCTGTAAACAGCTCTATAGGCCTGGAGCTCAGGAGAGAGACTTGGCCTGGCGGTACAGGTTAGGAAGTTCTTTAGCAAGGAGAAAGCACTTGAAGTCATTGGAACCGATGAAGTCACTGGGGGAATAATGTACATTGAGAAGGGAAAAAAAGGCCTAACGATGGCACCATTAGTAACATCAGTGAGGGGATCAAAAAGAAAGTAGCATTTGCAGGAGACCAAGAAGGAGTAGATCAGGTGATATAAGATGACATCCAAGAGAGATGATGTCAAGGAAGTCAAGATTGAGTGGTTCCAGAAAGAAGGATGTTTGCCACAGAGTCAAGTGCTGTGGCTGGAGATCAAATAAGACAAGGATGAAAAGTGTCTTTGAGTTTAGCAACAATGGGTTTACCTTGGTAGCAAAAGTAGGTTCCAGGAGGTTGGGGTCGGGGAGTGGTGGGGCCAGGAGTGATGCCGGCAGAATCCACATTGTAGAGTTAAGGAAGGAAAAGAAGAGGAGAAGGAGGGGACCAAAGCCTGAGCTGTTCGACTACAGACTACATCACGTTGTCTTTTTCCATACTATTTGTATATAATTCTTTCTCTACTATTCGGTAACCCATAGAACAATCACGTCATGTCTTGAACCCTACAATTTCACGAGAGCATGGATAGATTATATCTTTACGTGTATTTAGTGTTCTGCTGTAACCTGTAGTTTCCAGTTACAAATCTATTATTCTGTGCGTTGCTGCATGTCTGCCATTATAAGCAATTCAAATATCCTGTTGTTTATTTCTCTTACAACTAAAATAGTTTATCATTTAAAACAGTAACCTCCACTCAGTGTTCACTGGCGCCTTGTCATTACTTCGGAAAAACAATTTCAGTTCAAAAGTTATAAACTCTTGAGGCATCTCTGCGGGAGGACTAGCTTACTTTTGCCAGAGAAGTCTGGGGAAAATCACTCTAGTCACAGCCTGCTAATTCATAGCCTGATTGTCATGGCTCCCATTCCAGTTCACCCTCCTGGGAGGCTGGATTGGGACCTTGCTTATCCAAGTGGGGGGTCAAGGCCTCCTTGGTGACAGTGAATGAGTTGCCAGAGCTGTGGAGAGAAATTCTTCTCAGTTCAACCTGTAAGTTGATGTTGCTATAGTAGCCTCATTTGGCTCCCCTGAGCCTCTTTTTCATCTCTTTTCAGGGGAAATCTTACCCCATCTTTTTTGTTATTTGCTCATGGTTTTCTTTCCACAGATGTGTAGGGGCAAGCACTATGATGAAGACAGGAGTAAGAACTTTATTTTTTTTAGATTTTATTTATTTATTTGAGACAGAGATTATGAGCAGGGGAGGAGCAGAGGGAGAGGAAGAAGCAGACTCCCCACTGAGCAGGGAGCCTGGCACAGGGACTCCATCCCAGGGCCCTGAGATCATGACCTGAACTGAAGGCAGACGCTTAACCGACTGAGCCACCCAGGTGCCCGGGAGTAAGGACTTTAAATGAAGAGTTTACAGTTCAAAGGACTTGAAATTTATACGTCAGATGTCACTTTCAAGTGAGGCTCTACACGTGGACAGTACACAATAAGCCGATTTGGAGGATGACATGTAGGGTACATTTGAAACTCCTGTTGCATTCCTCAGCTACATTTGCTGGAGCATCTTGTAACTTTGTAAATATCACCATAGAGTACACTGTAGTACTTAAAAACATTCCTTTGTTAGATGCAAAATCTACTGTTATTTTTGCAAGCCATTTTTGGCATTTCTTCTTGTGTTGGAATGCCAGAAACATCTAAAATGGAAAATTCCTGGCCATTTCTCAGCATCTGAGAAGGCCTGCGGCAATAACTTTGACTCTCTGTGGAAGGAATTCTGGGGTGTGGAGGATGATCTCCTGAACGCTCAGAAGGATTTGAAAAGGTAGATAGAAAGCGCTGTGTATGGAGCCCGTGTTTACGCCATGTACTGTACTAGGGGCTTCATAGTTTACATTGAATCATGGGTGGTATGAAGCCGAAAACACACAGTGTTGGGGGAGAGGGTCTGAGCTGTCATCAGAAGGGAAACTGTGGCATGTGGGACATAAAACCAGCTTGCGATGGGGGTTGGGTTAAGGGTAGGGGAAGAAGATCTTGGCAAATTCATTCTGCACAAGTACTTATGTTATCCTCACTTAGGCGGTCTTTGTGACTTTTTCTCTGGGTTCATCTGGTTGGCAGATGGATGAAAATGTCTTTTAGCCCTAAGGAAGGCACACAGAAGGCATGCATGAATCATGGATGTTTGATAAATAAAAGAAACTGAGCTTCAGAGGGTTTCTGGGATGTGCGTGTGTGTGTGTGTGCACGCGCGCGCACGCTTCTGCTGTACATACCACCAGTATAAATCTGATTTTTAACTGGGAATATTTCACATGCTTCTCTACTGTGGCCCAAGTGGATATATTTTTAGAAATGAAAAGTAGAGCATGTTCCAAAAGTTCCTTTCTTCTGCCATCAGGGACAGCGAGCCTTTATTTATAGTAATTTGAGGTCCCCACATACCTTCAGCAATATTAATGGGGCAAACAGAAAAAAATTAAGCAGTTGATGATAAGATCATGTGCTTTTTACAGAGAACTTGATTTCTCTTGCCTTTGGAAAATATAGGCCTACTTTCCGCAACTGTAATCAGAACTAATTCTTTTCTAAGATTTCCCTAAAAGCAAGAATATGGTCAGTGACACTGACCTTGTGTCTTGGTCTTCATGCTTCAAAGAAAAATACATACATAGGTATCAGATCCTTTGAATTTGGTAATATTTATTGCAAAGGAAATATATATGGAATGGAAATATGCATATAATGGAAATACACAATAATAACTAGAAAGATGTCTACATTTAGCCACTACTATGTGCCAGATTCTTTACATATATTCAGTACCTCATATTCAAATAATCCTATAAGGTACGTATTATGATCACTCTTTGTTCCAATGGAATGTCAAAGATATTAGGTAATTATTCCAAGGATGATGAACTGGCTAGTGGTTGAACTAAAAGTTTGAACCCTGGTTCCGCGGTCCCTGACGCTTGTATTCTTTCCACTCAGTCTCTCCCTCAAAATCCCGACAATTACTGTGGATGACAGAATTGGATAACTAAGAAGGCCACGACATTTATTATTCAGCAATGTCCATATGGAAGGAAGCAGTTACTGAGCTTCCACTTTCTCTTAGGCACAATGGTAAATGATGTGGAATCTAGAAATCAAAGATGGGGTGTTCCTGCCCTTGTAGAAACCGTGGGCAGGAGGGAAAGCCTGAAAAGAATATTAGTGATTATGATGTGGAATGTCAGAGGCTATGAGAAAGGTAACAGCAAGCGACTGCTGGGGCCTGGGAAAGACCACAGGCTCTGTGCGCATGTGTGGTGTGTGCATTTGGGGTACGTTAAAGGGCATTCCAGACAAGGGAACAGCATGTACAAAGGCTTGAGGGCTTATAGCTTATATGAGAAACCGCAAATTTTTTGCTTTGACTGGAAAATTGTAGTTCTAGGTGGCAGGGTGATGAGAAATGAGAATATGAGGTCTTGAGAATGGTGACATCAGAAATTCTACTTCTTATAATGACCATAGACTTTCAAAATTGTCTTGATAAGATAGGTATTTTCCTTCTGCTTTTGATTTCTCTCTTTTGACAACACACTGTAATAGTCACGGTATTTTTCCAAAGAGGAAATGCAGTTAGTACACAAATATATGGGGGAAAATAGGGTTACTGGTTATGAAAGTAAAGAACAAAATTAACCCAAAGAAAGAATAAAGCTAATGAAAATATCTGATATTGGTAAGGACAAAATGCGATAGGCATATTTGTGTTTTGCTGACTGATCTATAAATTGATTCAAATTTTTGTACACAAACACATATTAAGATGTTTCAAATGTTTATACCCTTTAATTCAATAACATCAGTTTTGGAACTCTATAATAACAAAGTTATTATAAATATTTATTGCAAGTCTTTTTAATGGCACATCATTAGAATCAGCCCAAGTAGCCATGGTACATCATTTTGATGCAACTTAATGTACCATTAAAAATTATGTTTATGAATAACATTTAAAATGCATTTCATACAATTCTAGCTTAAAAAGTGGGGTACTGAAATATATATATACATATGTATATACAGGCATATGTGTATATATATATATATATTCCCCCCCCCACTCCTCTATACTCTCTAAATGTGTACATTAAAAAAAGAAACTGGAAAGAAATCCGTAGAACGTTAGTGGTGGTATTTGGGTTTGGATAGTAGTACTAGAGATAATTTTTTTTCTTTGTACTTTTCATGCATTTTCCATGTTTCCTTTAGTGAATTTTTATAACTTTTATGAAAGAAGTATTACTATATTTTTTTTTGTTGATGAACAGGAAGCAATATGTGATAGAGTCCCATTTTATTTTATGTTTCCTGGTGTCTATAAACTCCTATCTATAGCTGTGGCTGGGTAGCAAGTGAATGATGATTTTTTTAAAAAATTCCCAGTATTGGCAAACTTTCTCTTGGCATAGCTCTGCTGGACTTGAGTGAGATCTTCTCTCCCAAGCCACTTGTCTCTTAGACTTTCTAGCAAGAGAATTCATGAAAAATTACAATCTACCATCTACAAATGGCTACATGCCACAGGACCTACTAAAAGGCATGACTCTTTATTTTGTGAACGACCCCTCCCAGGATCAGTGCCTCACAGCTCGTCTCACATCAAATGCAACCTTCTTCCGCTGCTGTTCCCTCCAGAATGCATGTCTTTGGGAAGAAAGGAGTTCGGGGAAGCAGAGATGGCAGTCCAGTGACTTGGAAAGTCCACCTTCCACATACCCTGCCTATTTCGAAACATCGAATCTGAACACAGTCTGCTTGTCAGGATGGAATAATTGCAAAAGACCTCAACGAAGCCTACCCAATAAGAGCAGGAAGCAAGAAAACACAAGTGTTGTGAAACAGGAGCACAAAGCCTCTAGGAGAGAACGAGCCAAGACGAGAAGACATGAGGTTTGCGGGTTGGTGCCCTTGTGTCTTTCTGCCCCAGATCTTCCCTGTGCTTTTAATTCTGTCACTCATAAAGAATCCAGCAACGTGTGGCTCTTTGATTCTATGGTATATAGGAACGCATTCCCTTCGGGCCGTGTTTCTCAGCCAGGCATGATTTTGTCTCCTAGGGGACATTCGATGAAGTCTGGAGACAATTTTGGTTGTCACAACGAGGGGGCTGCTGCAGATGGCATCTGGTGTGCAGAGACCAGGGATGTGGCCAAATATTCTACGGATCAGAGGCCCAGCCACCCGCAGAAAGAATTATTTGGTCCAGTATATCAATAGGGCCATGACTGAGAAACCTACCCTTAGAGGAGAAGCCTAGAACTTCTGTCGAATTTTTGGTTTAATCAACGAATGAGAAAAATGATGGGGAAAATAGACACAAATATCAGCGGTCCTCCAAGCAGAATCCCTTAGGTCAGACCTTTGCTGCTTACCAGCGTCAGCCGATTTGTCTACTTTCTGAAGTTTAGAGATTTCACCAAGACATAGTTATTCAAATTCCTGTTATTTTCTCTTTCAAAACCCTATTTTAATTGCCTAGTGTGGAGATGTCTGAGATAGACATCCCTTTTCTTCTTCTTTTTTTTCTTTAAGATTTTATTTTTTATTTGAGAGAGAGAGCACAAGCAGGGGAGCAGCAGTCAGAGGGAGAAGCAGACTCCCCACTGAGCAGGGACCCCCCCCAATGTGGGGCTTGATTCCAGGACCCTGGGATCATGCCCTGAGCTGAAGGTAGAGGCTTTAACCCACTGAGCCACCCAGGTGCCCCCATAGTCTGTTTTCTACCCAAGATCCAACAGTGTCAGATACATAGCTTGAAAATGATTCTGAAAAGCAAGTGGACAAATAAGTTTACTAAAGAATCCTAGAAAGTCATTGGCAAAATCCCTTTTATTCTAAGTAGTCCAGGCCATGTTCTTGGGTGTAGAAGATACTGCATAGATATTTTCATAGCTGGAAAATTATATGAGAGTGGGTATTACGGTAATAAGGAACCCCTGAATTTTTAAAAAATCAATATAGCCTAGAGTAGGAATAGCTACCAAGTAAATTTCGATATGGAATCTGAAGGAAATTTTTTGAATTTCTGTGATTTTCAGAGTTTAGGTTTGAGGTAGTGTAGGTAATGATCATGTCCCCCATTCTAGAGACTTCATTTAGGACTCGGCTTAAATGTAACTTCTTAGAAAGCCCTTTCCTGGTATCCTGATGAAAATATGCCTTCTCTCCTCTCCCATTACCTTCCTATACTATTCCAATCCTTTTCTGTCCTATAATTCTGATTTTCTATCTAAAAAGATCTTACTTACTTGCTTACACATTAATCATCTATCATTCCCCATATGCTACGGTGGTTGCTTTCATTCTGTAACTGAAGCCCAAGAGCCTGGGAATTATTATTATTTTTTTTAAGATTTTATTTATTTGAGAGAGAGGCAGTGAGAGAGAGCATGAGCGAGGAGAAGGTGAGAGGGAGAAGCAGACTCCCCGTGGAGCTGGGAGCCCGATGCGGGACTCGATCCCGGGACTCTGGGATCATGACCTGAGCCGAAAGCAGTCGTCCAACCAACTGAGCCACCCAGGCGTCCCCTGGGAATTATTTTTAAATCCTTCTTTTCCTTATTCTTTCCTATAATTCTTCTGTTTCATTGGCCAGTCTCAAGACTGTTCTAATTCCAAACATGTCTTGAAGTTGTCTGCCTCCCTCAGTGTCCACTGCCCTTGCTCTAGTCGAAGGCCATCATCAACCCTAAGTACGCTGTAGGAGCCCCTGCCTGCCATCCCACCTCACCATACCCCTTCATAACCTATCTGCACAGAGGAGCTGGAAAAATGTAATAAAAATGCAGATTGTGTGTTCGCTATCCTGCTGAAACTGAGCCTGGTATAGATGGGTTCTCAGTGGTATTGGATGGAGGGTGAATGACAGCAATAAATGAGCAGAGAGAGTGAAATGGCAGAAAGTGTCCCTTTGCCTTACCTGACAGAGAGGGCTAGGGATACTAGGTTAAGGTCACAGCACTAATACATGTCCGATTTAGGACCAAAACCTGATTTTTCTAAGAGTAGTCAAGGGTTTATTTATAGAAGACACATTGCTGGGTGCCTGGGTGGCTCAGTGGATTAATCCACTGCTTTCAGCTCAGGTCATGATCTCAGGGTCCTGGATCAAGCCCTACATCGGCTGCCTCTCTGCCTACTTGTGGTCTCTCTGTCAAATAAATAAATTTTAAAAAAAGAAAAAAAAATTGTCATATCTCCTCATTCTTTCTTACTCTCAATGAATAAGTAGCATTTTATTTTATTTTCATGCACAGTCATTGTTCATCTTGATTGGAAAATTCATATCTATTTACTATAATAGTTGTTAAATTACTGGAGAGCATAAAGAAATTAAGGAGTAATTCATAATCCTCCTCTGCATGAAACTCTTACTTTCATCCGTATACTTTTCTTTCTCATTTTTATTTTTTAACATAAGTATGCATTCATTTTTATAATCAGGGAATATAGAACATTATGTTGCTGTGTTTCATTCCTGGGAAATAATGGCTGGTGATATTTTAATGAAATTTATTCTAATATTCTAATATTTGATGGGTTTACTTGCAATTTGTAGGCTATGAATTTCCATAATGTATGGAAAGACATTTCAAAAGGTGCTAACTGTAAGTTTAAGAGAGTAGGCTTCCTAATTTTAAACATGGCCCACGTAATTAATAAATATAAGAAATTAGCAAACAACTCCTAATCCCCTGAATTCTAATAGCAACTGGCTCTAAGAACAGCAAAATACTCACAGCTATAGAAGGCTGTTTCTTAGAAAAATCCTTTGAGAAAGGGAACAAAAATTTTACAGCTTTTCTATCAGGGAATGTAGCAATACCGTAACTCTACCTATCTATCCGTATCTATCTATCTTCAGAAACCACATTAATATATATAAAATAGCTGACATTTTCCCAGAGACTTTCTCTGCAGGTTGTTTTTGGAAAACAGCCCTGAAGTAATTTATAATTTTTTTAAAGATTTTTATTTATTTATTATCTGAGAGAGAGCATGCAAGCTTGGGGAGGGAAGAGGGAGAGACTCTCCAGCAGACTCCCTGCTGAGTGGGAAGCAGGGGCTCAGCCTTAAGACCCTGAGATCATGACCCCAGTGGAAATAAAGAGTAGGAAGCCTAACTGACTGAGCCACCCAGTCACCTCATAAAGTAATTTATAAACTTCATCACTCGTTTCCACATACTGGCAGAGTCACTCATGTGAAATATATGCTTAAAATGTGTATAATTGCTTTTACATTTGTAATTAAAATAAGCGTCCTTGCCTAATACATAGAGGAATACATTAAAGAAACTGTAACATCAAAGTTACGCTTTCTTAATTAAACAAGAAGGACTGTTTACTTCAAAATTACGTATCATACTCAAGCTGCCTTCAAAGGTAATTTTGTTTTCCATTGTCCACATTTTAAAATGGCTCCTGTTTCCTCATTGTTCATCTCAGTTCTTTAGGGGCTGTCTCTCACTCCAGCAACACAAATGAACCCCAATTTACATTGGAATCATTTTAAATAGACCAAAGAACTAATTTCATAGACCAGTTTTTAAAAGCATTGTGCACCTGTATTCAAAAAGTGTGGCTCAGTCATGAAGCATTTGCCGTTGGCTCAGATCATGATCCCAGGGTGCTGGGATGGAGCCCCACATTGGGCTCCCTGCTCAGCAGGAAGCCTGCTTCTCCCTCTTCCACTCCCCCTGTTTGTGTACCCACCCCGTCAAATAAATAGATAAATAAATTTTTAAAAAAAGTATTTAGCATAGTGTCTGGCACAGAAAAAACACTCAGTAGCATGTCTGACAATGTCTTTATGATCGCCGCTTCTTGATAACATAGATGAGGCTAATGGGATACCTACGGTCTGCACCACGACACTATCACTAGGGTGACTGTATGTCGTAGCTGGGGGATTCCTCGGGGAATCATGGTTTATGTCCATTGTCCCTGTGTCCTCTCCAGCTTCACATTTTAGCCCTCTCAAAAGTGTCCTGACTTGGGTGGTCAGTTGTCTGGTCGCTGGCTAAAGTGCAAAAGGAACCATGATGAGAAGGCCCGGGACATCATCACCCATCTCGTGATATGGTCTCTGCTCTCTCCAGGCCGAGTGAGAGGTGAGTGGCCTGAATGGCGCCAAGCTTCCCAGATGTGGGAAGGGACATTTAAAATTCATACACACTTACACTTTGTAGATGAAGAATCAGGCATTTGAGAAACCACAAGGCTCTATCTCCCGTCACCCTTCTGTTCATGGTATTTTTTACTCGGGATTTGATTTTGGATACAAATTTAAAGACATTTCTTAGACACGTCCACCTTCTCATTTGGCAGACAAGGTGGACTGGTGGTCACGATGATGTTTGCGGATGTAGATAAAACTAGTGACATCTGAGTGGCAGTCTTTTCCACAACTGCTATGTGTGATTTGAGGTTGTAGGCACTACTTCCATTCTGGCCTTTTCTTTTCTCTTTTCTTTTCCCTTTCCTTTCCCTTTCTTCTTTTTTCTTTTCTTTTCTTTCTTTTCCTTCCTTTTTTTTTTTTTTTTTTTTTTTTCCCTTCAGGGTCTATCTAATCTGTCAACTCAGAACTGTCCAGGTAATTTCTTTGTCACCCTCCAGTCCAGCCCATATGTTCCTTCTGTAGTTTGTCAACACACTTCAATGTAGTCCTGTAATAACTTGAAATTATGTTCATGCTGTCTCCTAGGTTTTCATGACCATGTCAAATGGATGCACCATGTCACAAACTGTCCTCTTCACCATCCTCTCTTAGAGAAAGCTAAGTGTGTGTTCAGAAGCTCCTGGATTTAGTACTGGCTCTATAATTTGTGGGGCTTAGTGAGAATGGAAAACAGAGGGCCTCCTTTTTTAAAAAAATTACTAAGAATTTCAAGATGGGGGCGCCTGGGTGGCTCAGTGGGTTAAGCCTCTGCCTTCAGCTCAGGTCATGATCGCAGGGTTCTGGGATCAAGCCCCGCATTGGGCTCTCCACTCACTGAGGAGCCTGCTTCCCCACCTCTCTCTGCCTGCCTTTCTGCCTACTTGTGATCTGTCAAATACATAAATAAAATCTTAAAAAAAAAATTTCAAGATGACGGGGCCCCTGGGTGGCTCAGTTAGTTAAGCGCCTGCCTTCAGCTCAGGTCATGATATCAGGGTTGTGGGATTTAGTCCTGCCTGAGGCTCCCGGCTCAGCAGGAGTCTGCTGCTCCCTCTCCCTCTGCCTGCTGCTCCCTCTGCTTGTGTCCTCTCTCTCTCTGTCAAATAAATAAATAAAATACAAAAAAAAATATTTAATGTTCTGTAGGAGCAGAACATTAAATCAAGCACTTGTCCCTTCTATTTCTGAAGTCCTGTGTCCGAAGATGTTGCACCTGTGCAGTTGTCCCTACTTGCAATTTCCATAGATTCATTTCCTTCACTCTCCTTCCAGCTAACAGTTATGGGCATTTATTATATATGAGGCACTATGCTGGCTATTGGAAATAAAAAATATGCTTGCTTTTAGATTCTAATATCCCTACTTTTTAGATTCCGATGGCTAATATCCCCACAAGGTAGATGAAATAGCACACACATTTTGGCTTTATTTTTGTCTTTCAGATCACATGCTCAGCTGTAATTTCCTGTACATCAGCCTTAAATTGCCAGTCCTCTCTGCCATGTTCTTGTGATCTCTGTATTAACTACAGGAACCTGGCAGTCTCTATTTCCCTGGATCTCTTACCATCCCATGCTTTGCTTGTTCTGTTCCTATAGACGAGTTTGTTCACAGCTGGGTAACAGATCATGCCAATAGTAGAGTTTGTTGAAATGAGTTTGAGGCGAGGGTTCAAACTCTGATGTCTCCAGGGATTGGGGAGGTAATATGCCATAAAAAGTAAAACCACCACATAGATTGACTCGTGATGGCAGAGAAAAAGGGTGCCTACTCAGCCACAGAAGATTATTGCCATGTGAGATGTGGTCACAGTGTTGTCAAGTCTTCTCAAAGAAAAGTTAGAAATCTAAAAAATCATACGAGATGCTCTTTTTCTATTGCCCATTAATTTCATTTTTAAAAAGACTCAGTACGGGCAGAGAAAAAGAACCGTGCCCCAAAGCTGACCCAGGAGATGTCAGTTTCTAATTTTTGTTTTTGGTCAAATTTATTGAGATATGATTCATATGTAATTAAATTCACTCTTTTATGTGTATAGTTCTAAGTTTTGACAAACATATTTGTGTAACAACCACCACAAGCAAGATATAGGACAGTTCCATCATCCCCAAAAGTTCCTTCTGCCTCTTTGTGGTCAGTTTCTCCAGCTCTTGAACTACTGGTACATTTTCTGTCTTTATAGTTTTGTCTTTTCCAGAATGTCATAGAAATGGAATTGATAGCATGTAGACTTTGAAGACAGGCTCCTTTTACTTAGCATGAATCACTTGAGGTTTATCCATGTTGTTTTGTGTATTTGGGTGGTTTTTATCTAATTTTAAAAGACATTTTCCCTCCCTCCCTCCCTCCTTCCCTTCCTCCTCCTTAGTCCAACTTATAAATCTGTTCTTTTATGGATTGAACATTTGGTGTTACCTCAAAAAAAATTCTGCCTAATCCATAGTCTTCTATTTTTTTTCTCTAGACTTTTTTATATTTTTAGGTTTTACACTAGGTCTATGGTCCATTTTGAGTTACTTTTTGTATAAGGTATAGGATGCATTGAAATTCTTATTTCAATGTATGTCCAATTGTTCCAACATCATTTATTGAAAAGACTCTTCTTTCGCCACTAAATTGTCTTTGTACCTTTCTTGAAAATCCTTTGACCATATGTGGGTGGATTTATTTCTGATTTCTCTCTTCTTTTCCAGATGCTTTCGATAACCTATTGGCTTCTCAAGTTCCTTGTCAGTCTTAGGTCTCTCCCACAGCCTCTACCCATCCCTGGGATTTGTCAGTTTCCCCAAGATCAGCAATGGACTCCCAATATCATAAGTGTCTTGTCTTACAACTGGCTTCAGGATGGGCATACCAGGTACTGGGGGATGGACTGGGGTATCTTGGCTTTCATTCCTACAGTGAATGTGGTCTGATCAGGGCCTTCAGAGACAAGGCAAACAGATATAGTCCGGAAGGTCCATTTGGCACTGCAACCTGGGTGTTCTCCCCCATGAGAATACAATATTTTTCTCTCTCCAGTACCAGAGAACATATTGTAGCATTGCCAACCTACAGTCAAACTCTGCAAACTTTTATCAGTGAATTTGCCTTTGGGTCAGAGTAATCAAACCAGTACTGAGGGGAAAACACCAACTGGGAACTCCAGCCAAGAGGGGTAGCTGGCAAGCAATATAAATTGCCTGGGGGCCTAAGGGAATAGGAGAAACTATCTGAGAATGGCACTGAATAGGTATTGTATGCCCTGCCCATAGTGTTTTCAGTAGCCCAGGACAGCTGGTAAAATAAGGCATATGGCTCGTGGCCATTGACTGTGGACTACCAAGAAATTAAACAGGGTGATGACCCCATCAAACAGCTGTGCCCCACATTGCATTTCTGACTCCAGAAGGCACTGTGGCAGAGACAACAGAAGGAGAGAGTGCCTCTGGGATTTTGGTCCCAGCTTTGGAAGGGGCAGAAGCCTGATTATCTCACAGACCACAGCTCCTAGCCCTATCTACAGCGCTCCTCCAGGTAAAGCCTCTCCTGGAATTACAGCAAGTCATGGGAAGAGCTTTCTTCCTCTCAACAGATGGGCTGAGAGTATGTTCCACTGACCCTCTGCTGTGGCTCAGACTCCCACTTTGGTTAAGTGCAAGGCTGTGTGCAGCGGGGTCACTCTGCCCACCAGGCCACTGTCTCTAGAAACTCGGGCCCTGCTGGGCCCAGCTGAGTATGTAGAACCTCCGAATGCCCTTCTATTCCTTTGGTGGCCCCTGCAGAGAGACAAGGAGGGAAATTCCTCCTGAAGCCAGGTGTACAGGCAGTCTAGTGGGGCAAACCACCCACAGGCACTGTAGTCACTATTCAGCCCAACACTGACACCATCTGGATGGAAGTAGAAATGAATCGCAGCAGCCAATAGGCTGGGCTCTGAGAAGTTTGGCTGGTGAGGACTACTCCGGCACACCGGTCATTAACCCTCTCCCCTCAGAGTTAGGCTATTGAAAAGGATTAACCTTATGGCTTGGACAAGGGGTATATGATCATGAGTAAGTCCTCATAGGGACAGGAAACGTGGAAAGACATTGGGTTTGCCTGCGAGAGCCTGAGGCAGTCCTTACTTTTCCATATTCTGGCTTATAAGGCATTGACACACCCTGGCAATCAGGCAGCCCATGCCTTAGTTTAGGCATAAGCCCTTGTAACTAACCCTTCAGTAGATACAGCAGATGGGGTGCACGGTAAGAGTAGCCACTGGAGTGTGCCCAGGTGGGATGGCACATTGCCAAGATGCCTCATGATCCTTGAAGTACAGTGCCTTGGCCAGTGCAGTAACAAACAGCATGTCCTGTGTGATCTGAACAGTGCCCAAGGCCACTACCATAGGAGTCTGGGGGTCACCCACTGGAGTTCTCAACCAGCGAGGGATTGGCAAATTGATAATATTGGCCCCGGGCCTCCCAGGGAGGGTCCTAAATATGCCTTGGTGTCTGGGTACGACTTACCTGGCCCAACCCCAGCTTCCCCCTTTGCCATGCAAGCCAGGCTGCCACCATTAACGGATTAGAGAAATTGAGTCCCGTGTATGGATACCCTTGCTGAATAGACAGTGATAAGGTTCATGATGTCAAGACTGGGCAAAAGAACATGACATTGAACAAAGATTCCATTGCCCCTATAACCACAGGCGGCAGGTTTGCTATCAAGGAAGTCATGGTAAAGCAGCAGATTAAATTACTAATAGGTAAAACCACATTGGCTGGCCAAACGAAAGTAAATCACCTGCTGAAACACACATTCTAAGTGTATGGACATTGCAAGAGACAGTCCTGGCCCCGACGCTCAGCTGTGGATCAACACACCACACCGCTGAAAACACCACGCCCCTTCGTGCCAGGGAGAGAAGTTTTCTCCTGGAATGTGCAAGAGGACATCCCACCTGGGTGGGTGAGTTACTTTGTATCCCTGAGTGAGGAGGAATTGCTCAGTTTCTACCAGAGCCCATTGTCCTGCTGTAAGCTGGACCCTTTGACACGCACCCTATCTGTAAGGCAATCATGCACCTTTGAAGGAGGGGGAAATATGGGAGTCCTAGTCTAGCATAGTCCACCCCCAGTCCATCTCCTTATGCCTGACAGTGCTGCCTCCTGTGACCAACACGCATGGTGTGCACAACCAGGTTAAGTTCCTAAAGCTGCAAGCCACATTAACCTCTAAATCAGACTACAAGGGTAATTCCTATAGAAGGGAAAGACTTCCCATACGAGTTCGTACTGAGTATCTGTCTTTTTGACTTTAAACTTCTGTGGCTCCTGTGGTATCTAGTCACAGGCTTATGACAGAAATATCTTTCTACTGTGGACCCATTTGTATGCCTGACAAAGGAATCGGTCTAACTGCTGGACATGTGGGCAGGTGTCCCTCTGTAACTCTGCAGGACAGCCCTGGTGGGTATCTCCCTGCCAGGCTGGGGATTGGAAGGCACTAAAGCAGCACATTAAAGGAGAATTGGCACTAGGATTGGCACTCTAATTCATGATATTATTGATACTGACCCAGACATCTGGTTTGTGGTACACACTATTAATAACATTGGGGATAGTTTTTTTTTTCTTTTTTTTTTGGCTCACCAGAGGGTCCTAAACATACCACTATTAGAGCAGTGGGTGGCGACATTCAAATTTGGGATAGGTTCAGGTGGCTTACCCCGGGTATCGAACATTTGCGCACTCATGTGCTCCTGTGTTGAGAACAGAAGAAACTGCTCTAAACAGAACCAGCCCAGTTGTACCAGGAAGACAGGATGGATTTCCCCAGAATCACGCAGTCATTCCGTCACATTAAAGGATATGGGCTGGGTGGGTGGTGACCGGTCACGCTGCTCAGGTATTTATCGGGTGAGCCCAGGTGGGTCCCAGTGGTTGTGGAGCACAGATCTCTGGACATGGTTTCCATCGAGGCGCGTGGGTTGCTGCACCCTGACAATAACAAGACAATAACAAGAGTTGCCAATTCCTTCTCCTCGGGGGATTGTACTGTTGTTCCAATGGTACAATCACCTGGCCACCATCTTTCTTCCCTGTATTGACTGGGAGGACAGGATAGCACAGACAGCAGCCCTTACTAAACTCACCCCACAAGCCTGATGTGGTAGCTGACAGAGCCCATCCTTACCGAACCCTGAAATGTCTCTAGGGAGAAAAGCTGTCCTCCGAAATAGGACGGCCTTGGTCATCATTACCGCCTCACAAGAAAACACCCGGGCCATCATCTCAGCAAAATGTTGTGTGTTCATAGCTGAGGAGTCTGCTCAGGTATCATCTTTATCAAAGCACATGAGGATACAAACAAGCACCCCAAATGATCTGACCCTCAGCCTAGCGCAGACTTAATAAATCAGTGCTTTGGATCACAGGGCTTACTTACTTACTTTGGGAATCATTACCTTCATCTGTGTATCTTCATCAGTGGTATCTGCCTGCAGGTGTAATGAGTCACCTCCAAGCTAATGAAGCCCCAGCTGAGCATGGGGGCTCGTTGTGAAAGAGGGGAAATCTGTAAGATCCCGAGAGCCAGTCAAGAGGGGTGGAGTGTTGGAGGAGGTCATCCAGAGGTCAAGACTGCTGGAAGACCCTCAAGCTGGCCCCAGGGCAATTGGAGGCCCCGCCCCCTTCCCCTATTTTTGCCCTGTATGCTCTGCCCGCCATGGCGGCTGGAACTGTTTTCAAGGAC
This sequence comes from Enhydra lutris kenyoni, assembly GCF_002288905.1. Lineage (NCBI taxonomy): Eukaryota > Metazoa > Chordata > Mammalia > Carnivora > Mustelidae > Enhydra > Enhydra lutris. Next base: position 13,529,112 of record NW_019154117.1, read on the forward strand.
ACAGTCTCGAGAGAGCAATGCGTTGTTGAGACCATTTGAACCCCATTAAGGCCTCTGTATGAACTGCGAAGACTTTGGTGGTCATGCGCAGAGATTTACTTGTCTTGAGGTTGCCCAAGACAAGCCTCGTGAGTACATTACCTTGTTTTTGTAAAATTGCCACCTACCGGGATGCATGGGTGGCTGAGTGGCTTAAGTATCTGTCTTTGACTCAGGTCATGATCTCGGGGTCCTGGGATCCAGCCCTGAGTTGGGCTCCCTGCTCAGTGGGGAGCCTGCTTCTCCCTCTCTCTCTGCTCCTCCTCTCCCACCGCTACCCTAGCTCATGCTCGATTTCTCTCTCAAATAAACAGAACCTTAAAAAATTTTTTTTCAAAACAAAACAAAAAACTTGCCATGTACCCATCTTCAGTGCCCTGCCTCTTTCTTCCATCTCTCCCACCAACCCTCCCTGGACCGGGCCTGTTTCAAGTTCACCCCAAGGAACTCCAAGGTTTCGGACCAACATACCCTCTCTGTTAGTGGCCTTGATTTGTATTTCACTAAGATGAGATTGGGCCTTTCTTCATATGTCTGTTGGCTATATCTTTTCTTCTGTGGAATAACATTTTACATTTTTATTCGTTTTTATTTATTTTTATTTTATTTTTCTTTTTCATTTTATATCTTCATATGTGAAATGTTTAAGTCTTTTGCTGTTATTTTTTTTCCCTTTTGGTGTTCATGTCTTCTTGTTGATAGAGAGTCTGTATTTTTTATACTCTTATGAAGTGCTGTGTGAGATATAAATTTAGTTTCTTTGAAACGTCTTTGGTGAATAGAATTTTTTTTATTTTAAAACAGTGGAATCCATCAATTTTTAATGTGATAATTTCTGTCTTTAATATTTTTCTTTTAATATTCTTTTAATATTCTTTTTTGCACAATTTCGTGGATACAGTATTTTTGTTATTTTATTCATGAATTTGTGATGGTTTTTATTAGAATAGTGTTTGTATAAATTCATATTTAATAGCAATTAAATTACATATTATTCTCACTCTAGGTTATATGTCCAGTGATTTACAATAACATTTCTTGATGTCTTTATAAATTCTCAGGTTGAAGAACCACTCTGGGCATCTTTTTTTTATTTATTTATTAATCTTTAAGATTTTATTTATTTCAGAGAGAGAGAGAGACAGAACACAAGCATAAGTGGGGTGGAAAGGAGGGGGAGAGGGAGAAGCAGACTCCCTGCTGAGCAGAGAGCCCCATTCGGGGCTCCATCCCAGGACTCTGAGCTCATGACCTGAGCCAAAGTCAGAGGCTTAATCGACTGAGCCACCCAGGCGTCCCTGGGCATCTTTAAATATAAGTTCTTATATCAGCTCTATCCTCTTTCACTGTTACAGTTAAGACCTAAGTGTCTGAATAGGGAGAAACTAGGCAAGTATCATCCTAATGGAGCTTTGTTTTAAGCCACAATTTTGAGTGAGCTACACACTACTTTGGCTAGAATCTATGTACTAATGTTTATGTGCTCAAAGGGTCAGATGTGTGCACTCTACTCTAGGGTGAATGTGCCGTGGGGATCCATTTCAAAACACTGCTTCCTCTTGCCAAGGTCAGTGGCTATCACCGAAGTAACCAGAGAATGCCAGTGTCCTCGCTCTCAAAAAAGCAGTCTCTTTTGCAACATTAAATTACAGCACTTTCTGCCCCTTCTTTTCTTTTCAATGGTAGAAATCTCTTTTGTTTATCATTTTTTATCATTTAAAGTCAAAGATGACCACCTTTCTGTGAGAAGATTTGATAAAGAGAAAAGTTCTAAAATTGTGTCCTGCAACTCCTCTTTTTTTTTTTTTAAAGATTTTATTTATCTATTTGACACACAGAGATCACAAGTAGGCAGAGAGGCAGGCAGAGAGAGGGGGAAGCAGGCTTCCCACTGAGCAGAGAGCCCGATGTGGGGCTCGATCCCAGGACCCTGGGATCATGACCTGAGCCGAAGGCAGAGGCTTTAACCCACTGAGCCACCCAGGCACTCCTCCTGCAACTCCTCTTACAGCCAATTTTATCCTCCACAAGTTGAGAAAATAAATACAGTGTCTCCAGGTTTCCCCACATTGGAGGCTGGGGGCTACGTTGAAGGCTCCATAGCCTTGCACTCACCTGAACTCCAGATGTAGGAGCACCTTGTTTATTGCCTCATTTCATTTACCAAGTACACTTGGTGGTCAGGGTTTCTCCGTTAAGAGTCAATAAGAGCATTGCCCAACACTCACACTGCCCTTGGTATCTATAATTCTGATAAAGCGCTAAAATGGAAGGCATTCAAAACAAGGCAGGTTAGCTCATACACACGGGGCTGAAGCTAGATTTGCTTTGAATACACGATCAGTTTAGTTTTATTTCAGACATGAGCCCCAAATACAACCCCTTTGACCTGAGTACTCCATCCCTAAATGGCAAACTAAACATTCATGAAAATTTAATGGCGAGGAAATTAGTACCTTCTTATGTTTCAGACTGTGAAATGGCACCAGGGAGCACTTTCAGCGACAGGCAGAAGTGTGTGGATGTGCTGGACCAAACCTGAAACATTTGTCCCTTCAGCCTGTCGTCATTAAGTCAGCTGGCAGCTAAGACACTCTGAGAGGACACCACCACGATGCCACCCAAGAGAGGTATTTCAAAATAAAGACCTGATTCTTGAAGACTCTACCTTTCTCAGAGATTGGGAACTTTGAATAGTCCCCTGCCCCCCCACCAATTTTTCTTCCTTCTTTGGGGCTTTCCCTTTTTATATTTCTGTGATTAGATACCTTTTGTGTCTTGAGAATTGGAAAGGGCTTATTTTTTCCTCTAATCTCTTTTCTTTAATGCGCATAAGCTTTCACCAACGAGTAAGTGCTCAGACTTCCCTTTCTTTCATTCGGGGAGACGGTGAAGGAAGCAGAATACACTGAGGTTTAGCCAACAACTGAAATTGGACGTTCCGTGTCAGATTGGTGTGGGGGGCAGCTTTGTGAAGGGGACCAGTTCTGCTGCAGTTTGTGAATTAAATATGTGCACTTTGTGAATTAAATACAGCTCTGAATTAAGGAAAGCTGAAAAGGTGAGGGAAGAGAATTAAGGCAGAGAAAGTGAAGAAAAGAGGCATAAAACCCTAGTGTGGGGATGTATGTGAAAGGCTGAATGATACAACGACACACATTTTTGGTTGCTGTGACTCCACAGGGGTACATTCTCAGTACCCTGGAGATAGCATGTGGCGTGTTTGGCCATCATCCTGTGATGTTTACGGAGCTTACATTGGCTCTGTTTGCAGCCTCATTTCAGTCCCTAAAAGACAAACTGGTAGAATTTTCAACTAGGGAATAACCTGGAAATACATGTTTGCTTTTCAGCAATCCAGATGGCCTTGGTCCTGGTCCTCTCTTCCGCTGTCTTGTTGAAACTTAGGATGGAAAGTGGAGACAGAGATTTCGCTCAGAGATAATCTATTAAAGTCACTGAGCTTCAGGCTTGTGTCTTGAGAAATGTGAGCGGGAGCCTATTTAATAAGCTTGGTAGTTTTATTGACTTCAAACATCTGGACAGGCTTAGGAATATCATTATCAAAGTAGGTCAAACTTTTCAAAAAACAAAAACAAAAATAACCACTTTCTTGAGGCTCTACATGTATTTCCAAAGAAAATGTTAGAAATGGCGCAGAGATGCCTAATTGGCTTTTAATAGGGTGGGATTGGTTTTCCATTAATAAGGACAGGGCTTAAATCCTTTTAAGATGTTCGATTTCAAACACTTTAGGATTTTCCAACCTGGGGTCCTCAAGTTCCTGGTTGTAGTAGGCTCATTTCAGATCTAACTATTCTTACAGAAACTTGGAATAAGGTTGCACAAGCTCTCCTGGGTGTCAACCATTTCATTAAACAAGTAAGGTTGGACTTGATCATTCTTGCTGTTTATTCATGCTGTTATTTATCATTTATTAATCTTACTGCTTTCATAACAACAGATGTTTTAAAGTTTATTTTGATAGTGGATGGAATATATGTTGCAGAAAATGTGTACATTTTAGAAAAGCGTATTTTAAAAAACAACAAAAACAAAGAATCACACCACAAATAGGTTACTATGGCCGTATTGTTTTCTTCTTCCAGACTTTGTCTATGAAAGTTATGTTTGGTTTATATTTAACAAAATGGATTCAAATTGGTTGAAACACAATGAATGTAGTTTTTTAGACAATGGTCTGACTTCATAAGAAATGAAAAGAACAATAGCATTGCCTATTTTGGTTACATAATATCATAGCATAATAATTGTGTCCATTATTAAGTGCTTATTACATGCCAGGCTCCATATAATATGTAGTGATGAATTACCACGATGGTTAGATGTGAAGGGATGACAAGGGATATCTTAACCGTGATGGCTGCCAATTCAATACACTGGGAAGGACATACATAGCAGGTCAGCTGGCAGGTGCACTGCTCAGCACACTGAACTTCTCCAAACAGGGCACAAGGAAAAACTGTGCTTATGGGTAGCCCATGAAGAAATGAAGAAAGGCAAATTGATCTGTTTAGATCCCCCCCATCACCTGTTATCACCTCATGGAGTTAGCACTACACATTACTGAGTTGTGTTACCTGCCCCCTGCACCAGGGCATCCCTGTAAGATACCAAATCCCACATTCCATAGTGTGCTGTTCCAAGTCTGGAAGTGGTAGAGATCCTAACTCTCTAGGCCGGCAGGTAGTTGACTCTGCTGTGTGTTTTGCACTTCAAGGACAGGTGATTGGTTGGGGCTGGGATGCTGTTGGAGCCGACGGAAGCATTGGAAGGAATTTGATGAAGCACATGAAGTTTGTGTCTGGCACAGAAAGGAAAGATTCCAAAAACATTTAGAATATGGAAATGCTAGTACTTGGTGAGAGTGAATGTGGGAAGATGAGGGAGCGGGAGCTGTCAAAAATCGCTCTCATGATTCCAGGTTTGGCAATGGAGTAGAAGGAAATTCCAATAAGTAAAAGACTTGGAGGGGGGAGGGAAAAAGGTTTGGTTGGGGGTATGGCTTGATTATCTGCAAGTATTTTGTGGTTATAGAGATTTTGGCAACATCTGAGAGTTGAAGTTCCTAGAATCACATAACTTCCCAGGAAGAGTATATAGCATAGCAAGGGAAGATAGACAACAATGGAGCCCCAGGGGGTCAACTTCTCCATTTAGTGGCAGATGGAGGAGGATAAACCCAAGGAAGAAACAGAAAAGATGGGTCAGAGGGTTAAGAGGAGATCCTACAGAGGAGAGAATCGTAGAAGCTAAGGGAGTGGAGAGTTTCCAGGAGGAGGGCTGAAGGTCAATTCAGAACATAAGTACATTGCAAAGAAATACCTTGTAATATACAGACTAACTGTTTGTAAAAAAAAAAAAAAAAAAAAAAAAGATAATTTTGGGTTGTAAGTTAAAGTGTAATAATGTTGATCTCTCTCTCTCTCTCTCTTTGTTTAGAACAGATTAACAAAGTGTTAACTAGAAAATCCCTTAGAAATTTTTCCTCAGTGCATGAATAGATTGTGTTATTTATAGATAGAAGCTGCCTATTGCTAAAATAGTGCTCCTAAATGGCTTAAATGGATTAATGGTTACGAAGGCCACTTGTAAACCCTGAAATGACATGCAAGATAAAAGTGGTGACCATTGTCACGTTGCTATACTATTGTTTGAGCATATGCTCCCCCCCCCCCACTCGGCAACAATGCAAAGATAAACCCCAGCTCTGCTTGTTTAAATTCTTCAAGCTTCTAAATTTGTGATGCTCATATGGACTGGGTCTTACTATATTTAAAGATGAATAGATATCATTTCCTAAAGAGAGAAATAATATACATAGAAGTGTTGGAATGATAAGTTTAGAAATGCCTTCTATTCATTCATTTATTTATTTGGTCCCTTCAACAAACAATGCATTTGATTCTTTTCATGTGCTCTGAGAAGAATGTGATTTGGCAGAGTCCTCCTTGTCAAAGAATTTATAGATTAATGTTTTCGGGGCAGTACTGAACGGTTATCGGAACAAAGCCAGAACCAAAACATTGCTTTACGAGGTCCACAGGGCCTTTAAACATTAGGAACACTGATGCATTTGTTTCTCACTGGGCCTGTGATTTCAGGATTTCTCTTCAGTGGGCAGCACTTCTTGGGTTTGAAATGCCCATCAGTGATGACCAAGGGATGATCTGAATGATAAAGTATTGACACTCTTTTATTTCCACTTCTTTAATTCCATTTGAAAAGCCAGCCTTGTTGAGATATGCATGATAAACTGTACACATTAAAAAGATACAATAACAAGCTTTGACAAATATATACATAGTACTATAATGACCAACACAATCAAGACTTCTTCCCCTCCCAAATGTTCCTTACTTAGTTCTCTTTGGCATAAATCCATACACTCCCTCGCCCTCCACCCCCCCCATACACTCCACCACTGGAACCAAGCGATTGCTATGCTGCTTTTCTGTCATGGATTACTATGCATTTTCTAGAATTCCATGTAAATGGAAACAGGCAGTCGGTACTCTCTTGTGCCTGGCTTCTTGCATTTAACCGCATGCTTTTGAGATTTACTCACATTATTAGATATCCCAATAGTTTATTTCCTTTTATTGTTGAGTAGCTTTCCATTGTATGGGGGTACCATAGTTTGTTTATCCATTCACCTGTTGAACATTCTAATTGTTACCAGTTTGGGGTCATTATGAATAAAGCTGGGGTGAACATTTGAATAGAAATCTTATGTGAATGTATGGATTGAAATTGCCGGATTATATGGCAAGTGATTGATTAATCTCATAAGTATCTGCTCAATTCTTGGGGCTCCTTGGTGGCTCAGTTGGTTAAACCTCTGCCTTCAGCTCAGGTCATAATCTCAGGGTTCTGGGACTGAGTCCCCTATGGAGCTCTCCCATCAGGCTCCCTGCTCAATAGGGAGTGTGCTTCCCCCTCCACCCCTCCCCCGTCTTTCTCTGCCCTCCCCACTCATGTGTGCACACATACACATGCACTCTCTCTCTCAAATAATAATAGTAATAATACAAAGAAACTGCTCAATTCTTTTCCAAAGTGGCTGTAGAATTTCGTATTTTCACCAGCGATGTTTGAGAGTTCTAGCAATCCACACATCCTCACAAAAAGTTGATGTTGCAAGTAAATCTTAATTTTAGCCTTTTGAGAAAGTGTGTTGTAGTACATCTTTGACTTTCATGTGCATTTCCCTAGTGACTAATGATGTTCAGCATGTTTTATGCTATTTATTTGTTATGCTCTTTGTCCCATCTCTTCGTTGTTCTTTATTCTCTTTTCTTACCTTTTTCTGGATTAAGTATATTTTTAAATCATTCTGTTTTCACTATTGGTATATTAGCTGAATCCATTTTTGTGTCTCTATTTTAGTAGGTTTACAAAATGCATCTTTGGCTTATCACTTTGTGCCTTCAAATAATGGTATATCAATTTACAGATATTTTAAGAAACTTAACTGTAGTATGATTTCATTTTCCCCTCCTGTATCTTATGTTTTTTTTTTTACATTTTGCTTCCATATATACTATAAACTCCACAATCTATCATTCTTATTTTTGCTTTAAACATTCAATTATCTTTATAAAGAAATTTGGAAAAATAAGAAGAAAGGTCTTCTGTATTTACCCATATATTTACTATTTCCAGTGTTTTTTTCTTCCATATTTCAGATACAATTTTTTTTTCTTCTGGCATCATTCTTCTGCCTGAAGAACTTCTTTAGTATGTCTTGTAGGTCAGGTCTGTGGGCAATGATTTCACTCATGATATGTATGTCTGAAAGAGTCTTTACCTTAATTTTTGAAAGATATTTTTTGGTGGAAATGGAATTCTAGGTTGATAAATTTTTTTCCTTTTTCTTTGGTTTGTTTGTTTTTCTTTTCAGTGCTTTAAAAGTTTCTCTTTAAAAAAAAAAAAGTTTCTCTCTTTCATAGTTTCCGATGAGATGTCCATGATCATTCTTATCTTGTGTCACTTTAAAAAAAATTATTTTTATTAACATATAATGTACTATTTGCCCCAGGGGTACAGGTCTGTGAATCATCAGACTTACATATTTCGCAGCACTCACCATAGCACATACCCTCCCTAATGTCCATTGTGTCACTTTTGTCTGGCTACTTTTGTTGTATTCTCATTATTACTGTTCATTCTGGCAATTTGTTTATTCTCTGCCTTGTTATAATTTTATTCATCTCTTTTTTTTTAAGGTTTTATTTATTTAACAGAGAGAAAGAGATCACAAGGTAGGCAGAGAGGCAGGGAGAGAGGGGGAAGCAGGCTCCCCACTGAGCAGAGAGCCGGATGTGGGGCTCTATCCCAGGACCCCAAGATCATGACCCAAGCCAAAGGCAGAGGCTTAACTCACTGAGCCACCCAGGCACCCCAATTTTATTCATCTCTTTTTCTGTTTGGAGTTCACTGAGATTTTTGGACCTTTGGTGTGTAATTGCAAGGAAAAAAAAATCTTTTTAAAAGAGAGAGAGTGCGCACATGAGTTGGAGGAAGAGCGGAGAGGGAGAGAGAGAATCCCAAACAGGCTCTGTGCCCAGGGCAGAGTCTGACATGGGCTCAATCCCATGGCCCTGAGATCACAACTCAAGCTGAAATCAAGAGTCAGACACCCAACTGACTGAGCCACCCAGGTCCCCCAGTTGCTGTCAAAAATTTAAACCATTTTTGGCCATTATTTCCTCACTTTTTTCTGACTCCCACTTCTGGAATTTCAATTACATATACTTTACATAATTTAATTTCATCCCACAGGTCAGAGATGCTCTTCAATTTTTTTTTTAATCTTCTATTTTACTTCTCCCATTTTGGGTAAAATCTCTATCTTCAAATTTGACACTCTTGTCTTTATCACTGTCAAATCCACTGTTTATTGCATCCAATGTCATTTCAGATATCTCTTTTTCATCTCTAGAGTTTGAGTTGTATTTTTATAATATTTTTTATGTTTCACACCATGTTCTTAAGCACATGGAGTATATTTATAATAGTTGGTTTACTGTTAATGTCTGCTAATTCTGTCATCTATGGCGTTTCTGGCATTTCTGGTGTCTATTGATTCTTTTGGTTGCTCTCCTGGTCGGGAAGTATTAATTTCCCAACTTCTTTGTCTGCCTGGTAGTTACTTTATTTAATGTTGGAGATGTTGAATTCTACATTTCTGGGTCCTGGATTTTTTCGGTATTCCTTTAAATATTGTTGGATTATATTCTGGGATGCAGTTAAGTTACTTTGAATTAGGTAGATACTTTTGAGACTTGATCTTAAGCTCTGTTAGGGTGAGCTCAGAGTAGATTTAGTAGATTTAACATGGTCTAGACAATGACTTTCTAAGGGCTCTAATGAATGCTCTGTGAACTAGAAGGTTTCTCCACCCTGACTACTGGAAAACTTAAACTGTTCCTGTCTCTTGTGAGCTCCAGAAATTATTCTGCCTTCTCTTTTCTTCCTGTTATTTCACCTCACACATTCTACCTGCTTTAGGCTCCCTGAAAACAGAGCTATGTCCCCTCAGCTCAGTGGGACCACAAGCCTCTGTTTGGGTCCCCCCCTCTCTGTGTTGCAGCCTAGAAATTCCTTAGGCAAAGTGATCAGGCAATGTCAGGGAGCATCGCATTAGTTCCCCTTCTTTCCAGGGTCCTTGTCTTGGGCTGTCTCTTCAGAAATGTCTGGAAAGAGATGTTTCATATATTTCATTTGGCTTTCTAGTTGCTTAAGGTAAGAGGGTTCATTCATTCCTATTTATTTCATTGTGGCTAGAAGCAAAACCTCAGTACTGTGTTTATAGTATGCTTTGCCTTAAGTATTTGAGGATTCCTTCCAGTTATCAAAACTTTTAGATGATCTAAGCAGATAATTGAGAACATCTTCAAAACATCTTTCTCCTTTGGAGCACTTTCATGGGCCTGGTCTTTACTAAAGATATAAACTTTTAGTATCTCAATTCCATATGCCAGGATTCATAAATATGAGGTTTATCCATATAGCATGTTCTAATGGGGTAAAAAGATGAAATTCCACTCTTGTCTGATGTCCTTATAGGTCTTGGAGAGACTTGAAGTAAGAATCACGAAGTCTATAACTCTTTATTCAGTGAGAAGTTAAAAGGACCCAAACCAAAATGGCCCTAGACAATGACACATACCCCTATGAGGAAGCTGAAACTCTAAGGCTTTTCCTCCTGTGACATATTCCACAACAATTGCTCCAATTTGGAGCAATTTATCCCTAATACTAGCTAAATATCTCATGTTAGTATGTGAGAATTCTTCTTCTTCTTGGTTGTGGTATGGACAGAAGTCAGTTCCCATCAATGCAGACATTCATAACAAATTATTAAATTGTTTTCTTAGTTCCCCGTGTATGAACAAGCAGTGTGCCTTCAATTTTAGCTCATTTAACACAATGTTTATTGTTTGTTGAATACAACAAAAAACATGACCTCAAGAAGCTCAGAAGCATTTTGGGGGAGATGAGACAAAGAAAATGTTAAAAAACAGCATAAGACCATAATGAGAAAGATATTTGGGTGCAGGATAGGAAGTGCCAGTTGAATTGTAGAGGCAATACTATGTGCTTTTTCTCATTTCAAATGCTTTCATCTTCTTTTATGGATCTCTAGTGAACATTCTTCAATATATTCCAACCATTCCTTAGCTGCAGAGCTGAAATATTCAGAAGATATGGATTTGATGAGTTCTGAGTATGTTTGGATGATTACTTCAATGTTCTGATTGCTAGCGGTCTGTCTGTGCACCCCAGACCTGCACTTGTTCTTATCATACCATCATAGTACTGTCTCTTGGCAGTGTGGGTCATGGAACAAATGTTGGAATCATGCAGGCCTGGGTTTGGAGCTTTGGTACCTTTGCAGCATTTAGATCTTGGGAGGGTGTATTAGTTAAGGGTGATGACTTGGTTGAAGACGACATATTCCAGCTTAGTTAGCTCAAGCTACAACAGAGCAGGGGGTGACTTATGGAACCCAAAGGCAAGAATGAAGTTGAGTCACAAGCTCAGATAGAACCCGAGACTGTGACAGTCCAGGAAATATCCTTCATTCTTCTTTCTGGCTGCATATGGTCTTCTCCTTCCTACAGTAGACATGACAGGTAAGGCCCAGGCTGAGAGTGACCAAAGCCTTCATTTTCTCAGCCATGCTGGTTGTTGTTTATGTCAGGGTGCAGTTCACAGAAAATGTTGGGGAGGTGGTAGAGAAGTTCCCATAAAAGCAGAGTAATTGGGATGATAAAATGATGGTTACTTTCCATAACGAATCATTTCACCTCTTTTAGTTCAACTTACTTATATATAGGAGGTCCTCCATAAATATTAACTCAATTCTCCCTGACTTCCTTTCCAGTCAGTTTTCATTCTCTGTCCTAGACAGTTTTCTGCAAAGAGTATACAAGATGTACTGCCCACAAATAGGAATATGTCTTGATAAAACAAGTTACATTTCCATAATTTATCAAGGCAAGTATTCATATGTTCCTCCTGGGCCACATTGGTGCTGTGGAAAGTAACAGACTGGTTTTGAAGATATTTCACCCACGAAAGTTGCTAGCTGGGATGAGGTTGTGTAGATACAGGGACTGCCTGTGGGGTGATCTCCTGGGGTGTCCTTTGGGTATTGCAGGAGGCCTTCAGGAAAATACATTAACCAAGTCAAGAAAACACGGTGTGATGGTTCCCTCAGGGTAAAAGGGATGGTTTTTGAAGAGCTCACAAACTTTCCGATGCAATGGCCATGCATGGCCACGACAAGACATGGTGACCACCCAGTGTGAGTAAAGATACTTAACCTTTTGCCCTTTTTTTTTTTTTTTTAAAAGATTTTGTTTATTTATTTGACAGAGATCACAAGTAGGCAGAGAGGCAGGCAGAGAGAGGGGGAAGCAGGCTCCCTGCTGAGCAGAGAGTCTGATGTAGGACCCTGGGATCGTGACCTGAGCCGAAGGCAGAGGCTTTAACCCACTGAGCCACCCAGGTGCCCCACCTTTTGCCCTTCTAATACTCATTCTAGTATTCAGGCCAGAGCCAGAACCTACAAAGTGAGTAGAAAAGGTGGTATAGGTCAGGAGAAATGGTCAAAGATACGTTTCCATTTCCTTCCCCATTTAGGTCTCCAGGCCTCAGTTGCTGGCATGAGTAAGGAGAGGGAGAAGCCTTGAATAGACTGTGAGATTGCAGTTTTAACTTCAACTAGACTGGATATTTTAATACCTTACTTCCAGAAAATGGGTATGAATTATCAAACTGAGATGGTTCTTATAACTATAAAACCTATAGAGTCTGTCTAAAATATTATCCAGGGCTGGGAAAATGAAATCCGATGGAGCTTGATTTAAGGTAACTTATATTTACCCTTTAAATGATTTACACTTACTGAAGTGAATATAGTTATAGTTAGTAGAGCATATTGTAGATTTTGATGGAAATACTCAGTTCTTTGTCTTAAGGGAACTAGTTAAACCTTTAAGCAAGACAGCCAAGGAATTGCTTAGGGGGTGGTGTAGCTCAAGCTCCATTCTCTGTCCTCTGTTCTGTTCCTGTTCTGATCTTAGCTGAGATCTCTAGTTGTGATTCCTGCTTATTTTTAACCTATGACCAAAACTTCACAATCTTTGCTTTCTAACTATGAGAATGACTTCATGATGCCACAAGTCTTTTTCTACTCCCGAGGACTAATGTTCTGTATTCTACCTCGTGTCTGCCCTTTCTTCTTGAAGGGCAGGTTGTCTACACACTATGTAGATTGAAAAGGCCTTTCTCTCCCTTTGATGTTAATGCTATTTTTGGCTTAAAGTCTAAACTGGTAATGGGTTCCTCATTTATGCCACACCATGACACTTCCAATTAATAAAAGAATTAAACAGTCTTCCCTGCAACAGTCTTTTTTTTTTTTTTTCTTTTCACTCCATAGCCAGTATTGTGTGCAAGTTAACATTATAAAGCCCAAGCCTTCACATATGGTGATTTTGTGAAATGGAATTCTGGACTTCAAATATATTTCCTTTTCGCTGAGCCTACTGAACTGCATTCAGATCAATTCTCCAGTTCTTAAACATCTGGTTTTTGAGAAGCAGTGACCAATACAATAAACTTTCTTCCCCCAGATCTATCTGCCTTAAACATTTTTTTTTTGACTCGAAGGAAAGTTTCTTGCCTTTCTGCCCTCTCCCCAAATACACAGTTTTTCAGAGCTCCAGAATTTCTATGACTCCACAGAAAAGTTTCTGCATATAGATACATTTTGGTAATACTTACCTGCAGAACACTTCTGAAAGAAATGTATTCTAGTCTTTGGTATCTTCCTAGCAAGGATCTTCTTGCAGAACCGTCTCCAGGACCCTGCAGGTTAGGACTTCCAAGTTTCAGTTAAAATTGTGAAACAGCCCAGAATTCATGTCCTTCCCCATATCACAATAATACCATTGTGATTTAGAATCCAGTCCTCCAAAACTCTCGACTTCCACTTTTCATGTTATGCTTGCTTTCATGGAGGTATCTGAGTTTCTTAGAAAAAAATCAATACAATATTTTCACACGACAGTGTAAATTATTGGTAGCTGAAGAGTTCTTTTCAGTTTTCAGCTCTGGCTCATTTTTTAGCGTTGCCTAATTCCTACAGCATCATTCCATCATGTCCCTTCCTTCATCGGAAAGCTTAGTTGGTTTTACATTGTTCTCATATAATGTTTAAAATCCCCAGTCTGATATGTCATGGTCTTTTGCCTTTTGAACTTAATCTTATTTTAAGTTCATATCAAACCCGTTTGATCTACTCTTCATTTCCTATATACCGAACACATTTTTCCAACTCTATTTTTTTGTTTGTTTTTTATTTTTTATTTTTTTACTAATCACCTTAGCCTCTCTCAAGTTTTGCTCATCATTATCCTATCCATCCTTCAAGGGTCAGTTGATGACCACCTCCTCCGTGATGCTTTTCTGAATTTCCTCAGTAAAATACAATTTCTTTCTCTTCATATTTCCTGTGGCATTAAGTATTCATCTCTTACATATTCTTCTCTGAGTGCTTTGAAGTGGACGTCATTTATGTCCTTTATGGCTGGTGACACTTTTTCCAAACCAAATATTGACATACTTGACCAGGTCTTTTTTTTTCAATTTGTGATTTTCTGTATATAATTTTAAAAAATACACTTATAAAATTAAATTCTATTCTCTTAGGTTGTGAGCTTGAAAAATTTCAAGATTGAAGTGAGCTTGTTGTGGCCAGTTGGCTAGTTGCTAAACTGATGGTTTGTGTTTGCCGGCCAACACATGATTGCCTTAGAGAAAATTGACATGGGGAAGCAGATTGCAGTGCACTGTTGCTGGGAGAGCCCATGAGAAGAGTCGAGTGATATTTCAGTCAGGTCTGATGGAACATTCCAGTCTCAGCAGGAGAAACACATGCACACACAGGAACGGTTTGTCTTTGCCAGGATTTGGATCTAACTGGCTACTGTTTAATAAGCACTAACATTATTGTATCTACCTTGACTTCCCATTTTCTGATCACTTTCTCTCTTTTGACCCCATTGTTTTTCGTGTGTATCAATACTACCATTTTGGCTCTTTATTCTGCTTTAGGAATCATTCTCTCTACTTAGGACTGTTTTGCATGTGACAGATCTCATCTTTCATGTTTTGGTGTTTAATAGCACTCAGAAGTTTTCGATTATTTTTCTATTTCTTTCTTTCTTTTTTTTTTTTTTAAAGAGTGTGCTCACTTAATAACACTTTCTTGCCTTTTTTTTAAATGCTTCTTTTTTAAAAAATTATTTTTATTAACATGTAATGTATTACTTGCCCCAGGGGTACAGGTCTGTGAATCATCAGGCTTAACACATTTCATAGCACTCACCATAGCACATACCCTCCCCAATGTCCATAACCCAGCCACCCTATTCCTACCCCCACCCTACAGCAGCTCTCAGTTTTGTGAGATTAAGAGTCTCTTAGAGTTTGTCTCCCTCCTGATCCCATCTTGTTTCATTTTTTCCTTCCCTACTCTCCACAACCCCTACTCTGCCTCTCAAATACCTCATATCAGAGAGATCATATGATAATCGTCTTTCTCTGATTGACTTATTTTGCTCAGCATAATACCCTCTAGTTCCATCCATGTAGCTGCAAATGGCAAGATTTCATTTCTTTTGATGGCTGCATAGTATTCCATTGTATATATACATATCACATCTTCTTTATCCATTTATCTGTTGATGGACATCTAGGTTCTTTCCATAGTTTGGCTATTGTGGACATTGTTGTTATAAACATTTGGATGCATGTGCCCCTTTGGATCACTACATTAGTATCCTTAGGGTTAATACCCAATAGTGCAATTGCTGGGTTGTAGGGTAGCTCTATTTCCAACTTTTTGAGGAACCTCCATGCTGTTTTCCAGAGTGGCTGCACCAGCTTGCATTCCCACCAATAGTGTAGGAGGGTTCCCCTTTCTCCGGATCCTTGCCAACATCTGTCGTTTCTAGACTTGTTGATTTTAGCCATTCTGACTGGTGTGAGGTGGTATCTCATTGTGGTTTTGATTTGTATTTGCCTGATGCCGAGTGATGTAGAACACTTCTTCATGTGTCTGTTGGCCATCTGGATGTCTTCTTTGCAGAAATGTCTGTTCATGTCTTCTGCCCATTTCTTGATTGCATCATTTGTTCTTTGGGTGTTGAGTTCGGGAAGTTCTTTGTAGATTTTGGATACTAGTCCTTTGTCTGATATGTCATTTGTGAATATATTCTCCCATTCTTTCAGTTGTCCTTTGGTTTTACTGTTTCCTTCACTGTGCAAAAGCTTTTGATCTTGATGAAGTCCCAATAGTTTATTTTTGTCCTTGTTTCCCTTGCCTTTGGCAAAGTTTCTAGGAAGAAGTTGCTGTGGCTGAGGAGGAAGAGGTTGATGCCTGTGTTCTCCTTAAGGCTTTTGATGGATTCCTGTCTCACATTGAGGTTTTTCATCCATCTTGAGTCTATTTTTGTGTGTGGTGAAAGGAAATGGTCCAATTTCATTCTTCTGCATGTGGCTGTCCAATTTTCCTAACACCATTTGTTGAAGAAACTGTCTTTTTTCCATTGGACATTCTTTCCTTCTTTGTTGAAGATTAGTTGACCATAGAGTTGAGGGTCCATTTCTGGGCTCTCTATTCTATTCCATTGATCTGTGTGTCTGTCTTTGTGCTAGTACCATATTGTCTTAATGATTACAGCTTTGTAATAGAGCTTGAAGTCTGGAATTGTGATGCCATCAATTTTCGCTTTCTTTTTCAACATTCCTCTGGCTATTCAGGGTCTTTTCTGGTTCCATATAAGTTTCAGGATTATTTGTCCCATTCCTTTGAAAAAAATTGATGTTATTTTGACAGGGATTGCATAAAATGTGTAGATTGCTTTAGGTAGCATACACATTTTCACAATATTTGTTCTTCCAGTCCATAAGCATAGATAGTTTTTCCATTTCTTTGTGTCTTCTCAGTTTCTTTCATGAGTACTTTATAGTTTTCTGAGTACAGATTCTTTGCTTCTTTGCTTAGGTTTATTCCTAGGTATCTTATGGTTTTGGGTGCAATTGCAAAAGGGATCGACTCCTTAATTTCTCTTTCTTCTGTCTTTCTGTTGGTGTATGGAAATGCAACTGATTTCTGTGCCTTGATTTCATATCCTGACACTTTACTGAATTCCTGTACGAGCTCTAGCAATTTTGGAGTGGAATCTTTTGGGTTTACCACATAAAGTACCTTATCATCTGCAAAGATTAAGAGTTTGATTTCTTCTTTGCTGATTCAGATGCCTTTTATTTCTTTTTATTGTGTGATTGCTGAGGCTAGGACTTCTAGTGCTATGTTGAGTAGCAGCAGTGATAGTGGACATCACTGCTGTGTTCCTGACCTTAGGGGAAAAGCTTTCCGTTTTTTCCCATTGAGAATGATACTCGCTGTGGGTTTTTCATAGGTGGCTTTGATATTGAGGTATGTACTCTCTATCCTTATACTCTGAAGAGTTTTGATCAAGAAAAGATGCTGTACTTTGTCAAATGCTTTTTCAGCATCTATTGAGAGTATCATATGGTTCTTGTTTTTTCTTTTATTAATGTGTTGTATCACATTGATTTGCAGATGTTGAACCAACCTTGGCAGGCCAGGAATAAATCCCACTTTGTCGTGGTGAATAATACTTTTAATGTACTGTTGGATCCTGTTGGCTAGTATTTTCGTGAGAATTTTTGCATCTATGTTCATCAAGGATATTGGTTTGTAATTCTCCTTTTTGATGAGGTCTTTGTTTGGTTTTTGGATCAAGGGGATGCTGGCCTCCTAAAATGAGTTTGGAAGTTTTCCTTCCATTTCTATTTTTTGGAACAGTTTCAGGAGAATAGGTATTAGTTGTTCTTTAAAAGTTTGGTAGAATTCCCCTGGGAAGCCGTCTGGCCCTGGGCTCTTGTTTGTTGGGAGATTTTTGATTACTGCTTCAATCTCCTTACTGGTTATGGGTCTGTTCAGGTTTTCTGTTTCTTCCTGGTTCAGTTTTGGTAGGTTTTATGTCTCTAGGAATGCATCCATTTCTTCCAGATTGTCAAATTTGTTGGCATGTAGTTGCTCATAATATGTTCTTACAATTGTTTACATTTCTTTGATGTTGGTTGTGATCTCTTCTCTGTCATTCATAATTTCATTAATGTGGGTCCTTTCTCTTTTCTTTTTGATAAGTCTGGCCAGGGGTTTATCAATCTTACTAATTCTTTTCAAAGAACCAGCTGCTAGTTTTGTTGATTTGTTCTACGGGGTTTTTTTTTGTTTGTTTTTGTTTCTATTTCATTGATTTCTGCTCTGATCCTTATATTTCTCTTCTCCTGCTGGGTTTAAGCTTTCTTTGCTATTCTTTCTCCAGCTCCTTTAGGTGTAGGGTTAGGTTGTATACTTGAGACCTTTCTTGTTTCTTGAGAAAGGCTTGTATCACTATATACTTTCCTCTCAGGACCACGTTGGCTGTGTCCCAAAGATTTTGAACAGTTATGTTTTCATTTTCATTTGTTTCCATGAATTTTTTCAGTTCTTCTTTAATTTCCTGGCTGACCCATTCATTCCTTAGTAGGATGCTCTTTAGCCTGCATGTATTTGTGTTCTTTCCAGCTTTCCTCTTGTGATTGAGTTCTGGCTTCAGAGCACTGTGGTCTGAAAATATGCTAGGAATGATCCCAATCTTTTGATACCAGTTGAGACCTGATTTGTGACCCAGGTTGTGATCTACTCTGGAGAATGTTCTATGTACACTAGAGATGAATGTGTATTCTGTTGCTTTGGGTTGGAATGTTCAAATATATCTGTGATGTCTCCCCAGTCCAGTGTATCATTTAAAGTCTTTATTTGGGGCATCTGGGTGGCTCAGTGGGTTAAAGCCTCTGTCTTCAGCTCAGGTCACGATCCCAGGGTCCTGTGACCGAGCCCCACATCAGGCTCTCTGCTCAGCAGGGAGCCTATTTCCCCCTCTCTTTCTCTGCCTGCTTTTCTGCCTACTTGTGATCTCTGTCAAATAAAAATAAAATCTTTGAGAAAAAAAATAAAGTCTTTATTTCCTTGTTGATCTTTTGCGTAGATGATCTGTCCATTTCAGTGAGGGGGATGTTAAAGTCCCCTATTCTTATTGTATTATTGCTTATGTGTTTCTCTGATTTTGTTAATAATTGGTTTATATAATTGGTTGCTCCCATGTGAGGGGCATAGATATTTAAAATTGTTAGATCTTGTTGGACAGACCCTTTGAGTATGATATAGTGTCCTTCCTCATCTCTTATTAGAGTCTTTGGCATAAAATCTAATTTATCTGATATAAGAATTACCACCCCAGCTTTCTTTTGATGTCCATTAGCATGGTAAATTGTTTTGCATCCCCTTACTTTAATTCTAGAGCTGTCTTTGGGTCTAAAATGAGTTTCTTGCAGACAGCATATCAATGGATCTTGTTTTTTTTTTTTTTATTTTTTATATATTCTGATACCAAGTGTCTTTTGATTGGGGCATTTATCCCATTTACATTCAGGGTAACAACTGAAAGATATGAATTTAGTGCTATTGTATTGCTTGTAAGATGACTGTTATTGTATATTTTCTCTGTTCCTTTCTGGTCTATTACTTTTAGGCTCTCTCTTTGCTTAGAGGACCCCTTTTGATATTTCCTGTAGGGCTGGTTTGGTGTTTGCAAATCCTTTTAATTTTTGTTTGTCCTGGAAGCTTTTTATCTCTCCTTCTATTTTCAGTGACCGCCGAGCTGGATATAATATTCTTGGCTGCTTATTATTCTCATTTAGTGCTCTGAATACATCATGCCAGTCCTTTTTGGCCTGCCAGGTCTCTGTGGATAAGGCTGCTGACAAGCTAGTATTTCTGCTGTTGTATGTTACAGACCTCTTGTCCCGAGCTGCTTTCAGGATTTTCTCTTTGTCCCTGAGACTTGTAAGTTTTACTATTAGATGATGGGGTGTGGACCTATTTTTATTGATTTTTGAGGGGGGTTCTCTGTGCCTCCTGGATTGTGATGCTTGTTTCCTTTGCCATATTAGGAAAATTCCCTATGATAATTTGCTCCAATATACCTTCTGCCCCCCTCTCTCTTTCTTCTTCTCGGATCCCAATTATTCTAATATTGTTTCATCTTATGGTATCACTTTCCTTTTGAATTCTCCCCTTGTGGTCCAGTAGTTGTCTCTCTTTTCTCTTTCACTCAGCTTCTTTATTCTCTGTCATTTGGTCTTCTATATCACTAGTTCTCTCTTCTGCCTCATTTATCCTAGCCATAAGAACCTCCATTTTTTATTGCACCTCATTAATAGCTTTTTAAGTTTCAAGCTGGTTAGATTTTAATTCTTTTATTTCTACAGAAAGGGATTTTATTTCTCCAGAAAGGGATTCTCTAATATCTTCTCTAATATCTCTAATATCTTCCATGCCTTTTTGAGCCCAGCTAACACCTTGATAATCATCATTCTGAACTCTAGTTCTGAAATATTACCAATGTCCATATTGATTAGGTCCCTAGCTGTTGGTACTGCCCCTTGTTCTTTTTTTTTGTGGTGAGTTTTTCTGCCTTGTCATTTTATCCAGGTAAGAATAGATGAATGAGAGAACAAAATACTAAAATGGTGGCAAAGACCCCAGGAAAATATATGCTAAGCAAATCAGAAGAGACCTGAAACTAGGGGGAGAAGAAAAGGGGGGGGAATATATATATATATTAGGCTGGTGAATAGAACAGAGCCACCCATTTGATTTTGGGTGTATTCTGGTCTCTTAGAAGAAACTATCTCCCAAAATTTTAAAGAAAGAAAAAATTATATATATATAATTTTTATTATATATATATAATTTATATATATATATAGTTTATATATAAACTATATATAGTTATATATATATATAATTTATATATAATATACATATATAACTATATATAGTTTATATATAAACTATATATATCATATATTATATAAATTTATATATATATATATATTATATATATAAACTATATATATATATAATTTACATATATAATAAAATTTTATTATATATGTAATTTATATATATATATAGTTTATATATATATATACTATATAAAGATGAAAATTCTAAAAGATTCTAAAAAAGGAATTGATAAGATAAGTTGGTTGGAAAAAGGAAAAAAAAAAAGAGGAAAGAATGTGGTTAGGCTAGAGGCTAGAACAAAAGCCATGCGCTAGATTTAGGGTGTATTTTGATCTATTAGAAGAAATCGTATCCCAAAATTTAAAGGAAAAAAACCCTATATGTATACAAAAAATAAGGTTAAATACAATGAAGGGATAAAATATAACAATGAAAATTTAAAAAGATTTTTTTAACACTATTGATAAGATAAAACAGTTAAAAAACATTAATAGAGGAAAGAGGAAAAGTTTAAAAACATAGAATAAGAAAAAATTAAAATTAAAACAAAATTTAACTTTGCACAACCAAAAGATCATGGGGAAAAAGCCGTGAATTCTGTGTGTTGGTTTCCCCTAGCTCTGGAGTTCCACAGTTCTCGTTGAACTTGATCTTGGCTGGATGTTCTTGTTGCTCTTCCGGGCCTATTGCAGTGATTGTCGAATGTTTTTGCTGGAGGCGGAATTGCACTGCGCTTGCCAGGGCCCAGGCTCAGTAATCTGCTCAGGTTTGCTTTCAGGAGCTTTTGTTTGCTGAATGCTTTAGGTAGAGCTTTGGAGGAGGAGAATGAAAATGGCGGCCTCCCAATCTCTGGCCCAGAGTAGGCAAGAGCTTGGGCACCCCCTCCTCAGTGTGCCCTCAGAGAAAAACAGTCAATCCCTCCTGTCTCCCTGGTCTGTGGCTGTGCTCCATACTCACCTGGCCTGTGACCGAGCATTTCTGTCGCTGGTACACGGACCCATTTGGAGTCTCCAAACCCAGAAGATTCTTGCCATGTGCTCCCACGCTGCTCCTCTCTGAGGAGGAAGGAGGAAGTCTCCCCCAATCTGTCACTTGTGGGGTCCCTGCTCAAAGAGCAGTGGTCCAACTGTGTCTCAGATCATGGTTTAAGGTAACCCCAAGCTGAGAGTGCACTCCTCAGCTCCATCTCTGTAGCCGGCTTCCCTGTTTGGATACATGGCAGCTCTGCCACACTCAGATACCCCTGGTCTTTTTGTGACCCCGCAGGTCCTGAGACTACAGTGTCCCCGCAAGGGCTCCCCCCACCCCGCTTAGCTTCTGGGGTGATGTCCCTCAGTGGAACAGGCTTCTGAAAGTTCTGATTTTGTGCTCCACTGCTCCACCACTTGCTGGGAGCCGGCCCTCCGCCCCCCCCACGATCGGTCTTCTTGTCACTTTGGATTCACTTCTCCGAACATCCTACTTTCCAGAAAGTGGCCGATTTTCTGTTCCTAGAATTGCTGCTCTTCTTCTCTTCTATCTCTTGTTGAGTTTGTAGGTGTTCGGAATGATTTGATAACTGTAGCTGAACTCCTGGGACCTGATGTCATTTCAGTCTCCTGCTCTTCTGCCATCTTGCCACCTCCCTCTCTTGCCTTTTTAAAAAAGATAAATAGACAATTCTGGGGTAGTATATTATAGTTTGCAGAACATTTGTAACCAGAACTCTTCCAGAAACTCAGAATGTATCATTGTGTCCCTAACTGCCCTGGAAGCTCAGGGAAAGCAGGGACATGGCCAACTTTTAACACCACATATCCCCTACTGCAACAAGAATAGTGAAGACCTAAGTAAATATTTATTGAGTGAATGGCCAACCATAAGGCATGGGTACAGGCATAATGAGTGAGGGAAACTAGGTTTTTGAAGATACCGCCTGGGATTTGCTCTCAGGTGGGTAAAAGAGGAGGTAATTGTAGTCTGGGGCCTTGCTCCCTGTTCTTAGCTCGTGCTTGCAGGAGACGTTAGAAAAGAAGTTGGCCTCTGGTACTATTTTCCTCTGTAGGTTATATGGAAGCGAAGGCAGGACTTAAGCAACTAGGTCTATTTTTAGACTCAGTGACATATTTAAATAGATTGCGATAGAAAGTGGTGCAAAGATATTTCACAGGTAGAATATCACATCCAGGGTGCTTTAACACTGCATTCAAGTGACCTGTGAGGGGATGGGTGGAAGCATCTGTAACCTGAAATAAGTCACTGTGAGCTCCTCTTTGGAACTCACAGCTCTGGCAACGGGTGACTCAGGCTGTGGGGTCAGGAGACCTGGGTGTTATGTATAGCACTGTGGTGCCACTTTAGTTTACAGACTTGGAGATTAATCTAATGAACCTTCAGTAGTTTTCTCCATTTAAAAAAAAAATCTGTCTAGTTGTTTGTTTCCCTGTAAATTTCTCTTGGTCTAAATGTCGATGAGGGCGCTAAAGTCTCGTGAGTGTATGGCACTGATTGCTAGGAGGAAAAATTATCCCACTTGTGAGTGAGTGAAATTTGCTTTCTCTGTGAAGAAACATTATCTGCATAATGCTGTATAGAAGTTGGGAACAGAACCTGCAGTTCCCTCCTGTGACTTGATCCCCTGCAGTTGTATCTCCTCTGGGTGGATGGTCTATATGAGGGACAGAGCTGCCAGCTGGCATGGATGCTAGAGCACAAAGATGGCAAATTGGAAATTTCAAGGGGAAGGATTTATAATAGCTGATGGAAAAGTATGTTGATATTGAGATTTCTGAGAGGCCCAGTGAGAGAAAATAGAGGATCTTCTCTGAGAAAATGTTGAAAGAGCCCCGCAGAAGCAGTCTTAACCTGGTGTGGCAAATCTTGACTCCCTCTGTGGCCTGTGCCTCCTACTTCCATGTGATTTGCTTATGATCTTCCTTTCTCTTTTACGAATCTGAAGGCCCCAAGACACAGGGGGAAATGTGCTAAGTCTGTGAAATATCTGTTTCATTCATTGATGGCTTGGTTCATCCATCCATCCATCCATCCATCCATTCATTCATTCATTTACTCATTTCTGTCACAAATACTGGCTGAGTGCTTACTCTTTACCAGGCACTAAGGAAAAAGAGTTAAAGATCAGCCAAGGTCCTGTCTTCCTGGAGTTTACTTGCTTGTAGGGGAAATGGTAAATCAATGAACAATTAACTAAATAACAGAATGCCAGGTGGTGACAGTGTTAGGAAGAAAATCAAAGAAGGGTGGGAGAACTAGTGATGACATAGTTTTTGGATTCTCCATCTCACTGGCTGCTCTTGGCCCCTTAGTGGAAGGGACTGGCAAGGGAAACTTGTGGTGTTGACTTTGATGTTAGGGTGGTTTTCCACGTCACATCTCATTCCTACCCTCTCCCTCCAGTCTCTAAGATCTGCGGTGTAAGGCAGCTGCCCCTCTCTTCATTGACACCTCACTGCATTGTTTGGCCCAGATGACTAGGAACTTCTTCCCTTTTTTTCACACAGTGTTGTAGAAATCTACAATCTGTTGATGTTCCTCCTTTCCTCTTTTGCATCTGTATGTTCTAAGATCCCATCACTACCATGTGTAGTCAAATCTTGGGAAGTCATAAAGACAGGCCCATCTATACAATTCACCACATCTAAATGGATTCACCCACTTAATCTGTTTAAGTTTTAAATAACAACAGAGCCATCACTCAGTTGGCTGTCCTTCTTTGCCGATTCTACTTTTTTAGAGACTCATTTTAATTCTCAGAGTTGTCCACATGGAGCCTCCAGTAATTTGTCAATTACAGTTTTGGTTTTCCTACCTGGTAACCGTTCCCACAGTGGTTTCTGCTTGTGCATTTCTGCCCTGGTTAGTTGTCTTTGTTTCTGCCTGTTTGTCTCTCCTATTTGGGGAGCATTGGTTTTCCCAGTGAAGGTCAGTTCTCCAACAGATCGAAGAAGAGTTGATTTTCAGTTCATTCAGCTTTTCTCTTATAGGATAGGAGTGATGAGTTGAATGGATTAAAAATTACCATTGTTACAGTGCTGGAAAAATTTTTATGTATGAAAATGGCAATAGCCTTATAATGAGAACAAATAATACTTAAAAGCATGTGAAGATGTGATTGTGATGTTACTTAAAAAGTGTACATATCTTTTGAAGTGTTGAAAGGAAACTAGTACTTTATATACTTTATCATATCACTTTTTGTAAGTATTAAATATATTCCTGTTTATGTTTCTATGTTCTGTTTTGTAGCCTGAAGAACTATTTTGAATGTATCTGAATATATGAAAGAAGAGTACATGTCCTATGTGACATGATGCTGTATTATATATAAAACTGTACATACATTTTTTTTTTTTTAAATATTCACACATCTAGAGACTCAATTTAAGTCTACATGGTCTAACCATTTCAGCTCCTTGGGTTGTCTTCCCTTTCTTGGCTTCTATCCTTGATAGTAAATAGTAGGATGCTCAATTATATTTCACCTCCAGCAGCTCCTTGTTTGTGAATATCTTGTCTGTTAGCTAGGTGGAGACCTCTTAGAATGAAAAGGGAATATCTTAGACACTTATGGCTGCCCAGATTTTATTGGATGAACATAGATTTGAATGCCTTCCATATGCTAGATACTGCTACATATATTTTTCTTCATGATCACATTACTTCTATGAGATAATTTGTTTTCATGATTTGTTGAAATGAAATCTGATGCTCAGGAGGGTCGCAAATTTGCCTGTAGTTACTCTTTTTGAAGTGGCAGAGCTAGGTTTTGAATTCAGGTGTGTTTGAGTCTAAGAACAAGATAGTGCTCCTTCAACTATAGAAGAGCCATACAGCCCTACTTGGTGCTGTATACACAAGTGTATTCTTGTTGATTGAGTGACTTAGTGGATGGATTCTCTGGACCTCTTTTCTACTTACTGTTCTCTTCTCTGTAAATTGATCATAGAAGGAACCTGACCTAAGGATCAAATAGTCCACTGAGGTCTCTTAATTTGGCAACCAAGAGAAAGTAGAGTTCATTAACTAAAGCTCTCTCCCATCAGTTTTCTTTAAACTTCCAGAATGTTTCAGAAGCATTTTCCTGAGTTCCATTACAAGGTGGAACATTTTAGCCATTACTGAAGAAAGCACTATTAACATTTTATGAGTTGGCTCCTTTCTTCCTAACACTGTGAGAATAAAACATTGTTTGCTAAATTCTGGCTACTCAATTCCCATTTTTTCATGATGTTTTATAATCCAGGCTTTCATTATAGAAACATAGGGGTATGTTTATTACCGCAAGACCAAGCAAAAAAGAGTGCCTGAGATCCTAGGAGACATAGCTAAGCAGTAATCTTTGACTTTCTGTAGCTTTCCATCAAAATTGTCTCTCATTTTTTGTCTCCCTAAATTTCATTCTTAAAAACAAAAACAAAAGTTAGTCTTTTTAAACATCATACACATCTATTATAATAATTTGGAAAAGACAGAAAAAATCCAAAGAGGAAGAAAATCTCACAGTCTCCCCAACCAGATATGGCTGTTAACATTTTGGCATACTTCATATCACTCACTGCTCTTCCCACTTTTTTGCATACGGCATTTATTTCAGATGTATAGAATTTTAATAATCTTTTTGCACAATATATATTGTAAACATTTCTGTCTGTCATTAAAATATTTATAAGTGTTATTTCTACTTAGTGGCTGCATTGTTAATTGATGTAACTATTCCCTCAAAACTGGTAATTCCATGTGGAATTACCTGGAGATAATTGGGTGTGAAACCAAAAGAAAGGAATAGAAGGCAGCCAGAGTTCTTGACTCATATTTTTTCTCATGGACTGAAAAAAGAAAAAAGAACTCAAGACACTTCTAAAATGTTTAGAATGAATGGATTCCTCATGGTCAGGATGGAGTATAGATACTGAATTTACTCTTTATCTGAAACAAAAAATGGACAAAGTATATGAAATAACAAATTTTAAGACATTATACCTCAGAAACAAGGGACAGTGACCTCTGAGAATGGAAAATAAATGAGGTGAACTCCCCAGTTGCCACAGCTGACTGTCTAGAGAGTTTCTGGACAACAGTACAGGGAACAGGGATGTAAGTGGAGACTAGTGAGCTGTCAGAGTTGAGGAGATGGAGCTGACAGTTTGGGGAGATTAAGTCAGCTAACATGCTCAAGGAAGTGTCCCAGAGAAGAGAAATCTGAACAGAGAGAGAGCGTTTTGGAGATCTATGGAGCATTCGTACTGAGTCTTCAACTGACTAATGATCAGTGTATGCATGTGGCTGGGAAAAAAGCAACCGATAGGATTAGAGGGAGCAATCCCTAGTGCTCATACAAGTCTGGGAGGTTCCTCCTCCCACCAGCAAGAGTATAAAACCTTATAATCATGGAATGCCATGTAGAGTACTCAGAAGGTGTTTGCTTCAACAATAGGAAAATATTAGTCCTAGGATAGACATTGCTCTGGTCTTACTAGCAACTTAAGAGTGAGACTCTAAAGGATAAAGCTGATTCCAAGTAACTTAAATGCATAGCAGAACAAAGGTAAAGAATATTTATGGGAATATAAAAATACCTAGCACCCAATAAGGAAAAATTCATAATGTTTACTATGCAATCAAATATTACTGTTAATGCAAAGAAGCATGAAAATACCCATAATTAAGAGAAAAATCAATTAAATATAATCATCCTATAATTGATACTGTTGATATGATTGGTACAGAAACAGTTATGAAACTGCATTGTATGTAATTAAGAGGCTAATGGGAAAAGTTGAGTAGAGACATAGATGAAATTAAAAAGACAAAACTCGCCTTCCACAGATGAAAAATGTAGTGTGGGAGATGAAGCATATGCTTTATGGGATTAATGTAGATTTAGCATTGCAGAAGACAAGATTATTGAACTTGAAAACACATATGATGACAGCACAAAGTCTGGACAAGAAGAAATGAAAACATTCTGGTATAGGATTTTACACTATAAATGAAATGGCATTTATATAATTTGCTATTTATATAACTTTCTGTGGCACTATATTAAGTAGTTAGTTTAAAGTGGTATTTAACTAGTTACAGATAACAGGCCATAAAAGTCAATAAAATAAAAATCACTGGAAAAGTCAATTCATCCAAAAAAGATTGAAGAAAGAGGAAAGCAGAAACTAGAGGTAAGACAAATAAAAATTAAGTAGCATGAGGATAGCTTTCAAAACAACCTTGTAGGTATGCACAGTAAATATCAATGGTCTAAATACCCAAATTAAAAGTTAGAAATTGTCAGATTAGATAAAAATTTCATATCCAACTATATGTTGCCTATAACATATCCACTTTCAGTATAAAGATATAAATAAGTTAAAGATAAAAGGATAGAAAAAAATAAACTGTATTAAACTAGTAAAAAGAAAGCTGAAGTGGTCATATTAACCTATTGGATAGGTTTTATTTTAGAACAAAGAATATTACCAGGAGTCAGTGATGTTATTTCATAATGATAGAGGTAAACTTATCAATAGGAAATAACAAATGTAAACATATATCTACTAGCAGAACTTCAAAGTACATAAAGCAAATACTAATAGAGCTGCAAGGAAAAATAAATCCATTATTATAGTCAGCACTTTTTTTTTACAATAATAGAAAAAGCAAAATGAAATCAATAAACATACAAAAAAAGACCTCCATAATACTATCCACCGTCTTGAACTAATTGACATTTATGTAACTCCACCTAAGAGCAGCAGAATACACACTCTTCACATGTACATAGAACTTTAGCAAGATAAATCATGTTCTAAGACATAAGTCTCAACACATTTAAAAGGACTCATTATATGAAGTATATTCTCTAACTACAATGGAATTAAATTAGAAATCTAAAGCAAAAGATATTTGAAAAATCCCAGAATACTTGGAAACTAAATATAACACTTGTAAATGATCCATGGGCCAAATAAAAAAATCAAGAGAAATTAGCAACTTTTTTGAACTGAATTTAAATGCACACATAGCTTCAAAATTTTGAGATGCAGCTAAAGCAGTATTTTCAGTAAAATTAATAGTATATGCATATATTAGAAAAAAGGATCTCGGTTTCTACCCTTAAGAAACCAAAGAATAAATAAAATCCAAAATCAGAAGAAAGTAGGTGATGAAGACCAGAATTGAAATAAAAAATAAAGAGAAAATTACACCAAAATATGTTCTTTGAGATCAATAAAATTAATAAACCAATGACCAGAATGATAATTTATCAAGAAGTAACAATTTTAAGACAGAAATGAGAGATGTGACATCATTACAAATTCTACAGGTACTGAAAGAATAATAAGGCAAAATTATGAACAACTCAGGCCAAGAAATTTGATAATTAAGATACATTGTCCAGATTACTTGTATGACAACCTACTACAACTCACTCAAGAAGAAACTAGTGAATTTAATAGCCTTACAGAATTTCCTTAAGGAAATTGAATTTATAGTTAAATTATAGTTAAAAATTATCTTAACAGGGGTACCTGATGGCACAGTTGGTTAAGCGTTGGACTCTTGGTTTCAGTTCGGGTCATGAACTCAGAATCATGAAATCAAGTCCCATGTCAGGCTCCTTTCTCTGTGCAGTCTGCTTAAGACTCTCCCCCTCCCACTGCCCGCCCCCCCACTCTCTATTTCTCTTAAATAAATCTTTTTTAAAAGATTGTCTTACAAAAAATATGTCTAACTTTGATTACTTCCATGGATAATTTTCCCAAATATTCAAGGAAGAAGTAATTCTGACTCTGCACAAATTTTTGTGGAAGAATGAAGAAGAGTGAATATTTTCCAGCTTTCTCTGACACTAGGATTACTTTGATAACAAAATCAAAGGAAGACATTCCAAGAAAACAAAACTACAGATCAATATATAAAAACACTAATCAGAAATGGAAGTTTTAAAAATATCATTTTGATATCAGGAAAAAAAAATTACAAAGCACTTAGAAACAAATTTGACTGAAGTAGAAAGACCAACATGCTGAAAACTACAAAACATTGCTGAAAGAAATTAAAGAAGGGTCTAAACAAATGGATGCACTCATTTGTGGAATGAAAATTCAATATTGTCAAAATATCAATTCTCCTTAAATTTTTAGATTCAACACAATTCTAATCAGTATCCCAGCAGGCTTCTTAAAATTTTTGTGGAAGTTGGGAAGCTGATCCTAAAATTTATATGGAAACACAAAGGACCTAGAAGAGGCTAAGCATCTGAAAAGAGTGGACAAATTTGGAAGCCCTATACTTACCGTCAATGCTTATTGTAATGGTACATAATCAAGAGAGTGTGAAATTGGCATAAAGATAGACAATCAAAGAAAGATAATTTCTAGATCATACTAGTTACGGTTCCTAAAAGAAGGTGGCAGGTGCTTATTGACTTTCCCCACTCCCTCTGGATGCCTCATAGTTTTGCTTCCCAAAGTGTGATTTGAGGACTGGCAGCCTTAGTATTACCTGGAAGCACTTAGAAAAGCCATTATTGGCACCCCCACCCCCAAACTACTGAGTCAGAGTCTTTGTGGATGAGGCAGAGGAATGTGTGTTTTCACAAGCTCTCTGGGTGATTCTGGTGCCCAGTAAGGTTTGAGAAGCACTGCCTAGACCTCTTTCTGCTAGAAGTCCTCCACAAATCTGGGGACAAGCAAAAAGATTTTGAGATAGGAGCGTAATTCAGCGTCACTGAATGAAGAGGGAAGCTGATGGCTTTTGACCATGGAATGCATTAAAACACACTCTCAATGCTGCCAGGCTGAGACAATGAATAAAAAAAATAAGTTAATCCGATTTTTAGTCGTTAGGCTATTGATGATAATTGGGCTTCATTTACCCAGCATAAGCAGTTGACACAATTTGTTGTCTGGAACCGCGTAGATGATTGAGAAGAATGTAGAGGCTCTGAGGAGAAATCCAGGATACTGGAACGCTTCCTTAAGTCTCTTAAAATTCTTTCTCTCTCTCTGTCTCTCTTACATGCCCACCCACATGCACATACACACACCAATACATGCATATGCACACATGGATTCACAGTGAGATCTCATGACACAGGAGACAGGAAGCGGAACTGAACAGTTTTTTTTTTTTTTAAAGATTTTATTTATTTATTTGACAGACAGAGATCACAAGTAGGCAGAGAGAGAGGGGAGGAAGCAGCCTCCCTGCGGAGCAGAGAGCCCAACGCGGGGCTCGATCTCAGGACCCTGGGGTAATGACCTGAGCTGAAGACAGAGGCTTTAACCCACTGAGCCGCCCAGGCGCCCTGGAACTGAACAGTCTTGATGAAGGTCTGAAGAGCCAGAGTTCAATGCCAATTCTAGTTGGGTATGACCTAGGAACTAGTTTCTTGGGAAATATTTGATTACATTTAGGGAGGCTGAGTAGCTTTGGGAGCTATCATCACAATTTGAGTTCTACCTTCATTCATCTGAAAAAATACAGTGTGTTGAATTAGGAAACTTAGCCTGAGGTAGACTGATTCTACTCTCTGGAATTAGAATGTAGCTTGTCCCAATAACCAAACTAATTCCATCTTACGGAAAGGAAAGGAAGGGATGACGTGGAATTAGAAATGTAAGAGCACCCGAACTTACTTGTTGCTTCTTTAAAGGGATCTGTCTTTATCAACATCAACTTTCTTTCCTACCTTCTACCTGGCTATCATAGACCTGGTCTAGATCTTAGTTTTTGATCATTGTCCTTCCCTGTGGGATATAATAGTTACAAGTACAGTCCCAAACTTTTGGTGTTTAACCAAGATAAAACTGATAGGCTTTAACTGAAAACAACAACAACAAAATCACTTAAAATCAGGATACCCAGACATAAGCAAGGGCAAGGTGGAAACTTCCAGTGGACTTGGCCGACTGTCAGGCTCCTGTGAAATGCTCCTAACCCTACACCTTTTTTTTCTGTTGCCACACAGGTATAATAATTTGTCCTCCGAATGCCAGGGCATTGCCATTTTTGGAATTTGGAAGTGAGGTGAGAGAGAACATGCAAATCTCTCATTCCAGAGTCTATTGACTTTTGTCTCTGTATTGAACTAATCTTACACTTTTGTGTCACCAAAAAACCATTATTCACAATGGCTGCTAATCCCCTTTTTCTGAGTCAACCTCAGCCTTTGGTAATTGCTCCTCGAGTTGCTACCATGCAAGAATTGGATGCTTAAGCTGACTGTTGGCTCAAGTAGCATGACTTTCCAGGTTGCTTGGCAGCATCAGCAGGCAGGGTAAGGAGGAGCTAAAGGTACCAAGAGACAGAGTTTAGGGTCATATTTTATTTCTTGTCTTATCTTTTGGTTAAATGGACTTTAATACAATCCAAGACTGAATATTATGGCAATTTTCTTACTTGCTGAGTCTAAGATGTGAAGGTAAAGGTCAGAATAGATGTGTCTTCCTTATTTTTCTAGGATTTTAGGTAAAAACTGTCAAAATTTTGTGTGTAGATATATGTAAAGCATTTGAACACCCCTTGTAGATTATTTTAACCTTTGCTATATTCCAGGTACAGAGGGTGGGAATGGGCAGAGGGAGAGAGTGCCAAACAGACTCCTAAGTGCAGAGCCCCAAGGGGCTTTGATTCTACAACTCTGAGATATATGACCTGAGCCAAAATCATGGGTCCAGACATTTAACCAACTGAGCCATCAAGGTGTCCCCACATTGTGTGCATTTATTATTATTATTATTATTTTTTTAGAATGTCTTTTTTTTTTAAATTTTATTTATTTGACAGACAGAAATCACAAGTAGGCAGAGAAGCAGGCAGAGAGAGAGCAGGGGGGAGGCAGGCTCCCCGCTGAGCAGAGAGCCCAATGCGGGGCTTGATCCCAGGACCCTGAGATCATGACCTGAGCCGAAGGCAGAGGCTTAACCCACTGAGCCACCCAGGTGCCCCTGTGTGCATTTATTATTACATTGAGTTTTCACAGCAACTCTGTATAGTGGTAATTGCTCCTTCCTTTCCCCAAGGCATAGAGAATTTAAATAAATTATCCAAAGTTATGAGATGGCATAAAATTGTAGCAGAGCCAAAACGCAAATGTTCTTCTAACTCAAAAACTCGGGATCTTTCCACTAAGTCAGTTGCTTTACTTGAAAAGTCTGTGTTGTCTTTTGTAGTTCTATGGTATGAAGGCACTAGTTTTAGGCACCCAGATGAACAAAAGTCCTTCTTCATATGCTCGTGCAAACAAACATTCTTCTTCACGGCCATGGTCTTGGAGCAATTGGGATTAATTCAAAGGAAACCAGATAGTGAAACATTTATTTGTCCTGATTAGTTTTCTGCCTGTTTCCAGAAGTACTTGAACTCTGACAAATTCCAGAAATTCCCTAGCGAACATGATTGCCCCCTGTGTTGTATGAGCGTTACTAGAACTTCTGCTTGTATTTCTCTAGTAGAGCTTGTCAAGTTGTGTCTTGTGTTATTATTTCTAGTATTTGTCTAGTTCTATCCTGGTATTCTTGAATAGAAAGACTGTCTGGATTAGGGTTCTTCAGAGAAACAGATCAGTAGGTTATCTCTCTCTCATTATCATTTAGCATCTTTTGAGAGATTGATTAAAAGGAATTTAATTAATTTATTATCTTATTTTATATATTTTCCTATTATTTTAAAAGTGTTTTCTGATTTATTATGAGAACTTATGCATAATATATATCCATATAATATATATTATAATGATTTAGCTGCATTTAGGTTATAAATTAACACATATTTCACATTTGGTGTGAACTGTTTTGATAACATTATAGGTCACATACAAATTACAGGTTGAGTCTTATTGAATATCATAAATTGAGTCTGTAGGGAAAAAGATCGGAATGGGTAGATGGGTGGTCACAATTCTCACAAACTCATGAGAACACCTGCACCTAAAATTCAGAATTCTTTTCCTTAACTGATGATGATGTTAATTAATATCCCTCGTTGCGTAGCAAATCCTATAAAATACAATTTTTCCAGAATAGCTGAAGAGCTAGAAAAAAGAACGTTTCATTTTAGTTAATGACTTGCTTTCTCTTTTATTTCCTTCTCCTCCTAATTAATTTTCCTTAGAAACAAGAATAAACGAAATCATTTCATCCTTCTTGGCATTTTTACGATTTTGTCAGGAAGACAGTTCTTCCAAATTTTAGGAAACCACCAATGCCTTCCTAAGCCAGTCTCATTTTCTTTTTCTCTGCTTCTGCCTTCCCCTGCAGACCTTGACTTACAGCTCCGCCATCATCCCGCCTCTACGCTGCCCCACACTGCCTTTGTTCTTTAGAAGACACTCATTAACATTCGCTAATGTATGCTAATGAGACGTAATTACATCTTCTCTGCAGTGCTGGGAAGGAAGGATGGAGACCGCACGAGTTCAGCCTGCCTTGCTTCCTGCTTTATAATAACTCCGGGAACAATCATCTGCTTTCAGTCGTTACACATTTCTTTAGTGCCTTTTTGTTTATTTCATATTGTTTGTTTATCTATGAATCTTGACAAGCATTCTTCTTCGTGACTTGGAATATTGCAGAAATGCTTGGGTGGGGAGGGATAAGATTCCGTTCTGTTCTAAGCAATCCACAGATAGAAGCTAGCTGCCAAGGGCTTACAACACATTATTTTCATCTGGTTGTTATTTTGGTATCCTATTTCTATAAAAGATTTTAGCCACAAAAACTCACACAAGAGAACGTATTTTCATTTTAGCACACTTATCTACAGTGGTTGCTCTTTATGGTGGTAATTGAAATGTGAGAACACGCACTCTGAATGTACATATTACGACAGCATGGTTAAGTAAGAAATGTCCCCTCCCCCAGAATATTCTAAATGCAAAGGAAAGGCAAGACTCACCATTTAATTTTTCTGCAACCACTGAGAGCTCTAAAGGCATTTGTTAACAGCTATTTATTGAATATGAATAGTTAAAAGAAATAAGCCAGCCCCCTAAACCAGATAGAATAAGAGTTGTTTTTGCTTTTCTGTAGACCAGTGATATCATAAAATATCTAATTACAGTTTCTCACAAATACTCCAGTATATAATTCACTATTTGAAGAACTGTGCTTTGGCATTTCATATTTCCTTTTCCAGCTCAAGGATGGGAGAATTTGGAAACCTACCAGCTACCCACTCAGCCTGTATTTAATTTTAATTTCATGTACAATAAAAACAGAAGGAAAAAAGTGCAAAAAAAATTCGGTATGCGGCCCCTTCCCCCCTTCTTCTTGTGTCTATAAAAAGATTATTATCACTGTAAATGGATGGGGGGGATTTTTATTTTGAGTGAATCTCCTTTTTTTTTCCCCTCTCTCTGTTCTCAGGGTTGGCCATTCTCTCTCCAGGACCTCATAGTAAAATGTGTTTCTTTGCAGAATGCATCCTGTTCGGTTTGACAACTACAATATTTTATATTGTGTTTTTTTTTTTTAAAGATTTTATTTATTTATTTGACAGAGAGAGAGAGAGAGATCACAAGCAGGCAGAGAGGCAGGCAGAGAGAGGGGAGGAAGCAGGCTCCCCGCAGAGCAGAGAGCCCGATGCGGGGCTCGATCCCAGGACCCTGAGATCATGACCTGAGCCGAAGGCAGCGGCTTAACCACTGAGCCACCCAGGCGCCCCGATATTGTGTTTTTTAATAAAGCAGACGTCAGCGGCTATTTATTCTCTACTTCTTAAGGGCTTCGCAGCCTCAGAAAATAAATATAATCTAGAAGGAAAAATATTGGAGAACGACAGCTACTATAGCAGTTGAATATCTGGCCTACTCCCTTCTTCATGTGGCTGAGTCTTACCAAAGGTCAAAATTATTGTTTTTGTAATTTTATAACCACTGCAATTTCAAATAACTATTTTGTATCTCCAAGATATTACAATGATTGAAAATCTGACCAGCCTTTTGGCACTTATTTTAAAAGTTTTCATTAGCATGGTTTTGAATGCATGTGCTCAGTGGTCCGTTTTCTCAATGGTCTTAAGAAAGATGCCGACACCTGCAGAGAAAATATCCACCCCAACCTGTCAAGTTAAACCTTTCCCCCAGAATCCTTGATGATATTCAAATGTCATGATCTCATTTCGGTTTTTTTCCCCCCACTCCAAGGATTTTGCAAATGTCTTGTAGTTTACAGGTTTTTATGGTATTTGAATGATATAGGAACTTAAATAAATCTTCTCTACTCAATGGCTTCCAATCATTATGCTTAATTCCATCATTTGAAGGAGTTAGGATTATTATATACAAATGTTACAAGCATCTTCTTGTCTTTCCCTAAAAGTAACAAAAATAAAGGGAGCTACTGATTTAAAATGAATCAGATTTCAGGTCTTGAGTAGGTCCTATTCTTGAGGAAGAAGGATCTCATCCTATCATTTTTCTTTTTTTTTAAATTTTATTTATTTTTTGACAGAGATCACAAGTAGGCAGACAAGCAGGCAGAGAGGAAGAGAGAGAGGAGCAAGCTGGCTCCCCACTGAGCGGAAAGCCTGATGTGGGACTCGATCCCAAGACCACAGAATCATGACCGGAGCCGTTAAAGAGGCTTTAACCCACTGAGCCACCCAGGCGCCCCCATCCCATCATTTTTATTCAGTTTTGCAGGTAGTGCCTTCTGTTCCCTATTTTGCACCCATCAGTAACTGTGAATGGAAGCAGGATGCTGGGGCATTCTCTGCAGGGGGAAGGGTACCTCAGTGTGGTTTGGTGACTTGATATAGCATCAAAGTGTCTCACTGGTGGGAAGTTCTTCTTTATGGCTAACTTTACTCATTACTTTTTGAAATTTGGGTTGCTTTACCTTCTGTTTGGTTTTTAGAAAAGCAAAATATCTAAATGTTGTTCTTGGCTAAAACTTAAACACAGCTTATAAATACAT
This sequence comes from Enhydra lutris kenyoni, assembly GCF_002288905.1. NCBI lineage: Eukaryota > Metazoa > Chordata > Mammalia > Carnivora > Mustelidae > Enhydra > Enhydra lutris. The sequence continues at coordinate 13,565,553 of NW_019154117.1, forward strand.
ACATAGATACATATAATTTTCTTTGTATCATAATTGCATCACCATCATCATTGTCCTTACTATAATCAACTTGGGCAGCTACTGGATGGCATCAGACCTAGAAATTTTAGAGCATAAAATTTACAGTGTCTATTCCTAAGGAATCTGCATTTAAAAGAGATTTCTGTAAATCACAGTTTACTTTTCATAGTCTCACTGGTCAGTTTTCTCTCTTCTTTTCCCCCTTGAAAAAAGAGATTTCCTGCTTTCTTCCTTACAGAACAAGGCAAACTTTACTTTGGAATATACTCTCTTAAGAAAAAAAGTACTTTTATTTTGTTCACATTTTCTAGTTCTTTGACCTTCACATTCTTATTTTTAAAAAGTATCGATGGAAGAAATAGTTGAGGACAGTCTAGATTTTGTTAACTTGAGGTGTCTCTAAAATATGAAATATCAGGGCACCTGGGTGTCTCAGTGGGTTAAAGTCTCTGCCTTCGGCTCAGGTCATGATCCCAGGGTTCTGGGACCAAGCTCCGCATCGGGCTCTCTGCTTAGCAGGGAGTCTGCTCCCCTTCCTCTCTCTCTGCCTGCCTCTCTGCCTGCCTGTTATCTCTGTCAAATAAATAATCTTTAAAAAAATAAAATATGAGGGACGCCTGGGTGGCTCAGTTGGTTAAGCAGCTGCCTTCGGCTCAGGTCATGATCCCAGCATCCTGGGATCGAGTCCCACGTCGGGCTCCTTGCTCATCAGGGAGCCTGCTTCTCCCTCTGCCTCTGCCTGCCATTCTGTCTGCCTGTGCTTGCTCTCTCTCCCTCTCTCTCTCTGACAAATAAATAAATAAAATCTTTAAAAAAAATAAAATAAAATATGAAATATCATTGAGTACATAAATTTAGAATTTATAACATTTTATATTTATAATTCATATTAAGTATAAGAATGCACATATGTTTATAGCAGAGAGCAAAGACAAACTGTAGTGTTTTGCTTTATATTTGTACTTTTCCCCCTCTTATTTACTGTGATCTCACCTCATTTTTGCCCTTTTACCTCCCTTTATTTGCTGTATTCCTCCCTTCTTCTCCTTACTCTTCCCCATTTTTCTTTTTCTCTCCCTTTATCATCCTTTAGTCCCATACTTTTGAACTGCTATACAGTTGACACTATATATAAGTAAGGGGTATAGTAGTAAGTTGTCCCTTCTCTTAAAAAAAGTCTCAGTCAGAGAAGAACAGCCCAGTAACAAAACCAAATGCTTCACCAGTGAAATAAAAGAATTCAGAATCTAATATGAGTTGAGTATATTGTCTTTTAATAACCTACATCAATTTCTCATTCTCACTGGATCTCTGCCATCAGCGTGTAAGTACATTCTGGCTAGCATAACTAGCTGTCTCTATTCCTCACTGCCCATTTTCTTGTAAAGCCATTGAAATTCAGGCTTTTCCTTACACCACTTCAGTAAATCTCTGCTTGCCAGAGTCAACATTGACCTCCACACTGCAAAACCCAATGGTCAATTTTTAGTCCTCATTATACTTGAGTTCTAAGCCTCTGACACATTTCTTACTTTGCTCCTGCTCCACTGATGGTTCATTTTCAGTGTCTTTGGTTGGTTTTTCTTCTTCTCCCCATCCTCTCAATTTTGGAGTCTCCTTTTTCTGTTTTATTTTTATTCATTTATGTGGTGATCTCACCTGGTCCTGTGGCTTTAACTAACATCGGGGTGCTCATAATTCCCAAATGTGTTTTTCCAGGCCAGACTTCACTTCTGAACTCCAGACTCATATACCCAATTGCCTACTCAACTCAAGCATGAATGTCTAATAGGCAACCCAACCCCAACATGTCATATTAAACTCCTGATCTTAACTCCTCCCACTGAAACTATTTTTCCTATAGCTTTTTCACCTTTTATTCTTTTTGACTCTACCTTTCTCGGTGCCAAGGATGAAAACCTTCTGCTTGTCATTGGTTCTTCTCTTCCTCTCATATTCCACATCACACCCCATACTGATGGCATGGGTTCTTCCGCAAAGATTCAGAAATGTCCTTGTTACAACATAGATGCATATCCCTTCCAACACAGTTTAGTCTGAGGTGACATGTATCCCCTTTATATGGGAAGGACCAATGTTGACATTTCCTCACACATTAAAAAAAAAAAAAAAGAACCCTGAAAAGAAACACACAAAAATGCCCAATAAACATAACTAATACATTGCTGCTACCACCCAGTGAAGCTGGGTAAGATACTCATGCGAATCTTGGATCTCATTTATAAAGTCATTGTTTGGCATAAAGTAGCAAGATTCCTTAAAGACTCCTTGTGTTTTCTTTTATAATCTACAAACTCCCTCCCCAGAGCATTTTGCTCTGTACTCCCTTGCGAGGGTACAATATATGCCAATTGGATAAACGGGCTCTGTTTCCAGAGTGATCACCTAATGCTCCAAACATCTCTTCAAGAGCTCAGCGTGGGTTAGAGGAATGGGCAACACCACCTAACTTTTCTGGCCACTTGGCTACCTTGAAGCTGAAGAACCATAAACTACTTTTAGTGCAATGGATTAAAAAAGAAAGCCTAGAACAACATCTTCTTCGAATGATTCCGATGCCTCTAAATTGTGACATTTTGCTGTTGTTTCCTTTTACTGTTTTTAATTACTGTGTCTATTTGCATGAAACGAGGATCTGGGTTGCCTAGGCATTCATCTGCTCTGACTGCATATTCCTCTCTTAAATAGCATTCTTCAGTGCAGCTTTGCTCGCTGCCTCCAACATTTTGACAGGACCTCCCCCTCCTCTCCTTTCACCATCCTCCCGTCACTCCCCAGGAGAGACGTTATTTTTAAAGGACGTAATCAATAGGCTTTGGGAAGCAGCCGATGCATGAGGGGGTCATATGATCGGGAATAAGCTACTAGGGATTGCTGAGAGAGGGGATGGCAACAGGCCATGCCAAAAATCATCGGAGGAGGAAAAGACTGTCTGTAGCTCCCATTTAAATATTCTGTGGTATTCTTTTGCACGGGGTTTTGACTTGGAGGGCTTTCTTAGCTCCGTTCCTTAGCCTTGCTTCAAGTTGCAGGGAATATGGACCACCAAGGACAGTTGCTTTTTTGGGTCAAATGACATTCCACTAAAATCAAGGTTGGTCTGAGGCACTTGAAGAAGTCTTAAATTTGGCCACAGTGCTGCTGTTTAGTTCTTGATGCTGATGATGCCTTTGCTGAGGGTTGAGTCAAGAATAATCCAATTATCACAACAACTACGAAGACAACTGTTTCATCGCCCCTGACCCACCTGCTAAGGGGATGCCGTTGAGTAGAGAAAACACGAGTGAGAATGTGCAGGTGCTCACGCCCAGATGAATTCACGGTCAGAGGGTCACCTCAAGAGGAGGGAAGGGGCTATTTCTGCCACACTCTCCATTACATCACTTAGAAACCGTAGCTCTATTTTAGTTCTTTACTTGCAACCACAAGGATGTCTCCTCTCATGGATTTTTAGGTTTATTTAATAGCCATTTATTACTATCCTTCCTTTACTTGAGAATACGATCCATGACTGCAGCCTTGCCTCGCCTTCCTCCTCCCCTGGTTATCGGAGGAAATGGATTTGTTGCTCATCTTCTTGGCTTGGAACATTTCATTCTGCTGTTCTTATTTAACATATGATCGTTCCTAAAGATTTGCTTGTATTTTGTTCCTTTAATATTTTTTGTTTCATTTTGTCATATCTAGTGAGTTTTTTTGATTATTATAAATGGATGTAATAGTCTGTGCGGATTTCACTTTGGCTCTGGTGTTACAGAGACGTCAGTGGTCAGTCCTTGTTGTTCGTCCTTAGCGGTTCTTACATTATACACATGAGTCGGACTCTGTTCCAGGGCTAATCTTCTGTGATTCAAATGCTTTCCTAGGGAGAAGAAGCTTCTGGACTGAAGAAGCTTGGTGGTGACATTAATTACAAATAAAAGACCAAGACTGATTGTTAAATGCAAAACATCTTCTTAGAAGTGTCTGCCTTTACTCTTGCAGACTCTCAGTAGTGCCATAAATATCTTTGTCCTGTGCAGATCCAGTTGTAGCCAGTAACAGAAGCACATGTCCCACTCGGAACAAAAGAATACTTATTTTCACATTGCGTGGCTTGACATTGAGTGATAACATTTTTGCATATCCTAAAAATTTTTATGCAGATGCTGTTTAAAGGCAAAATGTGCTTTTACAATAATCTTCTTTGTGAAAAGAATTTAAACTCCTGGCATGCGTTCCATTTTCAATGTGCCTGTCAAGTTCTGAAAAATAACCTTTGACGGCCCGCGAGCAGAAACAAAACGGAGGTTGTTGCCTCTGTTGGCAGTGACGTTGTGTTGTCATCTTTACTTTCTCAGACTCAGGCTTCATCTGACTTAAATAAAAAATATGATACTATTTTATAAACAAGTGACAAGACTATGGTTTTATTTTTATTTTTTTATTTTTTAAAGATTTTATTTATTTATTTGACAGAGATCACAGGTAGGCAGAGAGGCAGGCAGAGAGAGAGGAGGGGAAGTAGGCTCTCTGCTCAGCAGAGACCTGGATGTGGGGCTCGATCCCAGGACCCTGGGATCATGACCTGAGCCGAAGGCAAAGGCTTTAACACACTGAACCAGCCGGGTGCCCCGAGACTATGGTTTTAAAGAAATAGGCGACTCTCATTTTTACCTGGGCAAGTTGCAGAGCTTTGTCTCTGGCTGAGACCTATGATGAACAGACAGTAGATGACAAGTGGAAAAATCTGCCAGTTAATACATTTCCACATATTATTGGACAATTACAATTTTTTAAAACCCTTTGATGCCCTTGCAAAAATAGAGGAAAACTAAAAAGAAGACACTATCTTGAATATGGGGTGAGGAATATGCAGAATGTTCTTTGTATTGGGAAGAACTGCAAAATACCCCTCTTTCCACATCATCAAGGTAAATCATATATTGGGAAATTTAGGCTGTCTCCATGTGCAACCTACAGAAATCATTGACATAGGAAATACCAGCCTTGCAACATTTTCTGAAAGGCTCTTTGACACTGGTAACTGGTTAGAATGAAATGTTCTCTATTTTAATAAATTAATTTGGTTCTAATAACCACATTGTTTGTGCATGTGGATATAGTTTTACTAACAATGTAGTTTATCATGGAATGCAGTGACCTAGCAAACCCCAAGTCTACTCACTGCAACACGGAATTTATTTCGGTAGCAGTTATATTCAGTTGAGCTGACAGGCTCATAATTGATATGTTTTCCAAGTCTTTGAAGACAGTGGAGCAGAGAAGTCTTTGCACAACACTGTCTAGGATGCTGTGGCCGTATATCTTTAATAAACAATGCTGTTTTTGACAAGCTTGTTGGAAAATGTTTGCATTAACAGCACAGAAAAGTTTATGATGAAAATAATAACGGTAAAAACCCATTACTGATCATTGTACTGTCATTTAAAGAATTGCCATATTTTTCCTTTCTTCAACAGTGCAAATTCAAGTGGAGGAAAAAGAAGATGACACAGATGAAAGTTCAAGTAAGTGGGGTGGGACCCACGTGGAATGTGTTTCCTGTGGAATTGCAGTGAATTCAGGGGACTCTTATCTTGTGGGATATGCTGCCACATGTAAACCCACGCTACCACGTGTGTGGGAAACTTTTGATGTTCTCAGAAAAGAGGTCAAGTCCAGCAAATGGAATCTCTCCATTCTAGATTCCATTCAGTAGGCACACGCACATTCTACCCAATGTCTCAGTTACTCATGATCAAGTGGATGGTAGTCCACTTGATATTTCTCTAATAGTTTCCCTGTTAAGGTCTTTGTCCTAAAAGCTCTTCTCTAGGGCTCAATCTATTATAATAGAACAGATTGGCCATTTTGACTGAATTGATCAGGTGGTTCAATTAAAATGAAAAAGCACATTCTTTTGTGCTGACTCCATGAGTATTTTGTTGGAATTGCTCTGTTGTCTTTACTTAGTGTAGGTTTAGCTCAAGAGTTTGGAGTATGATCCCTCACATACAGACCACTCATGGGAAAGATCATTATATGAGCAAAAGTTCTGAATTAACTAGAACTGAAAGGAAGAGCAGTATCCATTAGAGGATACATCAGCACCCTCCAATGTAATACCCTGGGCCCAATATGGCAGCCGGGGAACGTTCATGATACCAGGTGTTTCCAGTCATTCAGGACATTTTACATACAAAGAGCTCAGAGTCACACAGACTCTGCTTGTGATGGCTTGAGTACTAGAGGGGAGGAAAATAATTTTCCTCTAGTCCTTCTGAGTTGTTAGCTGAGACCACTGTAATATAAGACAGTTTAACAAGAGAAAAAACAAATGGAAGTTTATTAATATGTATACCTCAGGTATATGTGAGAGATACACTGGAAAAATAAGTTAACTCTCTTAGGTGGCTCAGAATTTAGTCTTAAATGCCATCTTAACAAAGAACAAAGAGGGGGGTGTGTAGGCCTTTTTAGGAGAGAATAAATAATTTTTAGGAATGGTGAGTGGGCCCTTCAGAGACTACATGGGAGATACAATTGTGACAAAGTTTGTCTGGGTGTGGTATTGCCTTCTAGTGTCTTTCCTTGTGATGAGTCAATCTTCCCTAAGGGTGAAATTCTTGGTGAGGGAGTTTATGACAGTTGAGTTCCTCTCAGAGGATCTGTGTTTGGGGCGGAGGAAGGGAGTTCAGGAAAAACCTCTCAAGTCATTTGCTGTTTATCAAGTGCCTACCGTGGGATATTATCAGCATACCAAAGTGGCATGATATGGGGTGGTATGTCCTGAGCTCGTGCTGTCATATTTTGAGGTGGCATATTTTGCTACTCTTCCATATTGAACGGAGACCATTCCAGAGGGTAAAACTGCATGCAGATCTGTATTTAGTCAGCAACTGTAAAATATTGATTATTTGTTTTAGAATTTGGGTATTTGGAAACTAGTGAAGTCACTAAGAATAGCCTTTTTGTTGCCAAGTGGTAAAAGAGAAATCTGAGACAACACTTCTCATCCATGGCAAAACTACAAGTTTAATAATTTAGTCTTGATACAAAATAGCCTAAAATGCAGAGTCCTAAGTGGCTGCTTGAGTGCTTGCTAATATTTGTGGGAAAATTGTTCCTCATTCCTTATCAAGGGCTTGTCCTTTCTCTAAATGGTGACGCATGTGACTAATAAAGACTGGGCAAATTTTCAGAATATCAGACGGGGTTCACATAACATGCAACAATCCCACATATTTAACAAATGGAACATCATTCTTGGTTTTGATGACAGTGTATAGTTCTCAAAGCCTAGTTTGAAAGTTAACCTTCTGCTTTTCTCTGCTAGCCGAACTTTAGTACTACAGATAACATTTGGATCTCAGATTTGAAGTATCAATAAAAGTATTTCAGTAAGTAATGTTAAAATATAATTAGGGTTGCCTGGATGGCTTAGTCAGGTAAGCATCTGACTCTGATTTTTGACTCAGGTCATGATCTCAAGGTCATGAGAGGGAGCCCAAGTGGGGTCTGTGCTGGGTGTAGAGCCTGCTTCAGATTTTCTCTCTCCCTTTGCTCAGGCCCTCCCTCAGATAAAAGTGAAAAACAAAAAATTTAAAAAGATTAAAAAATAAATAAAAATCACGACACACGTAAGAATGAACATATTTAATGAACAACCAAGGACTCTAGTGAGGTATTCTAATCCGTTCAAAGGAAAAATCCAAAGAAACAGATATTTATAGATCAGGGATATTGAAATGGTTGTACAGATGTAAGCATGTCTGTTCTCTGGGATTTTTTTCTTCTTTTCTTTTTTTAAAATATTTTATTTATTTATTTAACAGAGAGATATCACAAGTAGGCAGAGAGGCAGGCAGAGAGAGAGGAGGGAGCAAGCCCCCTGCTGAGCAGAGAGCCTGATGTGGGACTCCATCCCAGGACCCTGGGATCATGACTGAGCGGAAGGCAGAGGCTTAACCCACTGAGCCACCCAGGCACCCCTGGGATTTTTTTTTCTGGTGAGGAAAGATTGTCTCTCTACTGCACTGTGTTCATGTACATGTCTACAGACAAGAATTATTTATTTTGCATTGCTGTTTAGCAATCTATAGCTTTCAAAATTAGAAACTAGCTCCCATGGAATCAGAATCAGATAGTACAAAAGGGTATACTGTGGACAATTCATAGTTTTCCACTAAAGTACAGATTTTCCCTATAATAGCTTCTGTTTAGAAGGATAGTGATAACTATGAGTTGATTTTTTAATAATAGGTTATTCTAAATACCAGAAGGTGCACAAAAATGAAAGCGAAGTAAGATTATATGTTATAAACTGTGAAGGAACTAGATTCTTTCTGTACTCTATCCGGAAGATTCCAGTGAAGTTACGGACAGATGAGGCATTAATTGTGAGTTGATGAATAAAATAAAATGCCATTTCTCTCAGTTTTACATTAAATTTATATGTTCTCTATTTCTAGTCAAAAAGATACTATGCTCAAGCAAGTACTTATGTAAATATACTTCGTATCAATTTCATTTAAGAAAGGGAAAAATATTTAGGAAAAAGAAGAACAATCTTGGAATCAAGAATAAAGATAATTTGAATTAGGAGAAATCTTAAGGGCTGAGTGAGTTTCTTCAAAATTATTCTAGTTTGTTGCATCTTCTTGTCTTTCCTGTCCTTTGTTCTAAGACAGAAGTAGTAGTAAACATACAGTAGCTAATCACTTAATCCTTATGTATTAGATCAGTAAACTCTAAACCTGGTCTTAGACGTCATGGTATGATATTAAAACTGTATGTCATCTAGCAACCGTGTAAACGAAGATTGGATTTCTGAGGATTATTAAAATTTGGGGATCCACCTTCACATATTTGAGTAGATGAACCACAAAAGAAATGAGATTCTAGATAAGAGTATTTAAATGGCAGGCTATGAAATATGGATATTGGTCTGGTGTATCTTCTCATGATGGGGGAACTTGCTGGATTGTGATCTCATGTGTGACAGTGGTCATTAAGACACTAAGTGTACATTTGGCAGCGGGAGAGAGAACTTTGTGATATCGCTCATCTAAGCACTTACTGCTGTGTTTAGGTGAGGAGGAAGAGGAGGAGGAAGATAAACTACCTCGAAGGGAGAGCTTGAGACCAAAGAGGAAACGGACCAGAGATGTTATCAATGAGGATGACCCAGAACCTGAACCAGAGGATGAAGAAACAAGGAAGGCCAGAGAGAAGGAGAGAAGGAGGAGGCTGAAGAGAGGAGCGTAAGTGAGCTCTGATCTGTAACTGACACTTGATTCATTCAAAAATGCCTACCTCTGAGAGAAGACCACTCCCTTTAGGTACTCTGCGGTCTTAAAACTGGTAATTAAAAACAACATTTAAGAAGACGACACATTTAATCTAAGGCTGCCATTTTACTCCACTTAGTTAAATGTATTTTAAAATTTAAATAGAATTTAAAAAATGAATATATGTACTAAGGATGGGCTAAAACATTTCCTTATGAGAGGTCAAAACTGTCATAGGTTATTAATATATTAGTTCATTGAAATATTTTGAAGTTATTCCATTAATGATATGCATTGTTATCAAAGATGAGTGGAAAATTCCTAAAAAAATGATCCCAAATCACTTTACCTTATAGAGCAATGTTTGGCAAAATATGGCTAATTCCAGCCCAACAACAAAGAGTGGGTTCTTACAGTTTTAAAGTATTGTTGATTTAAAAAAAAAAATAAATAAAAACAAAAACCAACCAAGAACAAAATCTAAAGACAAATAAGGGATAGAGCTGCATGTAGCTCTCAAAGCCTAATAATATTAATTATCCATTCTTTTACAGGAAAGAAAAAGTGTGCTGGCCCATGTTAACGGAGTATTGGTGTTGTCCTTCCCTTTTTGTCACAACCGTACATACATCATTTCCACCAGGCAAACACTTCACTGAGTGCTGACTTTGTATAAAATAATACATTAAATAATTTTCAAGTCTTGGCTTTCTGGAAATTTGCAGATGGCAGGCCAGTAAGAAAAGTGTGCATGTGACGCATTCGAATAATAGAAAACCTAGACCCCTGGGAAAGGCTTTATGAGAACAGCTACTCTGTCATTCCCTGGGTAGTAGGGCCATGGGAGCCACCACGGGGTGAGGGGATCTCCTCCAAAACACTGTGAACGAGGACTTCGGATGGAGAGGAACTTTCTAAGATGTCCTCCCCAAGTGACACATGAGTGTCTAACAACTAGCTTTTCCTTTTCATAAATCATTGTAATTAAATACAATTGTATGACAATTTTGGCAGATAGAGAAGCTTAGCATTGATAGATGATGGTTCCTTCTAAAGTATAGGAATTACCCCGCCTACTTCTTCCTCATGTTTTTGTTGATTGCGATTTTTAAATCTCCCTCCGCTTCTTCCTTTCTCTCCTCTTCCCAAGCTCTTTTCTTCCATCTTTGAATACCAAGGCACCACCTTCTTTAAATTTTGACTCTGGTATTCTTTTTTCTGTTTTCTTTTTAAGTCTTCTTATGCTATTTTCTTTAAAAAAAAAAAAAGAAATCATCTCACACTTTTTAGACTCATTGATGTCACTATTATGATTTAGTAATATTTCCTATTAGCAAAACCTGTGCTCTTTCATCAATAGAAGTGTGCATGATGTGTTCCAGAATTTGCTTTTATTCTCCACTTGTGTCTCAGAGAGGTCCTTTTAAAAAGTTGAGTTGGGTGAAAATTTCTGTGCTCTCTTGGTGTGCTTAAGGATCTCATGAGAACTGCTCAACGCCCCCTAGAAATAGGATCATAGAATCAACTGAGTCTCCCCTAGTGCCTGAGGGAACATTGTCTCAGTGACAGTGTCTGCCCTTAGCAGGTACCACTCTCATCCTCTTTCTGAGAATCCCACAAGCACCCTTGTCACCTGTCCTCTTCACTTCTCCACACAGCCAAATTTGGCTAAAGTGAACTTTGTCTCCAAAGGTTTTTCAGATTCTATAAATAGTGTTATAATTTGGGCAACTAATCAAAATAGTATCATAAATTATTTGTGATTGATAACTCATTTTCTGTGTTCATTTTGAAAATAAATTTTTTTGTTTTTTGTTTTTTTTTAAGAAAATGTATCAGCAAATATATTTTGAAAAAAGATCTGTAGGCAAATCAGGGCACATTTATTTAGATTAATTGATTTATGGTCTTTTTAAACTTAAACATTCAAGTGAAACACCTCAGGGAATTTCCCCCGTACTGACAAAACATTTGAAGCCAACTAAAACCAAGGTTGTAATGCTGACTATCTTTGGAGACAGTTAAAAAACTCTGCCTCGTTATACATTTTGGAGGATTTCTAATAATATGACAGGCTTTTCCTGACCGAGTTTTAAGTGAATAAGAAATATGCTCATAGCAGTGAGCAATTCCACACATTATGCCTTTTTCCCCCCTAACAACTGTTGTTTAAATAAATCAAACTTAACATAGAAAGCCATTCTTGCACAGATTAGCCCTACATTTTTGAAGATGAAGCATATCTATATGATATTCTTTTAACATGATTAGCACTTTTTCTTTGAGTGTTTCCTAGAAAAGCAGTTCCCTTATATACTGGTGAAAATAATATTTTAATTACCCGCCTATCTGAAGATAACTCAGGAAAACAACTATATCTGGTAGCACAACATTATCTGTCCGGAGCAATTAACAACAAAGACTTTAAAAATATACCCATCTGGGGTTATTTAGTGTAAGGATTTATTCTTATCTTTCCATGCCATACTAATCTTGGAGGACAGTATTCTATTTTAGTGGACTTTGAGCCCTGGATTTATGATGATAACCCTGTCATCCAGAAAGACTCTGTATATAAACATTTATGTAATTAGTATTTACCCAGCTCCACTGCTGTGGAAGCTAATTTCTTTGGAAGACATGGGTATGAATATGCAATTGACTATATTCTCTAGGAGTTCATAATAGAGCAAGGGAGGGGGCCACTTAGACACAAATTATTGTGAAGTAAGACAGTATAAATGTGCCAGAGAAGAAGGACGAAGTTGTTCAGAGTCTTAGAGGAGACAAAACTCTTTGTTGTATGGGGTGATAGATATATGGATAATCAGAAAAGGGGGTTATCGAAGAGATTTCGCGTGTTTTAAGGAATCATAGAAGGGGTTAAACACATAAAGTACTGGATTTGAGATAGCAAGAAAGCATATAATTAGTGTTAGGAAGATTTCCATTAGATGGCTTCTGGAAATTGGCATGTAAAGAAAAAAGCTGTAATTATATGGTAAACCCACATACCTAATAGATCATTTTAAAAAATCTTTTGATGACTCTGGATTAAATGAGATACTGTTTTAGATATGATTCTTAATGGAAATTCATAAATATAAAGCTTTAAGATACTTACATGTAGACACAGTTGACAACATGCTTTTGAACTGCATGGGTCCACATACGCATGGATTGTTTTCTCCTTTTTAAAAAAAATTCTAATTGCACTATCATTAATATACAGTGTTATATTAGTTTCAGGTGTACACCATAGCGATTGGCCAACTCTGTGCATGACTCAGTGCTCATCATGATGAGTGTGGTCTTTCCCCTGTCTCCCTACCTACCCGCCCTCTGGTGACCACCACTTTGTTCTCTAGAGTTAAGGATCTGTTTTTGGTCTCTTTTTTTTCTTATGGTTTCATTTGTTATGGTTCTTAAATCCACAAGATTTAATAAATTCAGGAATGAAGTCATATGGTGTTTTTCTTTCTCTGACTTATTTTACTTAGCATTACACTCTAGATCCATCCATGTTGCTGCAAATGGCAAGATTTCATTCTTTTTTTTTTTTTTCATATTGTTCAGTAACGTTCCAGTGTACTACATCTTCTTTATCCATTCATCTATCTATGGATACTTGGGCTGCTTTCATAATTCGGCCATTGTAAATGATGCTGCAATGAACACTGGAGTGCTATATCTTTTCAAATTAGTGTTTTCATATTCTTTGAGTAAATACCCAGGGGTGAGTTACTGGATCATATGGTAGTTCTGTTTTTAATTTTTTGAGGAAACTCCGTACTGTTTTCCACAGTGGCTGCACCAGTTTGCATTCCCACCAACAGTGTACAAGAAGAGTTCATTTTTCTCCACATCCTCACCAACACTTGTTACTCGTGTTGTTGATTTTAGCCATTCTGACAGGTGTGAGGTGATATCTCACTGTGGTTTCGATTTACATTTCCCTGATGACTGGTGATGTTGAACATCTTTTCATGTGTGTGTTGGCCATCTGTATGTCTTTGGAGAAATGTCTTTTCATGTCTTCTGCCCACTTTTTAAAAAATTGGATTTTTTTTTTTTTTGGTGTTGAGTTGTGTAAGTTCTTTATATATTTCGAATGCTAAGCCTTTATGAGATTATGTCATTTGCAAATATCTTCTCCCATTCCATAGGTTGTCTTTTAGTTTTGTTGATTGTTTCCTTTGCTGTGCAGAAGGTTTTTATTTTGATGTAGTCTCAATAGTTTATTTTTGCTTTTGTTTCCCTTGCCTCAGGAGACATAGCTAGAAAATGTTGCTACAGCTAATGTCAGGGAAATTACTGCCTGTGCTCTCTTTTAGGATTTTTATGGTTTTAAGCCTCACATCTAGGTCCTTAATCCATTTTGAGCTCATTTTTATGTATTGTATAAGAAAGTCATCCGGTTTCATTCTTTTTTATGAAACTGTCCAGTTTCCCCAACATCATTTGTTGAAGAGACTTGTCTTTTTCCCATTGCAGATTCTTGCCTAACATGGATTATTTTTAATAAATACAGTATAGTACTGTAAATGTATTTTCTCTTCCTTATGATTTTCTATCATTTTCTTTTCTCTATCTTACTGTATTGTAAAAATACAGTATGTAATACATGAAACCTACAAAATTAATTAAAAATTAATCTACAAAGTTAATCAACTGTGTCATCAGTAAGTAAGACTTTAGGTCAATAGTAGGCTATTAATAGTTAAGTTTTGGGAGAGTCTAAAGTTATATATGAATTTTCAACTGCATAGTGGTCAGTGTACCCAGGCCCCTTGTTTTTCTAGGGTCAACAGTATTGTGATTTTTTTGGAAGGATGGGCAAATTAAAGACTTAAAATATCAAGCAACTGCTTAAAATATCAAGCAATCTTAAATTTTTCTGTTTTTTTTTTCTTTTTCTAATTGAATCCATTCGTAATAGTTTCTTGACATATTTTCTTTTCCTTTTGATGGTTTCCATACAGGTTTCAATGAAACAGTTATCTGTATAATCTAGGTTGAGTTTATGTCTACATAGGAAAATTATTTGAGTCATCTTAATAAAACAATCTTTTCTTTCAACTGAAGTGTAATTGACAGACAATGTTATGTTAGTTTCAAGTGTACGACATAGTGATTTGACAAAACAATCATTTTTACTGAAGTATATGTCTTCCTCTTATGATCAACCAGCACACACATTATTATTCTGATGGGCAAATTAAGCAAACAACTGTGAATATAGATGTTGCAAAAATGTCCTGAGGTATTTTATGTCATAGTTGTATAGCACCATAATATTTTATATACTAAACATAAAATAATTAAAAGGGAAACAACCTAATAGCAATCAGAGTTGTATTTTAGAGTGTTCTTCATAGTTCCCTTACCATGAATTAACTGTTTTGAACCAAATATCTGAATTGGGCAAAAACACAAACTGTAGACAAGAAGTGTGACTTTAGAAAATTAAGGTGAGTTTTTATTTCATGACATGATTAAAAGCTGGGTTGGTGGGAAAGAAAGGAAGAGGCAAAGTCATTTTGTACAGTGGGCTGTAAGATTATGGCTCTGTCTTCCTGTGCCTCAGCTGGAACTTTCCAAAGGCAGCTCTGCCATCATCCTGCTGTGTGGAGTTGGGACAAGTAGAGTGAACAGCAAAGTATGTTTCTGACTAATGCTGAGTCAGATTACAATTTCTTTGTCCGTCAGGATGGAGTTTGGAGAAAGAAACTTCAGCAGTTAATTGAACAGAAAATATTTACTTAGAGAACTGTTGAGTTGGTATAAATAATTGTTAACTAGGTTACTGGAAAGGTGACAAGAGAGCACTTATGTATCATGGTGACAGCAAGTATGGGAAGCAGCTACACTCCAAAGGCTGGTGGAATGGTGGAAAGGGGTTGAAATTTAAACTTAGAAGCGTAGAAGACAGATGCCAGGGGCTGGAAGCACTGAGGAGGGGGTGATGCTGAAGGCATCTGGTCTCTCTGGGGCTGGTGGTGAAGCTGGCTGGTTCTGTGAGAGTGTTGGAAAAGTTGGCAAACCAGATTCTACTGCAGCTATGGGAAGGCCCCTCGGTTTGTGGGGAGAAGAGGCATTAGTAAAGAGGATCTGCCACCCCGAGAAGCCAAAGGAAAGCCTAGGTTCAGTCTAAGTCCCTTCTTAGTATCTTCTTTTGGTGGCCTACCATTGAGCCAGCCACAAACAGAAGGGTCCCCCACAGAGTCCCAGCCCCTGCATCACAATATTAACTACAGAAGGAAGAGTTTGAAGTTGAGTGACAATAACTTAATAAATAAACCAATCTATCACTAAAACAATCAATCCTGACAATAGGGCATTGCATTCCTCGATTTAAAATTACGTTTAGATTTTTTTGTTTTGTTTTGTTAATTCTGAACCACATAGTATTTTTGCCGTCCCAGGAATATAGAAGAGAAAAGATACATCTCATTTGCTCAGTGAGAAACTAAATCCCTTTGAAGGTCTCTTCAAAGGATTTGCTTCCACCAAATATATTTCAAGTTGAATTTTATCAACTGAAGTTTTGAATTTAATTAACAGATTAAGTTACCTTTGAGAAATAGATTTTTTATTTCCCCCTAGTTCAATTTTTCTCCTTCTCTTGAGACATGGCTAACAAATTTGTAAGGGCACTTCAAAGACATCTTCACCTCTAATGTACTATCCTTATCAAAAAGGAACATTTTTCAATGCAGTGTAGACTCGGTTGGGGAAAATGTATGAGGGAACAAAGAAGAGAGGAAAATATGTTGATAGATCTGTAACTAATCTTCCACGGATTTTTTTTTTTAAGTCTTGAGACTTTGAGGCTGTGGACGTGAAACAGTTTCAGGACTTCAGAATGTAAACACTGTTGTTTAAAGTTATAATAATTCTGGAAATTCTATATCAGCGTTCACACAGATACAAGCTCTAACACTTCCGAATCTTAGCGCCCTCTGTTTACAGCCGAGCTGATTCCCATTGACTGCGTATCTGATAGCAGTCTTTTTAAGTTTGGAAATCAAGCAAAAGTTAATTTTTTTTCCTCCTTTTAAAGGGAAGAAGAAGAAGAAATTGATGAAGAGGAATTGGAAAGATTGAAGGCAGAGTTAGATGAGAAGAGACAAGTGATTGCTACCGTCAAATGCAAACCTTGGAAAATGGAGAAGAAAATTGAAGTTCTCAAGTATGATGCCACTTTTCATACATAATTAGACACCTTTCCGGGATTGCTGATCTCCTAAATCCTCTTGAGTATTACCTATATTTTATATCTAGTACTTTATACAATATAGCATATATATAGAATACTCGTTATTATATACAACATTCATGGTCATAGACACATATACAGCATATTATATCTGCTGCTTGTGTGTGAACATGTCATATACATGTATGTACATGCATATATATGTAACATCATTAGAGAGGCAGAGCTAATGATTATATTTTTTAAAAAATGAACAAATCCATTGTTTAGATTCTTATAACCTCTGGTCACTCTTAGTCCTTTGTTCCTTGAACTGAGACTTTCTTCAGTTTCATATATTCATTCCTGTCTCTCTGGAAGAGATAATATATTTGACTTTCACCATTTGTGTGGCTTGCACATTCATGTTTCTCTGCAGGGTCCCAGCCTCAAATGATATAATCAGGCGATGGCTCTCCTTAAAGCACAGGGAGGATATTAAGCCAACAGAACAGTACACAGGATTCCAATTAAGGATTATGCTAATAGCTATTCCATGGTGACATGTCAGTGACCCAATTTCAGTCTTCCGTTGGGTGTTGATGGGCGTACAAACACACTCAGAGGCACATGGATTTGCCAACTTCCTGTATGAAAAGACAAATGATTCTCTCTTTCTGAGGGATGGGAGCAGAATCACTTCTGATCACTTCTGAGGATCACACTCTTATTTCCTTGCCAAGGTTGTTGGGGAGGTGTGGCATGACTATGAGGGAACGCGTCTGTGTTAATAAGCACGTTTATATCTTCCCATTGTGCTACCGCTGGCGTTTTTTCAGAACCATTTTTGTAAGTGGTGGTGAATTTCCAAAGCTGTCTCTCCACTGGCCTATTGAACCAATAATGTTAAATATTATAGTGTAGTATTATTGTCTTTGGTGATGAAAAAAGAACTGAAGGAGCTATGAGGATAGTTCACTTCTAATCTTAGTTTTGCAAAAGAGTATATGTTATTTAAGGACATTGTTAAGCTTCTGGGCCTCAGTTACCTCATATCTAAAATAAAAGAAGATATTCTAGATCTGTCCTGTGAAATGGGAACCTAGCCATCATTTTTAATAGCATCATTTTGTTTTGTGGAGTGCGGTTTTCCAAGTTCCAAACAATGCTCTTCCCAGCAAACTTCTAGAACACCATGGTTGTAGGCTGGGAACTCCATGTGCATTGGACACACAGCCATGAATGAAGGCAAAGCCAAGCAGGGTGCCTGGTTCCGTGGAGCTAGTCACGTGTGTGCATATGCATGTGTGTGGGTATGTGTGTGTGTGTCTGTTAAAATAGTTTTCATTCAATGAAGTGGTAGTGATGCTAAATGCTAGGGTTAAAAGTGCCCTTACTTGGCAAAATACGAGTTTGACAACCACCTTATGTTGCTTCTGAAATATATTTTGAAATATTACTGGCCATAAAATCCCCCCGAACTGGAAACCACAGGTAACTGTATGTGGAACGCTGTCAAATTGGAAAGCGGCGATACTGTGAACTTTTAGCGTGGTGTGAAATTGAGTAAGAATGCCAAAGAGTGGATCTTCCCTTTCCACCTGCAGAAGGCACAGAAGTACCCCCACTCTCCCTTCTCTCTATTTTCCCATATAGGACAGTGGAGCAGGAAGGGGCTTCTGAGTTCCGTTTGAATCTCAGACCTTCCACTTAATAGCTGTGCAAATTTGAATGAGTTGTGTCGCTCTCTGCCATTCAGGTTCCTTATGAAATTATGCTAATTTACAGGGTTATTGGCATCATAAAGTGAGATAATTTACATAAAACACTTAGCACTGCGCCAGAGCATAGCACATTGCCGGGAAGCACAAGTTGTAATTATTATTTCCTCTCAGGACAGAGTCAATGATGCCTGGTCCCCTGCAGTGTGACCAGTGTCACACTCTCTCCATCTCTCCTGATGGAGAGAGTGTGAGACAGGCTGGGCTGGGTGGAAGTTGACCTAGCCAGGGACAACCTCGGGAGCCCTGGGGGATGGTGACACATTCGTAGCAGTCTAGATGGGCAAACAATTTTGACTTGCCACCAAAGAACAGAGCATCTTGACAATTTGGCAGAATCTGGGGCCAAACTACGTTCACGTCTTCCAGATGTACCCAGGGTAATCCCGTGGCAGATTCTAGGACCTGGGCCTTGAGCTGAGTTCCAGAAATGAACCTATTTTTGGAAGAGGGGAGACAGAGGTATTGGGAAGGCAGCGAGGGAATACCAGGCCCTGTTGTTAGGGCAGAGACTGAAAATGGGGAGTCTGTAGCTCTCAGTCCAGGTCTTAGGACTGAATGTTGGGTTTTTATTCAGACCACATGCTTTTTGTTTCCTTTTATTTTATAATTTTTTCACTTTTCATTCATATATATAATACAAAATTTACCATTTTAACCATTTGGGGCTATCTATCTATATATTTTTTATAACATTTTTTCTTTCTTGTCAAACATTGGAAAGTAGGAGATTTCACATTAAAAAAAATCCAGCAGTGCTTGGGTGGCTCAGTTGGTTTAGCATCTGACTCTTGATCTCAGCTTAAGTCTTGATCTCAGGGTCATGAGTTCGAGCCCCGCGTTAGGCTCCATGCTGGGTGTGGAGCCTATATTTAAAAAAAAAAAAAAAAAAAAATGTCCAGACATCCAGCTTCTGCTGGACAAGTGGGGTATTTTTACGGGAAGTAGTGGCTGGGACTTGGCAATTGTTGCCCCTACAAAAAGGGCATTCACTTTTCAGTGTGCACAATTCTCAAACAATTCGTGTCACTTGCTTATGCTACTTGGTTAAACCTTGTATGCTTTCCAGTCTGCTGCCTCCTACCCGTGCAGCTAGGGAGTCAGTTAGGCATGTTACCAAGACAGTGATTCTGAACGTCAGATTCAAAGCCAGCTTGCAGAATAGAAGCACAGATGCAGGCCCAGAGAAGACTCAGCTATGCCTGCTCACCTTTCAGTTACGCTCACTGTCTTGGAACAATTCTCCATGGCCAGAAATGGGTCCTGCTTTGTGGCTTTGCAGTTCTCTGTGCAGCTGGTGGTCACGGTCGGCCTGACTCCCTTGATTTCAGCCTCTGTGATGAAACTGTTGTCTCTGTAGGGCCCGGCTGCCTCCCTCTGTGGGTTTCTGAATGTTGAATTGAGCTTCTCCCTTATGGATTTCAATCTTGTGATTAGAGCGAGGGATGGATGCTTTACAGTATGTAAATGTAAAGGTTTCTCCACCCCAGCCTGGAGGCCAGGTAGTTTTTCTCGCCTACCCTTTATGTCTTTTGGGGACATCTAACTCCTAGAGAACATTTCTGAGGGTAATGTTATTTCCAGAATTTACCTCCAGTCATCAGTCCTCGCTAAGGAAATGGAATGCAAGGCGAGGGGCTCAGTATAACTAGAGCAGATACTTTGATCACAGGCTTGGATCTGTGTTGAGGTTCCAAGGCTTTCCATCTGGCTCTGGACTCTGAAAAACTGGTGAAACTTCTAACAGATTTAACAGAGGGTCAGGCTTTCGAGATGTCTTTTAGAGGAAAGCATCGGGCATAGTAGCAGAGGATGCTGTGGGGCGGGGGGGTGGCGGGGCTCGGAGGTAGTTCCCACATTCTGAAAGAGGGTCCACCCCTGGCAACATGAGCGTCTTCAGAGCTGAGGGCAAAATGACAGTTAAAATAAGCAGTTAGTACATGGCAAGAAGCCCTAAAAATGGATTGTTAATCCCGAAGAACTCTTCAACATGGCTCAGGAAGTAGAGCTCAGCATTTTCAAGGCAGCGGCATTTGCTTTTTTGGCCTGAAGAGAAGCCACATCTTTTTCACTGTCGCTGTGGAACTGTGTTTTTTAGTCTGTTTTCCTGCGTGTTAGCGCAGTTTCGTACATTCATGTGGTTTAAACCTGTTGAGTGATAATCTCAGGGAGGGGGAGGGAGGGGCAGGTGTATCTGGCCCCGACTACAATATGCATACTTTTGTTTTCTACTTTAAAAGTCCTTGATAGGGTACGATGGCTCAGTTGGTTAAGCGACTGCGTTTGGCCTGGGTCATGATCCCAGGGTCCTGGGATTGAGTCCTGCATCAGGCTCCCAGCTTCATTGGAGTCTGCTTTTCCTCTGACCTTCTCCCGTCTCATGCTCTTTTACTCTCTCTCAAATAAATAAATAAAATCTTTAAAAAAAAAAAAAGTCCTTAATAGACAGTCAGGATTGAGGGCCACCATCTTTTGATTCTGAGAAACAGAAAACCTCATTAAACAGAATGTCCTACTCCATAAACTGTTTATCGAATGGGTGAGAATATGTTGAGGGGATGGGACAGGGGAAGGGAAATAGTGGTCTATTTTCCAACTTTTTGAAAGTCAGTTTCTCTTTTTTATTAGGAACTAACCACAAAAATATCCAACAGCGAGGATTTTTAGGCATAATCTGTTTTTAAGCTGTTGATGGGTTTCACTCAGAAGTTGGTTGACTAGATCTTTCCTCCCTGTAGTCTGTCGCTGAGCTAACCTGGTAGAAACCACCACAGGTGATAGAAAACACCTGGATGGAAAATAACAGGTCTGCTTATTACTCCTCCTGAAACTCAAACCTAAGTATAGCAGAACATTCTAATGGTAGATTTAAAGCCTTCCTGAGTAAACCTGAACAAGCAACCATTTTATTTTGTTCCAGTAGGGTGGGTGAGGGATTGAAAATTAAGAGACATGGACTCCACACTAAGCTCTACCTCGAACCTCACCTCTCTGAGCATCATGTATTTATTTATACAGGGAAGGGATTGAATTGTGGCGGGTAGTTTTCAAACTGCTCTCCTCAGAGTTCCAGTGGTTTGGTGGAATCCCTTCAGGGAAAGGGAGGCAGAGTTTAAGAGTGGTGCTTGCCACACCACGAGCTTTGACCAGAGATGTCACAGTTTCCTTCTTCTACACAATGTACTTGTGTATAAAGCATCTGATTGAAGAAAAAAAAATGCTTCTGTACCTATTATATAAGAAATAATTAAAAACCCGCACTTACCTGGATATTTAAAGAAGCTGATTTTGGGGAGGGAGCAGTTCTCACATTTCATGAGTTTGCAAAGTAGGGAATGGGAATACTCCAGTATACTTTCGCATGGAAATGGCTCTTGGGTAGAAGCCATCTTAAATTTATTTATTTTGATAACAACCATGTTACTTAGCTATTATACTAACTGCTTTAATTTCTTTTCTTTGTGGCACCTTGACCCAATGTTTCTGGGAGTTGTCCATTGGCTGTCTTGGCCTGGTGATTTTTTAATGGAACATTCAGTAAAGCCAAGAAAGTAATTCTTAGGATTTCACTTACATTTAAACATGTGCTTTTAATGGTCAGCTAGTCATTAAGGTAATAGTCTTCCTTATTCAATCTTCCTTTGCCCTCTAGCATTCTTTTTGTTTGTTTTGTTTTTGATTTTATTGTATTTTTTTTTTCCAGTCAGGGGAACGAATGTATTTCTAGGACGGTAAGAATAGACCAGAGTTGATTTCCTTTGCCAGAGCCATCTGGGAAAACTAGCCCCCTGGCTCCCATCCATTCCTCTCAAGTTTCCTTGGAGCTTGAGATTTTTATAGGTAAGAATCATGATTTCTCCTTTGTTTCACAAAGGCCTTTCCTTCATCTGTCGTTATGAAGGAATGAGACCTTCCACACAAGAAGACCTTTAATCATGTGTACACACCTTCTAACTAGACACCCTTCAACCATTTGGGATTCTTTTGAACCAAGAACTCAACCAAAGCAGTGGCTTTCAGTTCTTACACTTTATAGGTACCTTATATATACTGATTTTCTCATCCTAAGAATGGAGACTATTGGAAATCAGTATATCTGAATTTTGTTGATCAAAATGTAACATTGATACCCAATTTTTCTTTTTTATTTAAGTTTAATTTCGCTTACTATTTATTTACTTATTTATTTATTTGAGAGAGCATGTGTGTGTGAGTGGGGGTGGGGAGGGACAGAGGAGAGGGAGAGAGAGAATCTTAGGCTCATTGTACATTCTACTGATGGTGTGGTTAAGAGGATTGAGGTCCTGAGGTGCCTGGGTGTCTCAGTGGATTAAGTGTCCAACGCCGGATCTTGGCTCAGGTCATGATTTTATGGTTGTGAGATCAAGCCCCACATCAGGCTCTGTGCTGAGTGTGGAATCTGCTTAATCTCTTTCCCTCTCTCTCTCTATCCCTCTCTCTCTGCCCTCTGCACCCCCTGAGGGTGCAGGTGCACTCTTTCCTCTTAAAAACAAAACAAGAGGACAGATATCCCAAAGGGTCCCATAGAATGATGATGATAGATCACTGATAGACATTTGCTCTATCAGAATGATACAGAGCAGGTACGCTGGAGTATATTAGTACCTTGTCAATTAGCCTGTTGAAATGCTACAAGTTGTAGCTGCTTTTCTTGAGCAGAACACGTGAGGAGAGCAGAAACATTGGATGACGCTGATGGGTAGTCAGTTTAATGGTGACAGATAATCAGTCCTAAAGTGACAGGATCATAAATTGGTCTTTCCATCCACTTCTAACTACAATATTCGTATTTGTTCATCATATTTTCCATCTGTTTTCTGTCTTTCTTTGGCATGTATTGCAGGTTACTAACTTAATTCTGTATTGGAACACATCTTATTAATTATGCCTGTGTGTCACATGCTACAGGTTTATTTATTAGCTATACTTAACACATCCCATGTGCCAAACCTGCTACATAATTTGCAGGATCTGGAGCAAAATGAAAATGTAGGGCCCTTTGTTAAAAAATAGTTCAGAATTTCAATTAT
Organism: Enhydra lutris kenyoni; assembly: GCF_002288905.1. Lineage (NCBI taxonomy): Eukaryota > Metazoa > Chordata > Mammalia > Carnivora > Mustelidae > Enhydra > Enhydra lutris. The sequence continues at coordinate 13,588,897 of NW_019154117.1, forward strand.
TAAGAATTTCAAGACACCAATGACAGAGAATTAAAGTAGGCACTGGGGCCACCTGAGTATGGGGCTCTGTGTGCCTGCATAGTCACAGACACACCAAATTTACCCTGCCTTTGAGTTTCACCTGCATAATATGAGCCAAAAGCTTTCTTATTGTTTATGCTTATTACTTCTGATGAGTTCCTCCATTACCATAGCATAATGAAATGGTCTCAAATAATTCAGCAGACTCACAGAGCAGAACTCAAGTCTGTATTACTCCAAAGACAGTGTTCATGCCATATAACCAGCGTGTTCTTTTTAAGTACCACTTTGAACATGTCATCCCTATGTTTAAGGCCTTCAATATTTACCTAGTAATTAACAAAGTTTATAAGCTTTTGCTTAACAAATTAGCTATACAATTTGGATTCACATTCTGATTTTCCAAATCATGAGTTACTGATGATGATGATGACCATGAGGTATGAGATGGACGATGCCATCTTCAATTAACCACCTTTATCTATTTCACCCATCCCCCATCCCCTGCCCTCTGGCAACCACCAGTTTGTTCTCTATATTTAATAGTCCGATTTTTTAAAAAGTCTGACTTTGTTTACCTCTTTCTTTCTTTTTCCTTTAAAAATTCATCTTAAAGAGGAAATTTTTTTTTTAAAAGGAAATTTTTTTTATTAAAGAATAATCAAGCCTTGGTTGGGATCTGAAATCTCTTCTGACTTTACCATGCACATTTGAGTTCACCTGTACCAATTGCTTCTCTTACCATTTTCATTGCATAAGAAAAAATCTTTTCTATTAAACAAGAACAGTGTTCCTGACAGTTCTTTCTTTCTGGAGTTAGCCTGTTAATATTTGCTGTGCTATTGTGAGTGGTTAGAAAAATCATCATGGGTAATTTTAATAATGTTTTCCAAATAACATTTTGAAATTCTCCCTTAAAGGATGCCAATAGGAACCACTTGAGAAATTTTTTTTTTTTTCTGGAGATTTAAACTTTTTCAGTTGCTAAGGAAGTCAGCTCTGAAAAATTAGGGTTACATATACTTTTGCTTACCAAAAGTTCTTTATCTCTTTCATGATTTATTGAATCTTTCCTATCCACAGTGTACTGTTTTACCAGTTACCTGGAGATGTTCTGTTCTTCACTTGGTTTTGCAAGCTTTTCAGGTGGCCCATTGGGCTCTAGCTCCTCTCTCTTCTAGAGAGTTGTGAAGGCATTTATGCCTCTCATACCATCCTCAAAATCCCAAACACCCCCTCATTAAATCAGCCTGAGATTCTGTCCAGATGCTTGATGGAAGAGTAATTAATGGTCATTGGAAAATGGGTCTAAAATATGCTAATATTCAGGGTTGCTCACGAGACTCTTGGCAATCAATCTTACCACCTTTCACAAATATCTGCTTATCCAGAATTTGAATAATCTCAAACTTGAAATAAACAGGGATTTATTTTTTTAAAGATTTTATTTATTTGACAGAGATGACAAGTAGGCAGAGAGGCAGGCAGAGAGAGGAGGAAGCAGGCTCCCCTCCAAGCAGAGAGCCCGATGCGGGGCTCGATCCCAGGACCCTGGGATTATGACCCGAGCTGAAGACAGAGGCTTTAACCCACTGAGCCACCCAGGCGCCCCTAAACAGGGATTTTTTTTTTTTTTTTTTTGGTATACCATAAGATAATAATAATAAAAAGTAATGAGACAAAAGAAAGTTCTAAAGTTTTCTTCTTGATAGATAAAATGTGGTTACCCTCATCTTTTTAACTTCAGATACACTGAATCAGTTTTCCCACATTGCCAGAATATCCTACCCTCCAAACAATTTTGATAAATAGCAATTTACCTTACTTGCATTCTTTAGAATGTCAGCTACTGGTGACAGCTAATTTTCACAACTTGTTATTAGACTATCCATAGATGTGTTATCTTTGAAAGGTGATTAAGAAGAGAAATTCACTAATTACCACTTACAATTATCTAGAAAATTCTTTTAAATATGTTTGACATAATACATTAACAGTGAAAGGAAAGCAAATGTGTACATGATAAGCACAGAATACAATTAATTTGAGAAATGTGCCTTTTTTGTTTAGGGGAATTGTCATCCAGATCTTGAGTAAGTATGAAATCCGAAAGTAACCCTTTACCTTATCAGATTTATAATAAGAGAATAATGAAAGCGTTTATAAAAAAAGATTTTTATTTATTTATTTATTTATTTATTTATTTATTATTATTTTTTTAAAGATTTTTATTTATTTATTTGACAGAGAGATCACAAGCAGACAGAGAGGCAGGCAGAGAGAGAGGAGGAAGCAGGCTCCCTGCTGAGCAGAGAGCCCGATGTGGGGCTCGATCCCAGGACTCTGAGATCATGACCTGAGCCGAAGGCAGCGGCTTAACCCACTGAGCCACCCAGGCGCCCCAGATTTTTATTTATTTATTAGAGAGAGAGAGAGAAAACATGGGGGGGAGGGCAGAGGGAAAGGGAAAAGCAAGCTCCCTGCTGAATGGGGAGCTCAACCACATGGGGCTTGATTCCAGGGCCCCAAGATCATGACCTGAGCTGAAGGTAGATACTTAACCAACTGAGTCACCCAGGTGCCCCATGAAGGCATTTTTGAGGATATTTTTATGTATATGACCAAGGAATGGCAAGTTTTGTATTACTTCAGGAGATTTAAATAAGCTTGTTGCTATAGAATAAAAGTGGTTAAGCCTTATTAAAATGCATATACTACAGTAAATGTTTGGAGAATATCATATTAGAATATCATGAAAAATGGGAGGAAGAAAGGGGAATAGTTTTTTATTGTTTTTTTTTTTTTAAAGATTTTTATTTATTTATTTGACAGAGATCACAAGTAGGCAGAGAGGCAGGCAGAGAGAGAGAGGAAGGGAAGCAGGCTCCCTGCTGAGCAGAGAGCCTGATGCAGAGCTCGATCCCAGGACCCTGAGACCACGACCTGAGCCGAAGGCAGAGGCTTTAACCCACTGAGCCACCCAGGTGCCCTGGGAATAGTTTTATATATTCAATATGATTTGTCTAAAATTTCTTTCTACAGTCTTGAAAATTAGAAATTTTAAGTGCACTTCTTTCAAATAGCTGTTAATTATGCATTAACAGTATACATGCATGAATTTACACATATATATATAATGTCTATGTTATTTCATATAAACATACCCATACATACTGGGATATCTACATAGAGACATGACTCTCTGGATGAATTAATGTTTCATTTTATGCGTATACTATTACACTGTTTCTTGACCAGTGCTTGGTCACAAGCATTAGAAAAGCTTAGAAGGGATGCTATGCAAGAAAACAGTGAAATAGTACAACTTCAAGTCAACTGAGTAGAAAGCCGAGTTCACTTACGAGCATAGAAGGCTCTGTTGGTGACCTCACCTAAGTTCTGTTGCCAGTGCTCAGGACAGACCTCCAGATCCAAGTTTGCCATGTGGCAAGTAGTCAAGTTCACTAGGTAGTCTTGATTATTTGCAGAACTTGCTGAACTGCCGTCATTTGAAATGTCTTGCCCACACATGGATCAAAAGGCAGAACACCCTGTTCCAACAGAAAAACTAAGGCTCTTTTTTAGTACTCCTAAATATCACAACACAGCATTTTGAAAACATATTCCTTAGTACCGAGAAATGTTTAGCATAGGGTAGAAACATGAACACACGGGTATTGTGCAGAATCTTTTTATCCAGTCTTCCAAAGCAGAATGGCCTCTCTCACTCTGAAGCAATGACTTGTAAATCCATCTGTTTACAGTATCAGAATTTATTGCATGTGTTTGATTCGAATGAACGTGAACCAAGCAAAATCAGCATGGTCCGTCTGCCAAGCCCTGTCAGTGGCCTGGTGAAGAGATGAATGTGAGTCTATCTAAGAATATGAGCTTGTACATGTGCTCCATGGTAGAAATATCTCCTTTGTTAGAAAAATTCCTACAAACTGATGCCTAGAATGCCTTTCTCTGCCCACTTGAATTCTGTCAGCTCTTCAATGCCCGGTTCAAGTCTTCTCTGATCAACAAGCTCTCAGGCCTCCAGTGTCCTTTCCCTTTCTACTTTAAAGCTGTCGAACACTGTTATAACAGTTTTATGGGCCTATATCTCATTTTTCTTAATGGCGTTTAAACTTCAGAAAGGAATCCACGTTTCTTTCTTTCAAAGCACTTAACACATTGCTAAGAATAAACACACTCGATACATGCTTAGAAAAAAATGCCTAAGTGTACCATGTCCTCCCTACTTTTATGTGTCCTTGTGCCAGTCACAGGAGATATATAATGCTGTTATTCTGGGGAAACTGGGAGCCCTGAGCTGGAATCCCAAACAAGCTGGGACACTTACTCTTGGGGAAAGCTTGGACCCCGATTTCATAAATCCTGTTTCTCGTCTCTGAGATGGGGATAACCATAGTTGCCACCTTGCTGGATTTTGTAGTGATTCCGTGGGATGAGGGGCATCAGTAGTGCCCAGTAGGTGGCAAGCATGGAGTATATGTTAGCTGCCCGTCACATTTTACAGGTGAGAAGCTTAGAAGAGCACACAGCTAGTATGTGACAGAGCCAAGCTTCAAACCCATGTCTCATTGACAAGACACAGATCATAGAATTGAATAGAATGTAGTCATATTCAGGGGAGAGAAATCCCTTTTTGCCTCTTACAACAGAGACACCCTAGCTGACCTGGGCTCTCTGGAGCAGCACAGAGCTGCTGGAGCTGGTCTCAGGCTAGAATTCACCCCTGCGTCCTCTCAGGCTGAGGCATAACTTGGTCTTCTGAAGCTGGACACCAGGGTCCTCACGTTCGGTCTCAAATGTGTGTCTGAATCCTCTCCCACTTGTTTAGTGGCAAGAACAATTCCCACTCTTTGCACATCTCATCATCTGATGGGCAATGGGCTGGATTCCTGAGTGGTTTTGCCTGGAAATACCTTGTCTTTTCTCAACTTTGTAATTTGGAGACTCAGGCTTAAAAATTGAAGTCAGCACTATTAGTACTACTGCTATTAGTAACAGTTCCTATTTATAGTGCTCTTACTATTTGCCGTGGATACGTTACATGTGTTATGACTAAAGTACTGCATGCATTGTTTCCCGTAAAACACAGGACAACCCCATGACAGAGCTATCAGTATCTCCATTTCATAGATGACACAACTGAGCATCCAACCATTACCACCACTGCCACCAGCATCTCCTTTAAAACAAAACAAAACAAAACAAAAAACAGGTGTTTTGAATCATCGCTTCCAGTATTAGCATGATTTTAAGTAATGCTACCAGTCTAATTATGGAGTTCTATTATCTAAGAGGCCTATAGTCCTTATTTCCAGTCTCTGTGCATGAAAGTAGCTTCCAACCTCTGCAACTTCCTTTCAATTACTCAGTGCTATTTTAGGAACAGTAAGAGTTCTGACTTGGAGTCCATTTAAATGAGTCAAAAAAAAAATTTTTTTAAACAACAGTGTTTACTAAGAAAAGACTTCTCACTCTTCTGATCCCTTTTATCGGGAAGGGCTCATGAGTACAAGTCTTGATTACAGTTGCCTTCAAGACCAGTTTTGAAATGTCTTTCGTTTCCTTGAGCAATACATTGGTTGCCTAATCATACTATCCAACTGAAAGCAAGAGGAAAATAGAGTCAGTTTGACCTAACCCAAAGAAGGAACATGTTTCCTGGCATGAGAATGTGTCAAAGACAGCATAGCGTATCCTGACTCCCCTGTGTCATCAGGGCTGTATCATGTGTTGTGGGTAAATTATCTATTTTGTAAGTTAGGCCAAAGTGTGCTCTTTCAGCTAACTGTGAAAGCACTCTCGAAAGCCCATGAAACCTTATTATTCTAATTACCAACACAAGGGGTTGATAAATGAATTATGAGGCCAGGTATTATCGCCATTAAATAGATCTCACTCAATTATTTATCCCTGGGTCTGGGGTTACAGAGCAGGGAGCTGTGCATACTGTACCAGGGCTGGCTGGAGCTCCAAGATCTGGAGACCGGATTACGGACTTGGCAGGCAGCTTCTGTTGAATGCAATTCAAGGGAGTGACACACATTTTTCAGTCAGACATTTGGATGGTTTGAAGCCAATGGATATTCAAACTTTATCCACAAAATCTTATTCATTTTATATGTGCAAAAAAAAAAAAAAAAATCCCTTTAAATTATCCAGATACCTACAAATGGGTAGGAAGATGAATTACCTTTAGGAAGAGCATAGACATTTTCTTGCTTTTTAGTTTTCAGAGGTTCTGCTCTTTTATTTTCTTGGATTCTGATATCTGTAATGGGCACGTTAGTGTGATAAATATCAGTCAGTACTCATCTCCATATTGGATAGTTTCTTTTTTTTTATCTTATTCCTAATAGCACAGTGAAAGATGTTGTCTTCTGGTTAAGAAATCTGTTATTGGAGAGGATGGGATTAGGAGGCACTAGGTTTTTGTTATTGTCCTCGTCGTTGTTTTTCTTGTTTCCTGAAATCATGCAATTCATCGCAAAGGTTAGCCTGGAAAATAGTGTTAAGAGATGTTCTGTCACTGAGTCACCAATTTCTTCCTGTGCAATGTCCCTTGTTCTAGGCCAGCAAGCTGCAAAATATATCCCTTATATCCCGAGAGCATCCTATATGGAAGTTCAAGAATCTGTTCTTGCTAAAAAAAAAAATTACTTTCTTCCCACCCTGTAATCCCTAGCTTTGTTTTAACATCACCCCCTAGACTTCTGATGAGTTGAGTCCTGTACTTACTTTGGCAAGAGTGGGCAATGGGGAACAGAAGGAACTAGAATGACTCTTCAGGGATCTTTCTGGTATAAAACTTGGGGAAGGTTATTTGGAGAACTGAGGAGGTGGGTAAGGCATTAGGACAGAGAAGAAATTTCTACCTGAGACTACGTGGAGTTGAGTGAAGTCCAGATTTTTATCTGAAAATCAATGTCAGAATATGTATGTTGAGGGTGGGGTGGGTTAGTACTTGGGAGAGAAATAGGAAAGTATGCCTAGCATCAGGAAAACTTGTCAGTTGAAGAAACAAATGATAAAACCTTGTTTAGATTGCTCCCAGGGAAAACCATATTTATAATAACTGACAAAAACCTTATGAATGCCATGTAAATAGGTTTCGATATTATTAGATGAATTTATGATTAATTTTGTGGTGATTGTAATTTGGTTATAACCCTGACTTGCCTCTCTCTCTTAAATCTTGCTAGTTTAATGATCCTATAATACAATCATCAGTTCACAAAATTAAAAATCTTGTCAGAGAAAAAAAAAAAAAATCTTGTCAGAAATATGAAGTAGAATAGCTATATCTTTACACTTATGGCTGTTGAGAGCAGTCATGTTTTCTAATTGGCCACTCATCTAGAAAGTGATGTAACTCTAAAAAAACAAACTGAGCGTCTTTTAAATTATCTGCTAAGTATCCAGAGTAGAAGATATGCCCATAAGGTGGGCACTTTACATTTGAAAAACACATTTTGATTTTATTACTAGGAAGAATGTTTGATTCTCTATTTACATGTGTTTATTAGAATGGAATGATGTGATGATTCCCATGTATACTTGATTGTATGAATTTCAACATTTTTGATGCCAAATAATTGAACTACAGTCAGTTCCACTATAACACCATGTGTGGGTTCCTAAAACCCACCACACTGTGCAAAATAAGGCAATGAAAAACCACAGGGCTCATAGGAAAACTGGGGCCAGGGGAATACTACTCAGAAATATCATCAATGACACATTGACAAAGATGGGTATAAAATGGCAGCCAACAGTTTACACAAAATTTACATTATGCTTAAATTGTTCTGTAATGCATCAATCATGTTAAAACAGATTTTTTTTTTCAGTTATGAACCAACTGTTACAAGAAAATCCACTGTGTAATAATCCCTCCAACACTTCCACACTTTCGATCTCCTCTTCTTCTTACCACTGGGCGAGCAGGGAAGTCGTCGCTCACCCTCTAGTTTGTGTGTTGAGGAGTCTTGACCTGCTAAAGGCCATGAAGTAACTGAGGGAAACTGCAGATTGTGCTCGTGTGTGTGAATCCTGGGCATGCATGGTTTCTTCTGAGAAACGAACCTCCTGAATGTGTGTACAGAGGGGGTCAAAAGACAGGCAAGGTCACAGAGACAAATCACAGAAGATGGGTCAGAATTCAAGTTAGAGTCAAGCTGAGTTTAGTTCAACATTGTATAAAAGTCTGTGAGGTAGCTGCCATGCTCACTCCTGCCATATCATTTCTAGAAAATATTGTTAATGCTTAAATGGGATATGTTTTCTTGATTGCATGGATGGGGAAACCCAGCCATGAGAGCTCAGTTTGTATTTTTTGATATGGCTTCATTAAACATTTTAGAATGTGTAGAATGTTTTAGAAACCATTTTGAAATTAATCTTCATAGCTCAGAGATGATGTCAAATGTCAGGGCCAATCTAGTAACTCTTCCCATTTCCAGCGGTCTGCTCTAGTAAGTTTTCTTTTTTTTTTTTTCTTTCCTTTCCTTTTCTTTTCTTCTTTTTTATTTTCCTTTCTTTTCTTTTCTCTTCTTTTTCCCCCATTTTTTCATTTTTTTTCTTTTCTTTTCTTTTTCCCCCATTTTTTCATTTTTAAAAATACATATATATATATATATATATATATACACACACATATATATATATATACATATATATATATATATATTTTTTTTTTTTTTTTTTTTGAGAGAGTGAGAGGGAGAGAGAGAGAGCACACAAAAGAGGGGAGGGTCAGAGAGAGAAGCAGACTCCCTCCGAACCAGGAGCTAGATGCTGGGCTCTGTCCTGGGACTCTGGGGTCATGACCTGAGTCGAAGGCAGACACAGCCAACTGAGCCCACCCAAGGGCCCCCTGTCCTATTAAGTTTCTGGGAAGACTCATGTAGAAGGGTACAATCCCAACATTTAGGAGGGACTTTGCTTCAGAGCATTAATTAATGTGGAAAATACAATTATTGGATACTTCCCTCTCTATGTGTATCTCAAGTACACCTCTCAGCTCCACTTCCAAAAGGTTTGGGTTTATTAAGCACCTCCTCTGCTCAAAGTAGTGGTCAGTGCTGTGGGGGATACAGAAGGACAAGATCCTGTCCCTGTCATCAAGGAACTCATTGGGGGGTTCTGTCTGATGACTGAAGAGAATCTACTCCATTGCCCTCGTGTTTTTATGGCAGAATATGGGCGGGTGCAGAGACGCAGGTGGGTGAGGAGGCCCCACTGTGGAGTTACTGGCTAAGTCAGCAGGTGTGTGTTGGGTTCTGATCACTGGGGGTTATAAAATCACGAGTTTAGCACTGTCACTAATTTACTTTGTATGTTAATAAGTTTATTTATAGTCCTATGTTGAAGGGTCTTACTCTGTAAAATCACACATTCCAGGTACCATTCAGCTGACAATGTTGCGGCTGTGCAAAGGCAGTCCAGATTTGGGTTCTTCTGGATGATGCCCTCTACAGCCCCTAAAAGGTTAAGACAATCCTGGGCCACCTCTGTTCATAAAATTCTTTTCTCATATCCAACACACAACGATAGCAAAATCGGCCAAAGTTACAAAACTGCAGTACATTTAACATTGACCATTTTGCTGAGTTAATGGTTTTCTACACACACACACACACACACACACACTAATGTGACTGCTATAAATGTGTAACTATTTGGGAATAATGTTAAGGTTTATATTTGAGGCTCTTTTGGGTTGTGAAGCTCAAAATATTCCTTTCCTTTCCCTTCTTCCCTCAACCCCACTTGCTGATTGCTCTGTTTCAAGTCATAACTGGTTTTATGAGATTAAACACCAGGTCTGTAAAAAGTGTTCTGTGTCAGTTTGTCCTAAACTCTTTGACTTTTTTTTTTTTTAAGAGTTTTAAAATAAACATTCTGACTGCCAGAATCTGAAGTCAACGTTGGATTCAATTTTATATGTGGTAGAAATGAAAAGAACTAGCATTCTCTATTTTGACACTTAGCATAAATTCCTTGCTTTTTCATGACTCCAGCTGATTAATAATAATAAGTGAGCCTAAAATATCTTATTCTTCCTGGCCAGAATTAAAAAGCTTAAACATCTATTACAAGCCCTGAGCTTGAAATAGAGCTTAAATTAATGTGCTAAGGTTCTAGAAGAAATAAGGCTGCAAACCTAATAAAATGAAATGTCCATTACCTCTCTTCCATGATTCTCAACTATCCCTCCTTTACCCTTATTTTATTTTCTCAGGGAAGCAAAAAAATTTGTGAGTGAAAATGAAGGAGCCCTTGGGAAAGGGAAAGGAAAGCAGTGGTTTGCATTTAAGATGATGATGGCCAAGGTAAGCATTTTTGCAACTCAGTTTAGTTGATGCCATGCATTCTCAATGGCAGCCATATTGATTCAAGGAGGGAGAAAATTGGTTTTGTTATGGGAGAGGGAAAATGTCTTACATTTTCTGTGTACGAAGCATGTACACACATAAAATAAATACACAGTATATCTTTGTAATAAAATTTGGGGCAGGATGTGATTCAGAAAACAAATAAAAAAGCCCCAAAATACTACTTAAAGGAGTTAAAATGAAAAATAAGTTGAGAAACATTGATTTATGGCAGAAGACTTACTTGTGTGATTTTTCTCACCCCTAAATGGCAAAGACTGTGCCCCTTTGATTTTTATTCCCTGGTAGTGAAGGGGTTCTAGGTTAAAGTTTCTTTCTCAAATGTCTACAAGTTTTAGGCCATATACCTCTTCTCTATAAATAACATCAACTACAAATTAAATAGAACATGAGAAAAAAAAGGGATACACCAATATAAACAGATTCTTGGAAAAGATAGAAAAGAAACTAACATTTATTTAGTATATACTATATGCAAAGCACTGAACTGAATCCTTCAGTTAAGTTATCATATTTAATTCTCAAAGCAAAGTAGGTATGCAGGCATTATTATCCCCCTTTACAATTGTTACCCCACCTGTAAGCTAAGTGCATTTCCATACAATGGGGTTTTGTGAATAAAATTAATAAATCTTAAATAGGTAATAGAGATAGATTTATGATACATGTCAGGGATTAATTTTGCCTGTTCTTATCATTTAAATGAATAGAATCATATGATATTTATACTGTTGTTTCTGCCTTCTTTGATGCAATATGATATTCATAAGATACATTCATGTTGTGGCCACTCTAGTTCATTTTTATCAGTCTGTTGTAATCCATCGTATGAAGGCACCACAATTTGTTCACCCATTCTCTTGTAGATGGGCATTTGGGTTGTCTCTAGTTGGGGCAATCTTTTGAACTTCAGACTTGTCTCATACTGTTATTTGGGGCCTACATGCCTGTCCATCTCACATGTCATCTCAGGATAATGCACACTTAACGTGAAGTTATGCACCCCATTCCCATTCTTCCATGTGGTCCTTGTGGTCCTCTTGACCATGGATGACCCAACATTGTGGAATAAAATGGAATGAAGGTCTTTTATAAAAACTGTGAATCTTTTTCTTCCTCCCTTTTCTGTGATACTATGCCTTTCCATTTAATTAGCTGCTCTACTTGTACCAGAATAAAAATTGTCCTATGTCGTAACACCATCCTGTGTTGAAGTCTCTTGTTTATGTTCAGCTTACTCTAGTAGACCCAGCAGCCCTTCAAGGCAGAAGCTGTGTTTTACTCATATTTCATCAATTTCTTCATGCAATGAATGAGTATTTAATTAAACACATACAATTTGCTGATCGCCTAATACCGGGTGCAAACTCAGTCCCTGCTCCCTTATTGTTGAGCAGAATACACAGATCTGTTTCAGCCTATTTGCTATAAAACAGGGGATGCATCAAAGTTGTTTTAATTGAATTGGTGTGGGGGTGGGTGAGGAGCAGGGAGGCAAGTAAAACCTACTGTTTTCCCTTTTTACAAAAAATCTTATGTGGCACCAGAGAAATCTTTCCAAGCTCATTGTCTTGTGATATTTTGGGCTGGGGGCAAAAGATAAACCTCTTGGCAAACAAGAGGCTGGGTTTTACTGCTGTATTTGGCTTTCTTTTCAGAAATGGGCAAAATTTCTTCGTGATTTTGAAAACTTCAAAGCTGCCTGCGTCCCTTGGGAAAATAAAATCAAGGCGATTGAAAGTAAGTGCTCATGAGATCTCATTAGATGGGAAGGTTGTTTATAAACTTACCAGATGACTTTCTCAGTTTCTATACTATTGGGAAGGTTAAAAACAAGAAAACAAACAAACAAAAATAACCATTTTTTACATTTTCTTTGTTTACTGTGAAAATTTGCGAGCACTTGCCAGTCACAGCATTGGAGACCCTGCTCTCCTTTTTTATGTTAGACCCAAATATTCTCATTCTGACCTTTTCTCTTCTGTACAGGGAAGTCAGTATTGTGTCCAATTACGCTGAGTCATAAGTATCACGAGGAAGGCTGCGATTTTATATTGGCAATGAATATGACATTGAAAATATATATTCTTGTGAGAGATAGTAATCAAAATGAACAATGTCTAAAAAGAATGAAGAAATCTTAAAGCCTCATTTTCAAATCTGAAGTAGAATAAGTAATCATCATCCAGGAACTTGCTATGTGAATGTCATATTGTGACTTCATTTGATACGGTATTTCTAGGGTACAGAATATAGTCCATCGAAAGCCTGTTTAGAACAGTGCTCTAGGCTTAGAATAAGGCAAGTAAAAATTTTAAAACATTGTAAATGTAATAAATAATTTTTTAAACCTATAAAGGAAAAAATAAAACATAAAAAGAATATAAGAAGAGTAAAGAATATAAAGAAAAAGGGATAATATCTGAAACAATTCTGAGCATAATCTTGCCATATTTTGGTTTCTAAGAGTTTTGACTAGGATCTGATTTTCCTCCCTGACTTTTCAGATCAAGAGGCAGGTTTTCCTGCTGGTTAAATGTGGCATTGCATAATTGAAATGGAGGCTCCAAAGGGAGAAAACACAGTTGATGGATATTTCATGGACATGATTGGGCATGTTTTAGGAGTGCCTCTCCTCAGTCTTCTGTCTCTCATTATCAGGTGGCAATGAATTAAAAATACATCAGCTAATTAATTGCACTTCGTCCCACAGATTGCTGTTGCGCCCCGTCATTGCTTTATTTTCCTCCTTAACACTTGCTGTGTAAAATACTGTATATTTAATTTACTTTTTAAGTGTAATTTCATTTCATTTTATTTTACGTTTACTTCTTCTGGTAGACTACGAAAGCAGAGGTTTGGTTTGGTGTACTCCTGGATCACCAGACCTAAAATTTGCTTGACTTTAATAAATACGCATTGAATAAAACTAAATAGTAGATGTCCTTCAAATGTTTGCCATTCTAGGAAATGCGAAAAAGAATTTAGACCCAGCAGGGCAGAACAGGCACCGTGGAATCCTTGTTTCAAGCGTGCAGCTCAAATGTGGTACCTTGAAATGCACTGAGGAGCGGAAAGCCATTTGGAACATTAAGGTCTTGATACAATTTGTGTGGAAAGAACTCTGGATTTGGTTCTTTGCTTTGCTGTTCAACTCTGAGACAGTCATTTAATCCCTCTGGGCCTTGGTCTATTCATCTATGAGATGATAGGATTGAATCTTGATAGTCATGAGATGTAGCTCAAGAAATTTGTAATAATGAGAGTTAAAATATGTACATTTGCAGATTATTTATGTGGAAGGTCCACTGTCTAGCTTGTCTCAATAATAATGTCCTGCCCACCTGTGTTGCAGTGGCTTATCTTGAGTGGGATAGAAACCAATGACTTTTCTTGCCAGGAAGCTCACACAGGAATGAGTGACAGTACGACTACCATCCAGCGTGTGTGTTACTGAGGGAAAGACAGATCGAGAGCCATTCAGTTATACTTTTAGTTATCTTCCTTCCTCCCCTCTTCCTCCAGGAAATTTGGAACAGTCAGCTGGATAACTCCAGCAGATGCGGATTATTTTCTCTTCCGCATGCAATTTTGGGTTTGATTAGGTTGTCCTGATTTCTCCACCTTTGTGGAGAAAGTGCTTTGCCTCACTGCGAAGAATTGATCCTTATTTTCTATTCCACCAACAACGGCCACAACCACCCCTCTTCATGTGTCACCTAGATACCCTACAGTCACTTCATATAATCTCAAACATGCCTGCAGTGTGCCCATTATGCTTCCTATTTTCAAGTCGCAGTTAAATCAAGGTCCCAGAATGAGTCACCAGAGGAGCTGAGAAGTCAGGAAGTCTCTCTGACTCCACAGCTTATGGTTTTTCTCAATGGGGCTTACTCGTTTGTTACTTGAAGGAAGATTTTATAAACTTTTCCTTCTGCCTCAGGATGAGCAGTTAGAGATTTTCTTGATCATTATCTTATTTGGGGAATTGTGTCCCATTTTCTCATGTGTTTATTTTGAATGAGTTATTTGTTTAATTATGTACTTAAGTTTCTTTAAGATGCTTAATGCATTATGATCTTAATGGTAATCATCAGGACATCATATGCTTTTGGGCTATTGTAGTAGTTGACAAGTGGGAAGCCTCTCTAAGAGGCTTAGTATTAGTATTAGTAAAGTCATTGGGTTGATTGGGTTGTACCAGCCATCTCATAGAAAGTACCCTACGGAGGACAGGGAGGCAGGCATCTGTGATGGTCTTTGAAACTTAAGTAAATGGAAATTGGGAAAGAAATGGGGCATGCCATCAGTTTTCTAAAGGTTGAGGTTCTTTTGCCCCTGACTGGCTCTATAATATGGATAATCCTTTTATACTTGGGGCCCTCTGTTTCTACATTTGGAGCTTCCCCCAAATTTGGGGTTTAATTGGTTCCTGTGCAAGGCAATTTCCAACCTAACATTCTATGATTTATAAGTTACAATCAGCTTGAGATTTATATGTAAACAGATGAAGTTCTTTGTACTTTTGAGTGATAAATATTTGAAATGGTTAAATGAAAAAGAGACTTACAGCGAAAGAGGCCTGCATAATTTACCTTCTCCACTAGTTCTTCTTAGAAAAAAGTAGATTAAATATGTACCCTATTTATAAAATACATATTTCATATTGTAAAATAACACCAATATTTTTCCCTTACAGAAATGACCATTTAATCCTACAGAAGGGTCAGAAATACTATTATATTCCTTTTGAAAGTCAGAATAATCTAACATAATACCTCATTTAATCTTCAAAATAAACTTGGCTGGACTGATTAATTGAGCAAATATTCACGGAGTACCTGCCATTATTCAGCCTGTTTCCAGGCACGGGGCATGCAGTACTGAAAAGGACAGTCAAGGCTCGATCTTACATCCAGTTATGTTAATATGCACTTGGGTGGGAAAGACAGGTCATAAAGTAGAAGCAATTAAATCATGAAGAAATTTCAGATTGTGGTCAGAGGCATGTTTAAAACAGGAGCAGCTAAGTTCCATTCCAAAGTCTTTCTAATCCATTTGCCCTCATTCTCTGCTCAATCTCTAGATAATACTAAACAAGTATTTTTTTAAGTGTGGTTTTAAGAGAGTCCCAAATTGCCAGTCTTCTCTGAGTTTTCATAAAACTCTAATAATTGGCAGAATGGAGAGGGGAACTTATGTCTAAAACTCATGCTTGATCATATCTTGATTCCAGTAAGGCCTGGATTCCTTTGTGAGTGTGGACTAGACAGTTACTTAAGGACCCCAGGTGGTTT
This sequence comes from Enhydra lutris kenyoni, assembly GCF_002288905.1. Taxonomy (NCBI): domain Eukaryota; kingdom Metazoa; phylum Chordata; class Mammalia; order Carnivora; family Mustelidae; genus Enhydra; species Enhydra lutris. The sequence continues at coordinate 13,604,630 of NW_019154117.1, forward strand.
TTTGTTTTTGTTTTTGTTTTTCACATCAAAAATAGATTTGATCATTCCTGCCACAAAGGGATGCTGTGAAATTCTACGTCACGTGGGGCTGCCATTGAATTTTACTGTCACGTCGGCCTTGTGAAGAGGCCCTGCTAAGAACCCCAGGATTACCCACAAGGATACACCGTATTAACTACATTGTATTTCGTATTTTGCTGAAAAAGCTGTGTATTTGTACTCCCAGGAAATATAGTCTATATCCATTGTGACTCCAGAATTATTAGCAAAACCATGGATTAAATCATGGAATGTCCTTCAATCTGGAGATTACAAGTCTTTCTCAGAAGTGAAATCTACTTCTTCCTAATAGTAAAGTATGGCATTAAAATAAGGTGTGAGTGACCTATTTTTCAGACCGGAAAGATCTGTAGATAGACAACCCTAAGAACAGAGTTTCTTCAAGTTTCATGTCTTCATGTTTCCCTACTGGCCTCAGAGCTGCAGAAAATGGAAATCAAATTTGCCACATTTAATTCCCCTAGGCCAGTTCGAAAGAAACTATGCTTCATGTCCTAGCCTAATGAGATGGTATTTATACTGTGCTCATACAGCAGGTGATTAAATTGGTCTTTTTCCCCCACATTTAGAAATGCTCATATTTGTCTGCCTGTCTTATTACCCATCTGTTCAAGAGGAAATTATACATGATGACAGACTATAAATTACTTTGCCTTAATAATAAATAACCAAAGGGAGAGGTGAAACTTTAACCTTAGTTTAAAAGAAATGCAAGGAAATTCAGCAACAAGAATATTGCATAAGCTTAAAAGGCCTCACTTGAATATGTACCAAGGACTCTGTTTTACTATATTAATAATTCATTATGGAAACAGAATTTATTAGATTAAAGAAAAAAAAAAGAATTTGTCATTTCTGGGCACCGTTCCAATTTATGAATGTGAATGGCCTTAGCTGATTGGTGGAAATTGCCTATGTTTTTTCAGACATACACATTCATGGCTTATTTACTCCGCATATTCTAGTTTTTTGGTTTTTTTTTTTTTTTATAATAGTGTTATTACGATTCTACTTGAGTAGCAGTATACCACTGTGGTTAAGAGAGATCTGGATTTGGAGTCGAACACCTACAGATCGAGGCTGCCTAGTTTAGAGCCCTGGCTTCATCATTGACTACCTATCACTACATAACTCCCTGTGTGACCCTGGTTCCATCATTTACTAGCTGTGTAACCCATGGGCCCAAGTCTCTGTAAAGTGAGAGTATAGGAGTTCTCTTCTTGCAGGAATTCCATGATGACTAAAGGAATTAATACACAAGATCAAAATAGGTACTGAAACAAAATTCATTAAATGTTAGCTATTACTGTCATTAATCAAGTCTTGGTTCAGTCAAATGCTGTGTTTAGGTTTTTGGTTCCCCATCCACACAGTGGGACTAATAACACTTAAACTTATCGGGTTCTAGAAGCAATAAAATGAGCTGACGAAGTTTACAGTAATTGAAGTTTATGCATAATTGACCAGCAACATATGTCAGCTGTTACTACTAGTACTACTACAAATATTACTACTACTACTACTACCCATTCTTGTTCTTTTTTTTTTTAAAGATTTATTTATTTATTTATTTATTTGGCAGACAGAAATCACAAGTAGGCAGAAAGAGAGAGGAGGAAGCAGGCTCCCCGCCTAGCAGAGAGCCTGACGTGGGGCTCCATCCCAGGACCCTGGAATTATGACCTGAGCCGAAGGCGGAGGCTTTAACCCACTGAGCCACCCAGGCGCCCCCCCCCCATTCCTGTTCTTTACAAGAGTAAAACAATTTAATCTAGGAGACTAAGCACATGGAATGACTGTTCTTTTTAATTATGATTTCTTAGCTACACTTCAGGAAGATTTCTCTTTTCAGTCAACGCCAGATTTAGCCACCTATCTCTGATCAGATAGAACCACTAGGATAAATGGATATGAAGAGGAAAGATTTCTCCTTTTTTATTTTTGTGTTGAGACAGGGAAAGGTCCTGTGGAGCATGGATGCCAACCGGTTGATTTGTGTTCTTTCCTTTACAATCTTTCTTTTGTCACTGATGTCTGCCCTCTGCCATTGATGTGTTCTATAGAAGGAACAATGTCTTCTGGATTTCTTGGTCTCTTTGACCTGTGTCTGGGTCATTTGTACAATCACTACTCTTAATGAAATCTGTTTTCCTGAAATTCATTTCCTTTAGATTTAGGATTGTGTAAAAAAAAAAAAAAGTAAGGAAGGGGGGCTGCTTAATGGTTACTTCTCTACTTCCAATAAAATAGTTGTGGAAAAAATGGAGCTTGAAAACTTTGGAGTCTAAAGTATATTTCATCCATAATGAATATAGATTATATCTGGGGGAGGGGATACTTTCAGAAGCCTTATAATTTGCTTCTCTTTTTTGCCTTTAGGTATATTTGTACTCTGTATTCAATTTAAGAAATTTATTTGCTAGGGTTGTGCATGGAGGCTGAGAGAAGGTGGGTGATGGGTGCTAATGAGAAGAGCAAAACTTTTAGAAGGAAGGAGGGAAGGAAGGGAGGGAGGGAAGGATGGAGGGATGGGGGAAAGAGGAAAGGATGAGTCAGCACCATGTGCTTGGGACTCTATACCAGAAGATCTCGGTGTTTCAGGAAAAACTTGCTCCAGATGCCTAGAGGCCAAGTTCCTTCTTCAGTTAATGAGTAACCATAATGACTAGCAAGCAAGAAGTCTACTGCCTTCAATAAAACCTGACACGTGAACCCGGCTGTGGCGGGGCTTGGGCAGTTGTTACCAGAGAACATAGATAACAGCCCTGAGATGATCTGAAATCACTGGGAGCCAGGTGGATGATCAGATGTCCTGGGAAGGGCAGATCTGCGCAGCCTTTCTGCAGATGGACCTGTGCATCGGGTTACAGCTCCTATGGGCATGTTTATCAAAACCACACGCTTTTAGAAATCCAGTAGAACTCTGCATCTCTCTACAAAGGGAAATGGATCCAAACATTCAGACTAAAAAATAATTGATTTTTAAAAATGTCCATTTACATTTTTTTTTTTTAAAGTTCCTATAAAAATGGTCACTATGCTTTGGGAATAGGCGAGGCGGGTCCTAGAGAATAGACCTGAGTTTCAGAAAGAGAAGCATGACTCTCGTGTGAGCTCAGCCTTATCTTACTAATCAGAGACTGGAATTTGCTTCATCTGAGCCGCCTCCTTTCTGCAATAATGTTTCCCTACTGGTGACGCTGCAAAGCCAGAGGGCCAAGAAAGCCATTGGTCCCTGGACGTGTTTTGCTGAATGAGTCGGGAAAAAGGGCCTGATGGGGTGGGCGGCTGTGGGTGTTCATCATTTCTTCTTGGGCAACTGCATAGGGGGCATTGGGAATTGGGAAGAAAACTAGCTACTTGATGTTGAACTTCAAGTGATAAAGAAAAAGTGTGGCTTTTGTTATCAGATGAAATCTCAACCTGAGACTCCAAATTCATGTTTTTTCTTCCTCTTCCATTCTCTGATTTAAGAAAAATTTTTTTTTCTCGTGGGGCGCCTGGGTGGCTCAGTGGGTTAAGCCTCTGCCTTCAGCTCAGGTCATGATCCTGGGGTCCTGGGATCGAGCCCCGCATCGGGCTCTCTGCTCAGCAGGGAGCCTGCTTCCTCCTTCTCTCTCTGCCTGCCTCTCTGCCTACTTGGGATCTCTGTCTGTCAAAAAAAAAAAAAAAAAAATCTTAAAAAATTTTTTTTCTCGTAAATACCATTTGGACAGATCACTTTCCCCTGGGGCATGTGCAGGTTGATGGCACATTCTTGCCTGTCCCCTCCCAATTCATTTCCCAAAGCTGAAAAGAATTTAAAGGTCCCATTCTACCCCACCCCCCACCCCACTATTTAACACCTGTTGGGTGACTTTCTCAACAATTTAAAATAAAAGTCTCACTTCTTACCTGTCCTTAGGAGGCCCTATGCAGTGTGGTTTGGCTCATCTCTTCATCATCATCTGTCACCGCTTTCCCTTGTTTATTGGGCTCCAAGCACATAGCCCTTCGGTTTGTTCCTCAACTGTCCTGAGCTCTTGCCTGTGTCCAGATATTTGTTCTCACTCTTTCCTCCGCTTGAGCTGCTCTTCCCCAGCCGGGGCTTTGCTTCCTCTTTGTCCAGCTTGAGACAACTGCTCAGATGTTGCCCTAATACACCTTTCTCAGCAAGCTAATTGAAAGCAACGCTGTCAATATTTTACCTCCTTTCTCTAGGACCCATCTGGTTATAATGATTACATATCTTTATAATTATTATAATAATGCAATCGTATGTGATTTTATATATAATACATATGTATCCTATATATGCTACATGCATATATGATACATCCTACAAAATACAGATACTATACAATGTATATGAATATGCATCTATAGTGTATAATATGACATATACTGTACATACATTTAATATGATATATAATAGAATGTAGCATATATATTATGATAAACAGATACATATTTTATTTATTTGTTTTTAAAATTCCTGCCTCTCTGTTGTTTCCCTACCTCCCTAAAATGTAAGTTGCATGAGGGCGATAACCCTGTCTGTGACATCGTGTTTCGCATCTAAGATAATTCCTGACAGAAGATACTTTAAATATGTGAAGAGTGAGGGAATGAGCTTCAGCTCCTACATGGTACCTAAAACACGGCAGTGGCGCACACACAAATAGCACCGGAGGGTCTGCAAGCGAGCTGTCCCTGAAGGATGTGGGGAAGGGAAAGGCCTTGGAGAAGGGCATTGTTGCCTGAGAGAAGGGAGGCAGAAATATAGTGATTATAAGGATAATGATTTAACTACTGGCAGGTCTTGTGGTAATCACTTTACAGGTATCACTCACTTAACGATATTCACTTATTACCTCCAGGAATAAAATGGGCTCCTCAACTAGCAATCCTCGCTGCTAAGCCCCAGGCCGCTCTCCCCTGGGTGGGCTCTGAAGGTGTAGGTCACAGTAGTTCTATGCGGCTGTATCTACCTAGCAGGGAGCACTTCCATTACCAGTAACATTTTCTCCTCCTGCATAGAAACAGACTGCTGAAAACCGTCAGTGTGGAAAGGACCAGTGTGTTGCGGTGAGCAGATTAATTTTTGAAAGCACCAAGACTCGGCTTTTGTTTCGCTTGGTGCTGACCTGCCTTCCAACCTTTTCATTTTCTCTTTGACAGGTCAGTTTGGCTCCTCTGTGGCCTCATACTTCCTCTTCTTGAGATGGATGTATGGGGTAAACATGGTTCTCTTCATCCTGACGTTCAGCCTCATCATGTTGCCAGAAGTAAGAATTGGACTTAATCATTTACCAAAAAAAAAAAAGCTAAAATGTGAACACTGTCCTAGAAAATTTCTTTTCTCTTTTGAAGACTAGCACAATTAACTGGCCGATACCCGCTCTTGGAGTCCTAGTGCTTGCAACAAGGTTCATCTTCAAAATGGTACCCATGGGCCAAAGATCCTAATCCTTGCTCCAGAGGGTAGATGAGCCTCCTGAAATCATACATAAAGTGCCGTGTGAATGTTTAAATGTACATTTTTATGTGGAACGGTTCATGGCTTCTATCAGATTCCCAAGGTGGTCCCTGTGCTCAAATGTTAATTGCTCAAAAGGAAGGCTTTCACACCTTGTGAATTGTATTTATTTTGCCAAGTTTGCTTTGAAAAACATCTTAGTGCAACTCAGGACATTTAGCTTTTATATCCGAAGAAACACAAAGTGAGCAATTTTTTCTGGATGTAAAATGAGATAAACCAGCCCTCCCCCCTCCCAACCCATGCACATGTACACATACACAGTAGGGGTCTTTTAGGATCAAGGGCAGAGAGGAGAGGAAAACAGATAGTGCTTCCAGACTGAAGAAGAAGGCAAAGCCCTGAGTTAAAAGGCGGCATGAGGGGGTGGTGGGAAGAGTCCATCAACTAAGGCCAAGAAGCAAGACGAGGGTTGGAGCCTTTATCCATAAGAAGTTAAAGGACTCTGACCACTGGATGCTTACTTGTACAAAAGGCAGGTTAGGCTTTACTCAAGCTACAAAGGGTATTTTCAGGTACCATTATTTCAAAGCCAGTTTGTTCAGAACAGCATTGCCCACAGCCAAAACTAAGTGTTTTGAGGGACTTGTTATCCTCATGGTTTTGAATCAGGGCCAGTTTCTGTATCAAGCCTCCCCACAGGTATAATTCCTTACATTCATGACAAGTTTTAGCTTTTAAAAGCACAAAAACACTTTCACTTCTTTTATTTCCTGAGCCTCACAACAAATTCACGATGTAGACTATAGAAGAGTTTTCTTTCCCCATTTACAACTGTGGAAGCAGAGTCACACATTGCTTATTGGGCTTAACTAGTATCCCAGAGTGAGGATTTTTTTAATGCTGTTCTGGGTGTAGTACCATGATTGCACCCTTCGTCCCAAGATTTTGCAACCTAATCCATTAGTTTTAGAATCCCTGAAGTAATTCGGAAGGTTCTAGGGCTAGGAGACCGTGGACACAGATTAGAAGTCCTGTAGAGTTCATCTCTCAAGTGAAAACTTCAGACAGCGAGGCAGAATGCATGTCATCACCTTCAAATTAACCCCAGCTTTCTTTCTGCTCATCTCTCTAAGGAACCCTAAAACTTCTTCACTGGCTGTCATGACGCCCCGTAGTGTTAGACTCAGGGTCTCTGAAGTTCTGTCAGCCACGCTTGCTCATTCCCCCATACCGCACAGCCGCCATGGAAATGGAAGGTTGTGGCTGGTTTGCTCCACCTCTAGGAGATTACAGAATGCCTGAGAGAGAGCAGGGAGCCAGTCTGTGTCCGATGGGATATAGTCCTAGAACGAAGAAGCGTATTGTCTTTTGGATGCTGTCTTACAGGTTTGTGTAAGATGCTGAGAGGCATCCTATTTTCTAGGCAATGGTTCCCAGCTCCAGCAAAAGAACAAAGGAGGACGTGCTAGCTTTGCAGCAACACCAGAGGCCAAGGCTGGTCCCTTCCCCGGAGCTCAAAGCTCCATTTTGCCTCTGCTTGGTCCCACCAGCCTCATTCAGCATTCCTTCTAGGCAGATGCCCTTTTGCCCAAAGTTCCTGTGTCCCTGGGCAAGCCTGAGACCTTAATCTTCTTTGTCTTTTGTGGCCCCTCACTTTGGGGTGAGACAGCATGGAGAGGGCCCACCTTCTGCTCTGTTCAATCCTAGGAAGCCAAGAAGCTTCCATGAAACCCGTGCCTCTTGTGCAGAGGGTAGAAGGAGGGGTTGATTTCCAGCCCTTGCCCAGGCAGGCTTGGCACCCAGCCTTCCAGCCACATTCATCCTCCACCTCCAGCCCAAGGGAAGGAAAGTTTTCATGTTACACAAGAAGTGGCATCTGCTTGGCAAGCCATGTGCCTGCCCTGGGGCTAGAGGGGTGCTTTTTCCAGTTCTCACCAAGACACCTGCTGGAGCCCTGTTCTTGCTCTCTCACCTGTTGGCTCTGCCTCTAATAACTCCTCTTTCAGTCTGGTAGCATCAGATGAGGGCAGTAAACCTGAATTAGTGGTAAAGCAAATATAATGAGGGTGCAATCTTTCCTCCTGTTTGACACCCTCAAACTGATGAGCGATTCACTTGAGTCGTCTCTTCCTTAACATGAAGGACAGAATCTCCCTCCACCTCCACCCCTAGGAGGTAGCCCCATAGGAAGATGTGGGTAGTATGTTTTTTGTTGTTTTTTTGAACACTCTAGTTCCCCCAGAGGCCTCTGTTCTCCTCTCCAGACCTCCCCTTAAGAAAGACCAGTTTGGAGGTGGTGGTGGGTAGTGGGGCTGCTCAGCAAGCCTCTGGGCAATGTGGTTGGCCAACTGCTGGTGGTCCACTGAGCTCAGCATGCAGGGCTCTTAGCACTGCCTTTGTTCTTCACTCTGGATTTAGTAGTCGATTCCCAGAAAATGGGACCCCACGTGGAGACCCACAGAGTTGCCATGAAAATGTGTAAGAAGTGCTTTTAAACAAAACCATTTGTGATCACATGTGTGGCTCAGACTTTGTTTCCAATTATTAACTGCCTTCTTTGCTTCTCTGTATAGTACCTCTGGGGTTTGCCATATGGCAGTTTACCTAGGAAGACAGTTCCCAGAGCTGAAGAGGCATCTGCGGCTAACTTTGGTGTGTTGTACGACTTCAACGTAAGTGTCTGCACACAGCTATGGTGGTAGGAGGATGGATTTTTGCTTACTCTCTGAAACCCCATGGTCTCTTCTTCTGGCCTGGTTGAAGGTCTAAAGAGATATGTCCCTGCCCCTGCTAAAACAACAACAACAACAACAACAAAACCAGGAAAGGATGGAAGGAAAGGAAGAAGGTGGCGGGGGGAAGACAGGGAGGTAGGAAGGAAGGAAGGAAGTGAGTGAGGGATGGGATAAGAGAGAAAGGATTGGCTTAAGAATATGATAACTTGATTAAATGGGAATATAGACTGAATGAAGGTGAACTCAAAGATCAGAGTCTTGAAACAAATACCTTTATCTCTGGCTTTGGAAAAAGAACAAAGGGAGAGTTTGCAAATGCACCTTTTGAAAAATCTTGTAGGATTCTTAGGGAATTAGAGCTTTAACATTTTGTATTAACCTCTTTGTTTCCCTAAACAAATCAATTTAGTATTCCTGAATAGTTAGTACTATTCGGTAATTATTCAATAAATAAAGCTAGATACTAAATACTAAATAGTACTGGATTCTAACTTCTAAATGATACTAAAATGAGTACACTCGCTTGTGGTACCCGTATGAACATTCCTTGATTGTAGTACAAGGATAGTATTACTCTTTGAGCTGCCCTGGGTGGGGATTATTGTTACGGCAGAGACTCATTTTTGCCCATTGAAAAATTATTTCGGAGTCTGATTCAAGTCTGTGGCAGCTCCTCAGTTCCACACATTGTCTTTCAAAATAGCAACCCGATCAGAGATGTTTGAAAGTGTAGAGGATAAAAAAGTAGCAAGGTGGGAATTGGGGAATTGATAATTCAAGGAATTTTTGCAGAGTAGCAAATGAGAATAAGATTTTATGAAGCCTGGGGAATAAAAGAAGGAGAGAAAAACTAATAAACTAATAAAAACTAATAAACTAATAAAAAACTAATAAACTCTTCATGGCCATAGTATTGATAGGTTTATTTCACAGATGTTTTGAATTCTACCCTCAAGACCCCTAAATTGTGAGCTTCCTAAAGAGGGGATCATATCCGTTACACGTTCTTTGAAGCCCTTATATGATACTCAACCAACAGAGGCTTCATGAATCTTATTGACTGACAATACTGAGTAAGGGGAGGATTTGTAGAGCCTTGAGATAAGAGCCATAGAAATTAATTTATGTGAACAATTCCAGAAAATGTAAACTTCAGGAAAGTTTCCCGGTCTCTGACTAAGCCAGGCAAGCTAGAGAATGAGCAGAAGGCATGATGTCAGCCCCGATTTTTGTGGCATTTGGAATCTTTAGTCATCCCTGTTAGTTTACTTTTCATTTCAATTCATCATTTGTTTATTGAATATAAACACGCACTGGTTTTACAAAGATACAGGTGACATGATTCTTGACCTCAAGGCACTCATGATGGTAGAAGATAGCAAAATAGACAAAAAGAAAAAGACACAGGGGAGCCCTGAGTAAGAGGTTGTTAATTTTGCCTGTGAAGGTGTAGGATTTGTAAAGGATATGACCTCTGAGTTAGATTTTACTTATCTTTTATTTCTCCTTTCTATTATCCCCCATACATCTCTCTCTTTCCCTCCCTCCCCTCTCTCTAAATTTCAAATAATTTTTTACCAACGCTCACCTGAAACTGCTTTTACATCTCATTCTCTTCTTATTAGCAAGGTAATAAACTTCCAGTCTGGTTAATAAGAACAGGAACTAATAGTATCATTGGCATTTTCTGATGTTTGAGTCAAACTAGAGAAAAGAAGAACTGAAAGAATGAACAAAAGTTTTTTTTTTTTTTGATTTGTAAATATTTATTTAATGAGGTTTAAGCACTTAGAAATTTGTCAGCTAACCGAAATAAAAAAGTTGGGGGGCAAAGTCCATTAGGGATTTGAGAGATATTAGTCAGCTGAGGAAAACAAAGAGGAAGGTGGCTCTAGGGGCAAACCAGAGGCTCTAACAGGTGGATACAGGAGGAAGCCAGGAGAGAGGGCTTGGGCAATAAATGGACTTACCAGGATTTTATTACTGCTCTTGGGAGCTCTCTCATGTTCAGTTGGGTGAACTACTACTTGCAGGTGGATAGAGGAAGGCAGGAACTGGAGTAGTCTGTGATACACATTTTCCTTCATAATTCCAGGCCTGCCTAAAAACAGTTCTAAAGCAATAAGAGAATATAAATGGTCAAGAAAAAAATAAGAAAGTCATTAAAGTGGTATTATTCATTTATAGCGTTTCTTAATTTTTCTGCATACTGTAACCACTCAATTATTTGGCATGTATCATAAAATAAGAGAGTTTTAGAGATAGGATTGCTTTTAGAGCTCTTCCATCCCATGTTTCACATTATAAAATGAGGGAAATTTTGAGTCACAGAAGCATGTTCAGGGTCTTATAGCTATCGAGTGGCTCCTAATCTAGTATTCTTTCTATTCTTAGTATTCTATCAATAATTTTGTTGCATTGATTTCCAACAGCATTCTCACTGACTGTTTCCAGAACACAGACCAACTCCCTTCAATGCCATAGCTATCTCAGTGGGGAGAAGGAGTTGAAACAGATCCATTCTTCACCTTTCATAATAAACACACAAGTTGCAAATTAGCTTCTCAAGTAGAATGATGGTAGGTTTAAGATTTACTCTTGCCCAAGGTCTCTACTTGGTCCTCTGAACAATGACCTCATAGAGGTGCCCACCCTGTATTGTAAGATGGTCTAACTGGACAGCAGAGAGTGCTATTGTGGCATCATGGAAGAAATCATTTACTGGGTATCCTTGAGCTCCCTAAAAACAGAATTCTGCACTTCCGAAGAGCCAGAGATGCCAGGGGGAAAAGACATGTTTCAGGCCTGGGGCAGAGATACCAAGTGCCTGAACAATCTAATTAAGCCATGGGTTGGTTGTTGCATCCAAGAAGGTTAACATACCGGCTCAGCTAAGCAATGCCCTATAGATGTAGGCGAAGAGAAGCAGAAAAAGATTTATAGAACACTGTGAAAGAGATGCAAGCATGACCTCTTGTGGCAGAGGAGCTTATATGATGTGAAGGGTCTGAAAACCTTTGAGGTGGAGGCTGGGAAGTGGAGTCTCCTCTTGGAGACTCAGGACTTCTCTCTGTACAGCCCCCAAGGCCCCAAAGTATCTCTCTGGAGCTCAGTGCTCTGTCATTTGTAAACACATGTCACAACTTGGGGCACCTGGGTGGCTCAGTCCGTTAAGTGTCTGCCTTCAGCTCAGGTCATGATCCCAGGGTCTTGGGATTGAGCCCTGCATTGGGCTCCCTGCTCATTGGGGAGTCTGCTTCTCCCTCTGCACCAACTTGTGCTTGTTCTTTCTCTCACTCTCAAATGGATAAATAAAATCTTTAAAAAAAAAAAAACAACCCACATGTCATAACTCATCAAAATTCCCTTTAATTAATAGTAGACAAATGGCATTTGATATTGGCTAGGTTAGCCAGTCTTATGGCTGCTCAAAGTCACGGTCTACCAAGCACTGTATTTTTGATCCTGTTTTTGAGTACCTCCTGATAGGGCTTACTAATCTGGAGGAAAACATATTTCATTAAAATGGTAAATAGGGAGATTGTCTAGTATGTGTGCTGTGAATTGAATTGGCAGATATGGTATTATTTGAAGTAGTAGAATTGGAAGAACAAGTTCAGGTCAGAAGAGGATGTCTTCGTTGGCAAATACTTGGAGACACAAAAATGACGTATGAATGATAAAGAGAAAAAGGCTATGGTTTTGATGTTCTTGTGAGCGAGAGGGAGGAGCTGAGGTGGCATTTGGAAGCAGCTTGAGCTGGTATCAGACGGTGAGATCATTTGGGTAAAGATTTGAGTTGTGAATAAAGGGAAATGCACTCAGTTTTCCAGCTTGTGAACATCTTGTACATTGCGCGTGGATAAATGGTGAGTGAACTTTGCCTCCCCTTTTCTGTCGGTCAGCATAGATGTTGGTGGGATGAAGCCCTAGAAGGGACAGAAGAGGACAGTTAACACCTATCATGTTAAGTAGGCACATACATTAAATTTCATCTTCATAGAAACCCTTCAGTATGAAGATCAATAATCTTTTTTTTTTTTTAAGCATCCTATAGGCTGTTTAGTTTGTTTGTTTTTTTTAAAGATTGTATTTATTTATTTGACAGAGATCTCAGTGGGCAGAGAGGCAGGCAGAGAGAGAGGAAGGGAAGCAGGCTCCCTGCTGAGCAGAGAGCCCAATGCAGGGCTTGATCCTAGGACCCTGGGATCATGACCTGAGCTGAAGGCAGAGGCTTTAACCCACTGAGCCACCCAGGTGCCCCATGAAGATCAATAATCTTCTTATAGGGGTGCCTGGGTGGCTCAGTTGGTTGCACATCAGGCTCTTGATTTCTGCTGAAGTCATGATCTTGGGGTCCCAGAATGGGCCCTGCGTTGGGCTCCACACTCAACACAGAGTCTGCTTATCCCTCTCCCTGTGCTCCCGCACATCCTCACCTTCTTTCTCTCTCATCTTTCTCATCTTTAAAGATTTTATTTATTTGACAGAGAGAGAGGGAGAGTGTGCACACAAGCTGGGGGAGGAGCAAAGGGAGAGGGAGAAGGAGGCTTCCCACTGAGGAGAAAGGCCAATGAGAGGCTCCATCCCAGGACCCTGGGATCATGACCTGAGCCAAAGGAAGAGGCTTAACCAGTTGAGCCATCCAGGAGCCCCAGTAATCTTTTTATAGTTGAGGGAATTTGAACTCAGAGAGGTTGGTCAGTTTGCCAAACACAGCACAGGTAATTAAAGGAGGTACTGAAAGTCAAGGTAAAATGGGGCTGATTTTAATGTCACGTTGTTGGTTTATTTCTAACACACCCCAAGCTGATTCCTTCTGCCCTGCTCACTTGTGCTGTATATCATCCTTGAAGTCTGTCCTCAGAGGAAACTGTTGCAGACATTCCAAATGTTTTCAAACAGCAGCTTCCTTCCTGATTTTTTCGGCTGCAACCGCTCTTCTAAATAATAATCTTCCAGAGCGACAGTGTCTCCTCGCAGACATATGTCAGTTCTCTGAAGTTCCTTCATCTCATATGGTACTGGCCACATTTAGAAGAGATATTTTTGTGATATACATATGGAATAACATCTTTTTTAAGGGATATTTCAGTAGTTCAAATGCATCTTTATTTTCAGGGAGTACCCCCTTTTTTACAGAGGTGTAGTTGACATACAGCATTATATTAGTTTCAGGTGTACAGCATAATGATTCAATATTTGTATATATCATGAAATCTCCCCAATAAGGACTGGTTAACATCTGTCAACATACACAGCTACAGAATTCTTCTTGTGATGAGAACTTTTAAGATTTACTGTCTTAGCAGTTTTCAAATATGCAGTACAGAATTAGTAACTGGAGTCTCCATGTTCTACATTGCATCCCCATGACTTGTTTATTTTATAGCTGGAAATCTGTACCTTATTACTTCCTTCACTCATTGTGCCCATCCCCCACCTTCTGCCTCTGGCAACCACTAGTCTGTTCTCTGTAACTATGAGCTTGTTCTTTTCTTTTCTTCTTTTTCTTTAAGATTCTATGTACAAGTGAGATTACACATTCTTTGTCTTTCTCTGTCAGACTTATTTTAGCTAGCATAATGCCCAGGGTCCGTCCATACTGCTACCAGATTTCCTTCCTTTTTATGGCTGAATAATATTGCATTATACACCCCCCACACACACACACCCACACACACCCCACTTTTTTTTTATCCATTCATCCATTGACAGACACTTAGATTGCTTCCATATCTTGGCTATTATAAATAATGCTGCAATGACATGGGGGTACGAATATATTTTCAAGTTACTTTTTCATTTTCTTCAGAAAAATACCCATCTGTGGAATTACTGGACCATATGGTATTTTTATTTTTAATTATTTGAGGACCCTCCCTACCATTTTCTGTAGTGACTACACCAATTTATATTACCACCCTCAGTGCACAGAGTACTTCTTTGAAGGGGCAAATACCCTTCATTTTGGGTTTCCTAAGAAATGGACATCAAGACAATTTTAGATACAGGATATGTTTTGGGGGAAAATATCTACCAACAAGAGTGGGGAGAGGGAGCACAAGTAGGTGGGAAGAGTCTCCAGTTAGCAAAGCTAGCCTCATTCCTGTGAAGGGAGAGAAGGGGGCTGAAGATTGAGCAGGAAGAATTTCAGTCTGCAGTACAGTTCTGGAAAAGGTCTTGGCCAGCCAAATGGTGAATCTCCAAGCAAAGTATATCCATTGGAGAAATCCCATGTCACTGGCTCTAGTATTTCTCATCATTCTGGATCAGGGGCCACCTGGGAGGATGTGGTCTCAGGACCAGCACATTGTGTTCCAACTGCTTGATCCAAAGTGGTGGCGTCTAGAGGCCGTGTCCTTGAATGCTCTCTGAGCAGCACACCTGTGTGTTGCCAGGCTCTGAAAATGTGACTTGGTTTCTCTACTTTAGATCAGAACTGTTACTGATGTGCTGTGCTACTCTGACTTCGTTTCAGCAAGCTTCCAATAACCAGCATGACCTCTTTGTACCCGGCATTGTCTCAGCCTCACTTAGGGCCGGCTTGGCAAAGATTAAACGCTAGATGATAAACAATCTTTTTTTTTTTTAAGATTTTATTTATTTATTTGACAGACAGAGATCACTAGTAGGCAGAGAGGCAGGCAGAGAGAGAGGAGGAAGCAGGCTCCCTGCTGAGCAGAGAGCCCGATGTGGGGCTCGATCCCAGGACCCTGGGATCATGACCTGAGCCGAAGGCAGAGGCTTTAACCCACTGAGCCACCCAGGTGCCCCGATAAACAATCTTTGGGTTACAGCAAAAGTATGACCCCAAGCCAGACTGCTAAGCCTCTTGGGGACAAAGCTAAGCCTGTAGATTACCAAGTCCTACCCAGACATATGCTCTTGCCTGGAATAGAGATCCTGTGATTGGAAGGGGTAAGGATCTTCTCTGTATCTGTAGTGAGACTCCTTAGAAGACTTCACTGAACAGGGTGGGTGCTGCTCAGGCATGTGGTGCTGGGACTGGTGGCATCCAAAGGCTCTTCGTCCCTGGCTCCCATATTTGCTTTACTTCCTCAATGTCCGGTACAGGTATCTCTGGTGTAATAGGCTTGTTAGGTCTGATTAAGAGAAGGGGCATCTCAAATTTTGCTCTCACTCATAGGCCTCTTAATTTGCTACTCCTACATGTCGATAGCTTGTGACAGAAGAGATCCCTGGGTCTGCTTTTAGCTTTCTTGGTGTCCTTTTATTCTGTAGACTGGTGACAATGGTCCCTTAGGGTCTTCATGTCTATCCATGCTTTCTTTAATTCAGCAACCACTTCCGGTTTTCACCATCTCTCTCAAGCTGCACCTGGCCAAACCAAAGCAGACCTTTTTCTTTTTGCCAAACTTTGGGGTGCCTATGATCCTGATGTCACACTTGCAACACAAAATCAGCATCCCTTCTTTGGATGTGATCACAGAACCAAGTCTTCCGTTCATTAATTTAGTGAACACTTACTCTGCATTTGTCAGATGCCAGGCAGTGTGGCAGGCGCCAAGCAAAGGTGAGCAAAACCCAACAAGGTCTCTGCCTCCGACACTGAAAGTCTAGCAGAATAATCAAATAATCACAAAAATAAATAACTATGACTGTGCCAAGTACCACAGAAGAAAGGTAAACAGTATCAAGAGAACGTGTAGCAGAGAGACCTGGTTTGTGGCCTAAGAGAGGGAGGTAGAGGAGAGCAGAAATTCTTCTGAGAACGTAAGATTTGAGTTCAGCTCTGAGGAATCAGTCTCAGTTCCCAATTTGAGAGAGAGGAGAGGCATTCTAGAAAATGAGCCTAGCAGGTCAAAGGACCTGTCATGGGAGAAGGTTGACCTACTCAAGGCACTGACTGGAGGTTAGTGAAACTAGATAAAGGGGCATTGGGGTGGATGGCCTTACAGTGGTATCAAGACATAGGGGGCCCTCAGAAATCTGGGCCGTGACTCTTTTTTTCTCAGAGCAGGTGAAGGTAATTCAGGTGAGTGGTAGGTGAGTAGCGGCATTATCAAACTTGGAACTTAAAAAGGTCAATGAAACAGAGAGGAGGAAATTGGATGTGAGGACAACAAGGAAGAGTCTATTGATATGTGAGAGCATCACATGTCGATAAATATCAGAAAGCGGAGAGACTAAGACTTTTTTGGAAGAGCTCAGTTTGCCTGGTCGGAATTTGCTGATATTTTATTAGCTGCCAACCTAATAGATTAAAGGCTGAGCCATCAAGTCAGATTAGAACTTCACAGTCTATTAAATTATCCCATATCCCAACAAACAGATGGCACCAGATTTTGACTCTGATATGTCTGCTGTGACAATAGATTATTCAAAGTCGCAAACGCTTGAAAACAATTCAGTAAAAACTCTGTCCCACATTCCAGCATCATGGACCTCCAGTAGAGTGCTTATACATTGTACTTGAAATTAATTACATTCATTGATCTTAAATGTTTGAAATAAAATATATGCTGCTCATGTAGGATTGAAATTTTCTGAACTTCATTTTTTTTTTCAAATAGTTTATTTTCTCCACTTTTTTTTTTTTTTTTTTGTATTTCCATTTGTTCAAAAACTCCTTTTAAACTAGATAAAATGAGGGGCACCTGGGTGGCTCAGTGGGTTAAAGCCTCTGCCTTCAGCTCAGGTCATGATCTCAGGGTCCTGGGATTGAGCCCTGCATCGGGCTCTCTGCTCAGCAGGGAGCCTGCTTCCCCCTCTCTCTCTCTTCCTGCCTCTCTGCCTACTTGTGATCTCTCTCCCTGTCAAATAAATAAATAAAAATCTTAAAAAAAAAAAAAAGGTAAAATGAGGTAAGGTAATTCCCAGTACGGGCTATATCCATATAACCAGGTACATCTCTTCACATATATGAATTTATGATGCTTCATTTTTCATTACTTTACAAAACTAGTAGACAGATGTAGAAGACCAGTAGTCAGTTAAACAACAAAACCCCATAAGACAATGCTTTTAATCTCTACCTTGTGAAACAAAAGACCGTTTTTACCATTTGGGAATAACCTATATGGAGAAGCTCATTTTATAACACTGAGAATTTCTTATTTTCTAAGAGTTTTAGGCAATGAGTAGAAAAAAATTAAGGAGTTTTGGCAACATTAGTGTTTCTCAGACACTATCTTGGTGTTTTAATTCATTAAATCCCAACATAAGATTGTTATCATCAGGTAACTGTCTTGAATGATTTACTCTCTTTTATTAAAATGGGTAGCAGGGAGAAGAAAAACAGAAAAAGGTGGTTTAGATGATAATTTGAAAGGGCTTAATCTCACTGAGGATTGCTAATGGCCACCGGAAGAAATTTTTCTGTTCATTCAGTCATTCCGCAAACATAAATTGAGTGTGAGATGCTGGGAATGCAAAGATAACTAATATTTTTCCCCGCCCACAAGGACCTTTTGGTTTAATTGGATGTGCAAACAAACAATTGCCGTATGATGGGACAACCTCAAGCTAACAGATAGGTGTCCTAGGCACATGGAGGCATAAGGGAGGGAGGGTTCTGTGTGACACTTTACTAGAGTTCAGTTTACTGGAGACCTGAGAGGACCCAGTAAAGCTGTAACTCTGTTTTCCATTTGAATTATGAATAATTTGTTTGAAAGGGGAGGCAGATGGGCACCAAAATTTCACATTCATTACTAGTGGGGGCCAAATGGGAGAACTAATCTGAGAGTCTTAGCCAAATGGGCCTGCTAATATGGGACTCCAAATTGGTCCATCTTATCCTGGGGAAGCTTATTTCCTACAGGAAGAAAGTTATATTTGGGCTAGGCAACTATAGCTAATTCATTCCAAAAGTATGGATCTGAGAAGTCACTGTGCCTTTCCTGGGGGGGAGTGAGTAGAGGGATAGTGGGGGCCTGGGGAGTATTTCATGAGGTGGAGCTCTGTGCACCTGAAGGAAATAACCATTTCCCAGTAACAAGGAGCTCTGGTCTAGGGGTCAGTAAAGGATTTACAGAGGTAGTTTGAACTGGTTTTAAAGGAAGAGTAGGAATAAACTAGATTCTGAAATGGGGAGGATTGCTGGGAACAGCATTCCAAGAGAGGAACCTACACGCACCAAGGCACGGAGGCAGGAAACGGTGTCATACACTCCATACCCATGAGTAATTCAGCAAAGCTGGGGTTTAGCTGGTGTTTGGCATTTTAAAGGTGGGTGTCCTCAAGGAGGACAGTTTCATTCATTTTGCGAAGGAGTCAGACTTTTATTCTATAGGCAGTGGAGAGCACAGAAAGTTGTCAAATAGGCTGGAAATGTGGTCGTTTTCCCTTCAGAAGGTTCTGTGTGAATATGAGATGGACTTGGTTGGATTTGGTATAAGATGGAGGACGAGAGGGCTGTGAATGGTTGTGGTGTACAGAGAAGGGATCAGAGTCACATAGGATCGTGAGACAAAAACTACAGGATTCAACTAGTAACTGCAGGTGACTTACAGGTGAAGGTGGGAAGATAATGAAATACCCAGGTTACCGACTGAGATGACAGACAGGCTTGGTGTCATGCCCTGAGAGAGGAAGAAGAAGGAGGCTTGGGAGAGCTTCTTGAGTTCAGGGTTTCTGTGGGAGAGCCAAGTGAAATAAGATATATATCGGGCCCTGGGCATATTAGCTAGAATTCCCAACATTAGTGTCAGTTGTGGACCATGGCACAGAAAGGACAAATGGAAATGCTCTTTATGGAAGCCCACACAGTTTCAAATGCAGTGTCGTAATGAGAAGAACTCCGTCATGGGGTTTAGACAGACCTCAGTCTGAACCCTGCTGCTTAACCTGTGAGACAGTAAGATAACCACTCTGATCTTCCTAACTGTCGTGTGTAAAATAGTAGTATTAACACCTAACTAGCTGGTTGGTATTAAAAAGTAAATAAAGGGGGCGACTGGGTGGCTCAGTGGGTTAAAGCCTCTGCCTTGGTCTCAGGTCATGATCTCGGGGTCCTGGGATCGAGCCCCGCATCGGGCTCTCTGCTCAGCGGGGAGCCTGCTTCCTCCCCTCTCTCTGCCTGCCTCTCTGCCTACTTGTGATCTCTGTCTGTCAAATAAATAAAAATCTAAAAAAAAAAAAAAGTAAATAAAGTTGTGTGTGTAAAGCACTTGCACAATGCCTGGCATGTGGTAGATGTTTAATAAGCATTTCTTTCCTTAAATGCCTATTCATGGGCACTTAAGTCATGAAAATGTCCATTTCTTGGAGGGACAAGAGAGAAGAGGGAGCCCTGGCAGAGAGCGCATGGTATCCACAAGCCAGAAAGGGGAACAGGGCACCAACAACGTGAGTTCTCGGGGAAGGCGGCCAAGAGACGAGGGTGCTGATCTAAGGATAGGCACTAGAAGCAACTGTCTACTTCACAGCTTTTTGAGGGTGGGAGTTCAGAACTACAGTCCTGTAGACAGGTAGTTAATTCCAAGTATTGAAAACCAGAAGTTCTGCAAAGACTCAACCTAGCTAACACTCTGTGATCTACATGCTCCCCAGCTCAGAGCCATAGAGTGTCAGTTTCACACTCCCAGATCTGGGTTGCAGTAAAAAAGAAAGGCAAAGGGAGGTGAGCAAAGCTTGAGGTGGAAGCTTGGGGAGTCTGGGCGGAAGGAAAGAAGGCAGCCACGGGCAGGATCTCAGTGCGTACACGTAGGTGCTGGGCTGGCTGCCGTCCTTGTGAAGTTAGCTGAGGTTTGTGGTGGGGGTTTTTTAGCCTTCTCACTCCTAACTTCTGTCTGCTTTATGAGATATTAAGTGATGTCACGTCCTGTCTTACATCTAGACTTGCAACTTTCTTTAACGTTAAGATATAAATGACTGGTAATTGTACAGAGAAGGGTAGGAACGTAGACCATGGTGTGGTTCCCCCTCCCTTCATATGCCCTCAGCAGGCATGGTCAGAAATTACACCTTCTTTTCATCCCACCAGTTTTGACTTCAAGATCCCCCCCCTCCCCGCCTCAAAACCGTGGTCTGGCAGTTACTACAAACTGAAAAGAGTTGCTAAGGGTGCTGAAACTCATTTACCATCCTGGGGATGGAATGTCGTGTTTCTCAGTGACGACCCATTTGCCATCATGAGAGATGCCAAAGGGGTGGAGTTCTAATATAATTTCAGGTGACAGATAGTCATGAAGAGGATGTTTTGCAGGCGCCTCAGCCATCTGGGATCTTACTCCCTCTACGCATCATGTTTGGCAAATAGTCAATTCTCAATAAAAAGTTAGTTAGCCAAACAAATACATGAGTTGATTCCTAGCAACATCATCACAACATTCTCTTTCTGGGGGAAACGTGTTGGTGACTGTGAACGAAGACCAGCTACAGCACTTAGACAGAAACGAGACTCTTAATAGACAATGTGCAAGCATGGAACCCAGGGTTGGATGGGAATATTTCGTGCTCATTTGAAACTTGGCTCTGACTATGGCTTCTCTGTCACAGATTTTGGCGGAGGGGGAGAATGCTCCCACAGGGAAAGCCGTGTGCGCTGACATGGAAACTGAATAGAACTTTGGCTAGGCTAGGAGTCATTGCTATTTTAGTCACTTCCAGATGTCTGCTGTTGGAGTTTTAAGGGAAAGGGAAAGATGTGTGGAGTGTGGGGGCCCACGGGGTGGAAGGGGAGGGCTGTTTCAAGTCACTCTTCAGTATGCTACTAAGATGAATTGGATAAAGCTTTTTTAAAATTGTGTTCTCAGTAGTGCCTCTTTTATTTACGTGCTTGATGGCACATGGAGTCATAGGCAAACTGAAGAAACCCTTGTGAAATCATCAGGATTCCCCCCCAAAACGAAACTTATCCCTTTGGGTTGCCATCTAATATTTATGAAGTGCCAAGCATTGAATGGTACCCACACCAGATGAGCCATCTGGCCCATTAGCTATTGTGCTAACCTAACAAGTTCACCAGATGCTTGTTGTCTATCTACTTTCTCCTTTCCTGTTGTGTTGGAGGTGTCTCTTAATCCCGGTGCTGCCATTATAAACTAGAAAGTGACATCAGGTTGTAATGTTTAAGTATGTGGAGGTGAGGCCTTTTGGAATCTTCAGAAGGGGTGTTCAGGTCCTTCTCAAGAGGTCCTGGTACCACCATGGATCAATCCAGGGGCGTAGGTCAAAAGACCCAACTGGGTTGGGGGGTTTCTTGTGTCTTTGTTTCACTGGGAAGGAATAGTGCTAGCATGATATAAAGGGTGAAAAGCAAAGCATAGGAGAAGCAGTAGAGCTTGTAGAGTTATAAAGAACATGGATTTGAATCAGACAGACCCAGTTCAAGTTCAGACTGTCACTTGCTGACTATGTGAGCATGCACTTAACCTCTCTAAAGATCAGTTTCTTTATCTGCAAAGTAGAAATAGGGCTGTTGGGTGTTTGCTGGGTGGGGGAATCATGGTAGATAACACCCACTACCTTGTTTAACCAGGTTGTGAGCTGATCAGAAATAAGACAAAGCGTTAGACAGATGGAGGTCGACATGTTGTCTGTATTATTGTTAAAGTTGATATGAAAAAATGTGGCATCTTTCTGTGGGCACGTGCGCTTCACAGCCAGAACTTCCTACACAGCAGCCGCAGCCCAGGACAGAATGCTCCCTCCAGGGGTAGGGCATAGCATGTGCTTTCGCAGGATACAGAAGAGAGGTGGCCTGCGTCATCCCCATTTCTTCCTCCATGCTCTGCTGTCAGATTAGCGTGAGGGGACAGCATGAGAAAGTGGGGAGAAGCTGCGAGTGTTACATTTATGGGTCTTGCCCTCACGGAAGGCAACACCAAGAGTGGAGGAAGACCCATTGCCCCTAACAGGAGCAACCTCAGAGGGTTCTGGTAGGGATTCTGTGAGCTGAGGGAACGTGTTTGGCAAATGCTTAACCATTCAACGAAATGTATTAATTGATATTATTGCATTGTCACCAAGCGTGGGGATAACAGCAAGGAAATGAAGTAAGGGTCATTTGCAGGGGAAATTATGTGTTGTTCTCATGGGCAAAAAAATAAATACTTTAGGATATCTTTAAAATGGACAAGAGGCAAGTGCCTATCCTAACTAGGCTCTCTTATTATTGCTCTGGGACAGGAAGGCCAGCCTGAAGTTTCAGGACAGGTAGAGGAGACTAGATTTACAATAGCTGAAAGGAAGCAGAGTTTTTAACTAGATTAATGTGAAACAAGAAGATGTCATTGAACTGCTTGAGGGAGATCCTCCCAGTGATTATTCTCCTGGGATGACTTCTGGGTCTTGGGTAGTTGACCAATCCCTCTCTATGTGGTTTCTTCTTTGGGCCATGAGATTAGCCCATGTGCTTCCCCAGTCTGAGGTTTCTGCTAGTTCTTTAGCCCCAGATTTTTCTTTTGGGTAGGATTTCTTTCTTCTTGAGCTGAAAAAAAAAAATGCAGACAAAGGCAGGTGTGGTGTGGGGAAACACTTCCATTTTTACCTATATCCCACTCTTTCCATCCTTACCCTACTCAAAGCCCATGAGCTCTCCTGAGATTTTCTTCCTTTCTTCTGAGATTTTGCCTGCTAATTCTTACACAGTATTAAAACACAAACTTGCTGCAAATCTCAAAAGCAATAATTATTCCAGATCTTTTTTGGCCTCTGTTTTGAGCTAGGCATGATCACCATTTAAGGCAATTTTCTCAATTGCTTCTCTTAAATCTTCCTTTGGGGAATTAGCATCTGGGGGATTTTCTCCTCTTCTTCTTCCACCTGCCTCCCCACTTTAAGTGGACCTTAAAGTCCCTGGCTGTGCATAATTGATGTTAAAGGTAGTCAATTGGGCTTTCTAAGATTCAAGGGTGACTCACTTGATCTCCAGAGGAAGCCTCGCATTGGCAAGTTGTTATTGTCTCACTTCACAAAACACAGTAATTTCAAGTTACCGCCAGAGAGATGAAGTCAGAGGGAAGCTGTGGCAGTGGAAATGTAGTAACACAGAAACATGCTTCCAAGCTGAGAGAGAAAACCAGTGAATTCGAGGAGAGAAAGATGAAGACCATGGCAGAAGAAAGAGCATCAGAATATGCCAATGTTCCCTGTGTAAAGAGGGTTATTCAGATAGCTAGGGAGATGGGAATTCTAATTACCTGGCAGATAATATTAAGGAAAGAGCACGTAATTGCATGAATAAACACGCTTGCTCTGGGAGAATGCTCTAATAGTCTTGATGCACACAAGGTTGTACAGATCTGTTCCCTTGACCTCTCACCTGCTTTTCACCTTTGTTCAAAGTGAGCTGAGTGTGAGCTGACACACAGCTTCAGTGATTCCGGCAGAAGCAATCTAGCTGTGGCTCAGGTGACAGGAAGTGGAAACTTGCCATGACACTTTGAGGAAACACATTTCCGATCCTCCCCAAATGTTAACCAAGCTCTTAAAATTGTAAATCTAATGACACCGTGAAGTGTTTTTTGATGTTTCAATCAATGGGCATTTCATGGTAATGGCTCCACAGCTGAGCAAGCCTATATTTGGTTAAAAATTTGGCCTATTTTGAAGTCCCTGAATTTCAAGTAAACCAAGAGGCTGCCAATCAATGTGGCAGCTGAAACATTTGCTCTACGAAGCAAAAACAATAGGACTCAACTCCCAAGTTTGAAAATTAATGCCATTTTGTTGTTTCTCTTAAAAGTTAATCTTTTTTCTTTGAGTTGCTCTTTATAACATCTGCTAAGTGGCTTTGTTGTTGGATTTTAGGGCTTGGCGCAATACTCCATCCTCTTTTATGGATATTATGACAATAAACGAACAATTGGATGGATGAATTTCAGGCTGCCACTCTCCTATTTTCTGGTGGGGATCATGTCCATTGGCTACAGCTTTCTGGTTGTCCTTAAAGCGTAAGTTTCACTGGCCTCTTGGGAAGTGAGCCATGATTTCTGGAATCAAATAGTATTAATTTAAGAACGGGATATAATTTTTATCCTATTTTATATCGAGAGGATACTGAATCTGTAAGAGATAAAATGTGGTTTTAATACCAACACTAATGTTAGACTATGACATTCCCCAAACAAAAGGGTTGAACACAAGCTCAGGCCTTTAGATCATCTCACTGGGTTGCACTCCTATCTTGTGTTTAAACCGATGTTGAAGACACACCTTCTTGAACTTCAAGGTGTGACTCCATGTTTCAAACAAGGCAGGGAAATAGCTGCTGGCCCCCTTTCTTTGTGTGCCGAGAGGTTTGCAAGTTGCAGAATCAGCTCAGTAGGCAGAATCTGTTATTCTGTGCTCATTAAAAAAAACAAAACAGAACCAAAGTAGTCACTCAACCAAAAAAAAAAAAAAAAAAAATCAACCATGTACAACAGAGAAAACGAATGGCCCCCAACAAGGCCATCCATCAACTGCAGAATCATGGTCTGTCTGGAAGAACATTTATTAGAGCATGGGGAAGAATTTCTTTAGAGAACATGTAAACGAAGCATGTGTAACAACCCATTTAAAGACACAGCAGAAACCTGCATCTGGGGCTATGACTAATCTCCATATCCATGAGCCAGTTCTCTGAGCTAGCATGGAAGTCTGGAGAGACTTGAGAGAGTCCCGACCCTTCTACTGGACTGTGAACAAGGTGAACTGGCCTTTTGCTTCATCTCAGGAAAGGACCTCTGCCCGAGGGTCCAGGTTACCCCAAGCAGGAGCTCTTTGGCATAGTCTGTGACACACTTCGTGCCTTGTCTCTGCCAAACTGGTTCCACCGGAGGACACTGTCATATTTAGTTTTCAAGACCCCACATCCACAGTATTCATCTCCCTGTCCAAATGTAATCCGGGATCCTAAATGTAAGGTATCTGTCTGTCTACCTGGTAAAGTATTACCATATTCCCCAGTCTATGCTCTTTCTCCTCTTTTAACCTTTCGGATTTGCCAAAACTAAAATTGGGGGGGGGCAGTTATGTTACAGAGGTCTTGGGAGAATCGTTTTGATGCCAGTCCATCAGTCAAGCGCTAACTTGATTTCCAAAATCAGAATTCATATATTTACTCATTTATTTAATAACTTTATTGAGCAGTTACTATGGGCAATTACTGTGGGCAATCTCAAGGGCTATCTAGTGTCCGAGAATTTAGTGGTGAACAAAATAAAATCCCTGCCCCCAGGATGCTCAGTTGAAGAAGCAGCCTGTAAACTAAGGAGCAAACAGTGGTTGTGGCCAATATAGAATATAATATACATATGACATCCTCATGTTATGCAGATGTTATTCATGTATTAGGTGTTAGCCTTTGCAGCCAAATATTTGCTGCAGTTTCTCCTTTCTCCAGAGTGTAATATGTGCTGTTTCATGTAGCATAGCCCTTGCTATAATTTTCTCCCCTTTGTGTAGCAGGCTTATCCTGTGAGCTTCTAGAGAGTTGCTTCCTACCTCCCTTTCAATCGCCTTCCTCGTCCTGACTTTCTTTTGAGCAGAGGCTCCATTACAGTGACCCTGTTGGCTTAGGATTTATGGAGTCACTTATTTGAATAATTAAAAACTTTCACATGCAACTGTAAAATGACCAAATAACCCCAGCATGTAAACAGAGATGTAAACTTGGGATCCGAGGCAAGAAGTTGAGGCAAAGGCATGAATGCGACCATTGCTTTCTACAACCTCCCAACGAAGCAACAGATACGTGGAGGTTGTGTCTCATAGACACAGTGGTTCAAACCTATAGCCTCCTTGAAAAGAGAAGAATGTTCATAGGTAGGTGCATTTTTGTCTCTCTGTGGGCACGGGCTAGAGCTGTCCGTGGAACATTTAATAGGTATCAGGGCTCCCTCCGAACAGAAGTGTACTATAGTCCTGCACTTTGTCTTTCCTTCCTTCTTTGAGCATTCCCCTCTTTCTCGTCAGTTCCTGCATGCTGGGTGCTCTGGACTCGCCCAGCTCATGCTCCCTTATCTGAGAGGCTGTCTACAGCCACACAATTTTGCCAGGGAAGCTCCATTCGAAACTTCAATCTGTCAAGCATCCACTTTGACTTGAAACCTTGCCCTTTGCTCAGTGAGAGCGCGGAAATGGATGGTGGCATATGAATGAAGTAATCTTCTCCCTCGATTAAACCAGTGGAAATCTTGGATTTCAACCCCTTTTGACCTACAAAGAGGCATTTTATGTGATTCAACATATCTCATGCAGGCCTAGCTTGGGCACCAGAGTGAAGTCAGAGAGCCTAAGCCCTTGACCTACGTCTGTGGCTAACTCCATCTGTAAAGAGAGAATAATATTAACTCCCTTGACTTTTTGTTCAGTTGTTGAGAAAGGAAAACATGGTGATACGTACAGACACCATTTCAAAGGGCAAAGTGATAGACTGATGTAAGGGATAATTATTTTTGGTGATTTTTTCATAACTTTGCACATTTAAAATATATAAACCTCTATAAGGAGTGAAGCTAATAGTAGGGGATGTGAGCCACCTCAGAGATGCCTGCCAACCTGTCATGTCAGCTTTATATGGTGCTTCTTTCCTTTTTGGTTCCATAGCACTGTAATACTCAGAAAACCAAAACCTTATGGGATCATTTTATAATATGTATCATATGAAATTTTAATTTTGCTATTTATAGTGATAAGAGGAAAAGAAAGGAAGTGGAGTGAGTAGAATATAGATCTTTAACCACTGAAATAAACTGTAAGTAAATGCATTTTAAGCTCTCCAAGCAAAAAAAAAAAGTATGTGTATATGTATATATACACACACACACATATTCTAATCAGTTATATATATTAAAATATGTAGATTAAGATATATGTAACCAGTTGGCATGAACATTGTATAAAAATTTTGATATTTGTCCGAGAGTTGTAAAGTATGGAGAAATTTGATGCATTCAGTCTGTTCTTTGGGAAGAGATACTTGGTGGGAGTTGGCGTCTATGCAGGAGTTTCCTGACCGGCCCTGGGTTAGTTCATTCCTAGCTGCAGGGGGGTCTGGAAATAAGCTAAAGCCTCCTAGAAGTTTAAGGGTGTACACATATTTTTTTTCCTGGGGAGGGACCCATGGGTTTTTGTCAGATTTCTAAAGAGAACCTTATCCCACAAAAGGTTAAGAACCAAGTGGATGATGCTAAGAAAACAGGTGAGGGAAACAAATTAAAAGTACATATTTTTGTAGGACCTGTTTAATTGTTAAAATCACCAATGCTTCACAGTCTTTTAATCCCAAAAGGCCTGGAAAATGAACAGTTTAAAGAATTAAAACCAAAATTTGAAGATCAACTTTTATTTTCTGGTCCTAAGAACAAATTTTGTTTGGAAATACATGCTTTCAGGATACTGCTTCTCCAGGCTACCTGTAATTGTACTATTTTGCTACTCCCTACCCTTTCCCTTTCTTTCTGGATCCAGGGGGCTGGATTAAACCCTGTGTTTTTATAGGATGACCAAAAATATCGGGGATGATGGGGGCGGTGAAGACAACACGTTCAACTTCAGCTGGAAGGTGTTCACGAGCTGGGACTACCTGATCGGCAATCCGGAAACCGCAGACAACAAATTCAATTCTATCACCATGAACTTCAAGGTAAACACATCAACTTCAAGACCCGTGCCTTTGGATTTCCAAGATGAAAATCAGAGCCATTCCATACGGTTTAGCTTAGCGAAGTATCCTGACAATTAAAAGAAAGATTAACTCATCATTTCTGCCTACCAGGATCCGGGCAGGGTTCTGATTGTGATTGGAAAATATCTGATGACACACGACAGCACGATTTCTTCTCTAAATTTGGTAATAAAAATACTGCCATTGGCTTGAAACAGGAGGCCATTAATAATCAGAAATCGGATAGTCTAAATAATAGAATAAGGCTTACTAATTATTTACAGGAATAAGCTAGCTCAATATTTAAAATGACCCTTATTATTATTTTGGAACTTCAGAAGAAAAAAAAAGACTATCAGAAGAATCTAGAAAGAAGTTTGTCCTCATCTGAGATCAGTCAGAGTTTATAAGAATTCTCCCTTCTTTCTCTCACTCGTTCTTACTTGCTGCTGATATCTGCCTGGTTTGTGGAATCCCAGGTGGAGTGCACATTTTCATTCCTCATTAGATGTTTGCAAAAATAGCTTCTGAGTGTATGCTAGTTTTCGTAGCTCAGATGTATTTTGTTTTTCTGTTTTGCTTGAGTACAGGAAGCAATCATAGAGGAAAGAGCAGCCCAAGTAGAAGAAAACGTCCACTTGATCAGATTCCTGAGGTTTCTCGCTAACTTCTTCGTGTTTCTAACACTTGGCGGGAGTGGATACCTCATCTTTTGGGCTGTGAAGCGATCCCAGGAATTTGCACAGCAAGATCCAGACACCCTTGGGTGGTGGGAAAAGAATGAAGTTCGTCTCTGCATGCTTTTTATGTGCTTAGAACCTGACATTTGAAATTGTGTGGTTATGCTTCTCTGGTGCAATGTTAAATAAGGCCGTCCTTTACCTGTCTACCCCACACTGTCCGGTCACACATTTTCCACTCCATTCCAGGCTTATTTCCAGATCTTTCTACCGTCTGTCTCTCATTTTGTGATTTTATGGAAAGCTAGAGTTGAAAGAGATACTAGAACGCATGTATTCCAACCAGTATATTTTACAGATGCGGTTAATAAATGTCAGGAGGAGGGGTGGTGTGTTCAGGTCACGGAACCATGGGGAAGAGTGAGTTAAAACCCAGGAATCTTGATTTCAAAGCCAACACTCCTTCCATGACTCTATGTTTCTTTCTCTGTAGATTCTGCGTCTGTCACTGAAAGATCCAATTGTTGCCCTAATTCTTTGAAACAGCAATGTTAGAGTCCTTGGTTCCTATGTTTATCTCACTGGAAACATTCAGATTACCTCCTCCACTTTCGGCAAGTCTGGGATTCTCTCTGTTTCTCCCTAGCAGTCTCACTGCACACTTTCCACCTTCTCCTCCCTTTGCCTTATTTCCTCTCCCTCCAAGAGATAGTCAAATGAGGAAGGCCAGCTCTTTGCCTGGAATTAAATCTGATGGTGATGTGTCTTCAGGATATGTGCCCATTGAGCAGGTCAGAGGAAGGAAAGCAGATGTAGAGAATACGGAAATTCAGATGTAGAGAATAAGGAAATCGCTATGTCTTGTTGCTAGGGCCTGTTGCCTTTCATAAAATGTCCTGGCATACAATGTGGTATCTTTTTAAACTTGAGCATTTTCTAAGTATGTATAGATTAAGGCTGTGGGAAGTGTAGAGTGCCCACACTGAAACTTCTGCTGAGCCTTGTAGACCAAAGAGATTCAGAAAGTCCTTATAAGCATAGAATTTTCTAGAAATATCTTGGACAAAATATAGCCTATTTACAACAAAAGACTCCAAACGAAAACATACCATGTATTTCAGAAATGATAATCCTGGAGATGGGGGGCTGTAACAGCACAGACATTTCATGGAAACCTATAAAATGTCATTAGGTTAAAAAAAAAAAAAAACCCATGTGTTAGAAAATAAAATTATTTTGCCAAAAAAAAACAAAAAACAAAAAAACCATGTGTTAGAAAATAAAATTATTTTGCCAAAAAAAAGAAAAATGTCATTAGGTAAAGGGATTTTATTTATTTAAAACAGAGGAGAACCTCAAAGCATTTATCAAGTTTGTTGTCAAAGTTTCTTCTTACAGTTGTGATAACTTCTATTACTTTGGCCCATGGTTCATATTGATCATATTTTTGTATGAATGAACCATAGTAAAGTGTAGATAGTTTCTTTTCATTAGGTGGAAGGATCATTCTACGTAAGAGTCTGTTTAACACCTATTTAAGGGGACCCTGAGTCCTAAGGGCCAACAAAGGTAGTAATGGGGATGTATGAATAACTTTATACATTTGATGAAACAGAATTTAAATTTATCTTATAAAAGATAGCGCAGGATCTGCCAAGTTTTTACCTTAGGCTGAAATTATACATGCTGATTTTATATTACGTCATGCTGATTTTTACCTTCTCTTGGTCATACTCACGTAACGTTCTTAATAAAAATGGGAAAAACCATACTGACAGTATTTTCTCAATACAATCTGGTAGTTATAATCATTCAAAACACAGAATCAAGAAATGGCAATAGGAAATGTTTAGTGGTGACAGTTTGAACCAGGTATTTAGGAAAGGCCCTGCCAGGGCTAACCAAAGTCTTTTTTCATTCAGGGAGGCTTTTTCCCCATCACAAAAGTAGTACATGAACTGGATTATTTTCCCTGATTTAATATAGCCTAATATTTTAATTATGAAGGTGCCAGACAGGAGATATGGACCATACATTTACTACTTTTCATATTCTCTCCCCCTCCTCCACACTGCCATTCTAAACCATTTCTTCACTCCTGGAAATTTCCTACCTCAGCTTTGATAACGTCATGATTTGTGTTCTCCTTTTGTTTCTCTGAATGTCCTGTTTTCCTGTTTTCTTTGATAAACCCATTCCTTTTTTTTTTTTTTTTTCCCCTAATAGGGTATATTCCCCAGACTTCAGTATTTAGTCCTGAGCCCATTTCAGGGAGCTCATTTATTCCAACTGATTGAACTAGCCCATATGCTGATAATTGTCAAATTAGTATTTCCAGTTTGGACCTCATTCCCCAAGAAGATCATTTTTGCTTTCCATTGGAACTCTTGTTACAAAGTGTGTGACTGTGGGATGCCTGGGTGCACAGTGGGTTAAGCCTCTGCCTTCGGTTCAGGTCATGGCATCAGGGTCCTGGGATCGAGTCCAGCATTGGGCTCTCAGCTCAGCGGGGAGCCTGCTTCCTCCTCTCTCTCTGCCTGCCTCTCTGCCTACTTGTGATCTCTCTGTCAAATAAATAAGTAAAAATCTTTAAAAAAAAGAAAAAAGTCTATCACCATATCAGAATCAGTTCCCATGTAGAAGCATATGTTCATTGGACATAGGGTGTTATAAATTTCTTCCCTCATTACACTAGGAAACAGACTGTTATTACTGGCGCATATACAGGCTCATACACAAGCATGCCTTGAGAATGGGACTTGAATATTTTCTTTGTTGTTTTAATGAGATCAAATTTTAAAAGTGCATGAGATAATCTTCTTTAGTCTTATAAAAGATGAAAGGAATGTAGCTGAAATCTTGCAAAATCCTGGAAGAAAGCATTATTTTTTAAATACCATTAACTTAGTTAATTCCCTGTGTCTCCCTGTAGATGAACATGGTCATGTCCCTCCTGGGGATGTTCTGTCCAACACTGTTTGACTTATTTGCTGAATTGGAAGACTACCATCCCCTCATCGCTCTGAAATGGCTACTGGGACGCATTTTTGCTCTACTTTTAGGCAACTTGTATGTATTTATTCTGGCCTTGATGGATGAGATTAACAACAAGGTGAGTCTTGTATCTGGATTGCTTTCTGCATCCCTGTGTTGTTACGTTCCCTGTCTCCAGACTGCTAGAAATGCCTTTGAAACCTGTGCTGTCTCCATCATTGCCTCCATCCCTTTGCATCCTAGATTGAAGAGGAGAAGCTGGTAAAGGCCAATATTACCCTCTGGGAAGCCAACATGATCAAGGCCTACAATGCCTCCCTCACCGGAAATAGCACTGGGCCACCTTTTTTTGTGCACCCTGCAGATGTACCTCGAGGACCCTGCTGGGAAACAATGGTGGGGCAGGTAATGTCACCAACAGACGTGGATGACAATAAATGGATGAAGAAAGAGCAGAATCAATTATGTCTTTCATAAAGGTGGCCTATTTTTTTTGTTGCTTCATAAAAAATACCAAAGATGTATTGAGGGCTTACTATGGTGCTGGCTATGAATTTCATGTATAGTCTCTCATGCAGTCCTCACTCCAGCCATTGAGGGAAGTACTACTTTTACACCTTTTTTAAGCTGTGTTTAAAGAAAGGATATTTTTAAATGGTGTGAGGAGAGGTTCATCTTCTATTTGTGTTGTAAGAAAGCACCTAGATTTAGATACAGGCTCCTGCGAATATTTAAGTGGAACTCTTACCTATTATTTCCAGTTTCCCACTAAAAGGATGTTCCTTCGGAGCACACATGAATACTAATTTCAGCAATGTCCATTTTTCTCAAATAATTATCCCTTAAGTGTTAAAGGAAATACTGTTTTAGGTGAGTTGTTTTCATGATTATGTAAATGACCCCAGTCCAAGACTGCTGGTATTTGACCAGAGAAAGGAGAGAATGTTTCATATGGCTTTCTGACCAATAAGGGAAACCAAATTAAGAAAACACCAATAAACTATTCCACATCTCTTATTTCTATACAGATCCAATTGTTATTTTGAAAAGTCTTTAATTCAATCTTAATAGAATTGACGTTGCAACTGTGCATTTCGTAAACTGGTTTTGGACTTGGGATCCTCAAGGAGGACCAGATACTTTTAAATATGTCATCGTGCATCTACCTGCCTGTGGGACAACAGTCCAGTCTCAGCAGTAATGTGGTCTCGTGGAATTATTTGAATAATTTTTTGCTGTGTACTTCTTCTTTGTAATCTAAAAGGAAAAATTGAAAGTTAGTGTTAGTCTTTTTTTTTATTTTTTTTATTTTTTTTTTTTAGTGTTAGTCTTATAAAATGGATGCAATTTAAACAAATGAGGATATCATTAGAGGCCCTCATGCTCTTATTAGATGCTCATCAGACTTAAGCCAATCAACTATGATTTTAATTGTGGGGAAAAAAATGAGAACAATGTATGTGATGCTATATACACATCCAAACAGTATGGTATGACTAAGGATTTTATTTTACTTTATTTTTATGCTTTCAGGGGCCAGATAAACATTTCCCTTTCCAATTACATATAACTAAATACTCCATTTTCAGACATGCACATTCATACATGTTTATAAGGTGTATTATATCTGAAATTATAAATGAAATGTAGGCTGCCTTTACTTAGGAGACAGGTATGGTAGGTGGGGTAATGGCCGTTCAAAGATGTCCATTACCAGTCCCTGGAATCCATCTGACAATGTTACCTTTCATGGTAATATGGGCTTTGCTGATGGGACTAAATAAAGGAAAGCTATCCTGGATTATGTGGATGGACCTAGTGAAATCACGAGTAGGGACAAAAGAGTCAAAGTCAGAAAAACCAGACATGACAGTGGAACCAGGTTGGAGAGATGTGCTTTATAGATGGACAAAGAGGGGCTGTGAGCCCAGGGATGCCAGCAGGCTCCAGAAACTGGACAAGGTGGTGACCCAGCTTCCTCCCTGATGCCTACACCTTGATTTTAGATCTCTGACCTCCAGAACTGCAAGAGAATAAATTCATGTTGTCTTAAGCCCCAAAGCGTGTGGTGGATTGTGACAGCAGCAACAAGAAGGGAATGCACAGAAGTATATAGGTTTCTGAATTTCAAGGGTCCTTCCTTGAAAGTGCTTCATATAAGTCCTAGCACATCTAGGCTGCTTTGTGAGTCCTCAGCTAAAATGGAAAGAAATGAAAAATCAGGGGGAAGAGGTTTTTTTCACAAACTCAAAACATTTGAGATGTTTTCTTCTTTATGTCCTAGAATGCATAAAGGGGCTATGCAAGCTCCCCTTTAACCATCTTACTAGAACGGACTGTCAAGGAGAAGATTGAGGGAAGAGAAAGTGATCAATTAGATAGGAATGCCAGTGCAATGGAGGAGGATACTTACGCCTCCTATTATGCAGAAGTTTCTGGGTTGGCCCCACACATATTAACTTAAAAAGGAAAGTCACTTATTTAATTCTTCTTGGGACTTTGCTGCTTGTCTTGTCCTTAAAAAAAAAAAAAAAAATCCCGTCTTTGGTGCTTTTCTTTGCTTCATCATCTCACCTTACTGTCCCCTTCTCTTTCACCTTCATTTCCCTAAGGGGCATACAACACTTGTGGGAAAGTCTGTGGGGGCTGAGCCAGAGGTAGTGGTTCTGAACAGAATGTTGATGAGGGAGGTAGAGTCTCTGGGGATGAGAGAACCAGGGGACATAAAAACACGGGACGCCTGGGTGGCTCAGTTGGTTAGGCAGCTGCCTTCGGCTCAGGTCATGATCCCAGAGTCCTGGGATCGAGTCCCACATCGGGCTCCTTGCTCGGCGGGGAGCCTGCTTCTCCCTCTGCCTCTGCCTGCCATTCTGTATGCCTGTGCTCGCTCTCTCTTCCTCTCTCTCTCTGATAAATAAATAAAATCTTTAAAAAAAAAAAAAAAACACTGAGAGCTGGAGAGTTTGGTTTTTAAGAGATCAATGTCAATATCCATGCAACTAGAAACATTTTGTTTAACCATTAAAAAGTGACTCCAGGGGTGTCTCTGTTGGTTAAGGGTCCAACTCTTGATTTTAGCTCCAGTCATGGTCTCAGGCTGGTGAGGTCAAGCCCTGAGTTAGGCTCTGTACCCACGATGGCTCTGCATGATTGAGATTCTCTCTCTCTCTCTCCTTGGCCCATCCTCCAGCTCATGAGCCCCTGCTCTCTCTCTCTCTTTCTAAAATAAAATAAATAAATAAAATCTTAAAAAAAAAAAAAAAAGGTGACTCCAGAAGAAACAGTAAAGGTATCTGCTGTGCATGTCAGATTGGGGATACACCCCAAACACTCCTTGTTCTATAAAAACATTCCAGAATTTTCCTCTTCTCCTCCATGGATGCCCTCTACTTTGTTTCTTCAAGGATGATATAGGACTCAAACCTCTATTTGAGTCTGAGTATAAGATAATTTGGTGGCTTCTTTATCCCTCCAAGGAATCTCAAGATGTAACCACTTAGGTCCATCTGCAATGGCATTTGATAGGTAGGTAGCAAACACCCATGGGAGATTGCTATTTAAAGCTATATACTGAGGTCTGCATTTTGGGGAAGGAGAAAGCCGCCAACAACTGAACGAACAGCAGTGGCTAACATTTATTGAATGCCCATAATGTGCCCAGTGCTGTTTCCTTGAATTTCTAAATTACCCTTTAAGTTATATTTCTATCTCTGTCTTATAGATGAGGAGGCCATGACCTGAAAAGCTACAATAATTTGCTCAAGCTCTTAAAGGAAGTAAATGGCAGGAGCCCAGGTTTAACCCACACGGTCTGATGAGAGTTTATACATCCTTGTCTACAGTGCTAATTGTCCCTAGAAACATAATGAGCATCAACACATACTCTCTAAACTCCTGCCATGGGATGTCTAGAGTCTGTGGTCCTCCATGATGCCCCTTTCCTGTTACCTGCTAATGACTCTTATGTTTGCTGATCAAAGCTGTGCAGGCATTTTTAACTAACTGTCATGAGTGGAAAGCTGCGAGGTGTGGGGTGTGGTGCTCAGCAGGGGGCCTATGGAAACTCTGCTCCCATCCTGACTAGCATGCTGGGACCTGGGGCTGGTGCTCCTCAGGTGGGCTGGGCCACTGTTTTGGGGATTCTCCTTCTTAGGAAGCATTGTGGTGTTCTGTGGTTTGTGAATAAATCTTACATTTCCATATAATGTTTCAATCCTCTTCTGGTATTTTATATGACAGACCACTGCTTAGGAAAAAATAGGATTTTAAACATTGGGGATGAGGATGTTTAGGAAGACGTGGGCGACTTTATAACCACTGTGGAATTTTCTCTTACCTGAGGAAGGCCTTCTGACATGGTGATGGAAGCCAAAAAAATCCCTCATTGCCTACCTCTAATTGATACTAGTTATTAGAATCTGAACTCAAGTTGCTTGGGAATGAAAAAGAGAATAAGAACCGGAAGAAAAAAGTTATGGCCCGAAATACCTGCAGGAATTTACTATCATTCAACCATTCGTTCCATATTTATTGAGTGTAAGCTGAGTGGCAGGCATCATGTTGGCTGCTAGAGGTCCAATGGGCCCCAAGGTGGGCTAGTTTCTTGCTTTTGTGAAAACTACAATTTCTGGGGGTAAACAAAGTCGTTAATTAAGTCATTATGCAAAATTTACAAATTTACAATGCTAACCAAGCACTGTAAGAATGAAATGCATGGAATCTGAGTATTTTTTATAGGGAGACTCACCCTTGTCAGTGAGGTGAGTGAAACCTTCCTAAATCAGTGGTGCTTTAGTGGTGTGTGTTCTTTGGTATAAACCGAGCCAAGAGGTGAAGTAACAA
Organism: Enhydra lutris kenyoni; assembly: GCF_002288905.1. Taxonomy (NCBI): domain Eukaryota; kingdom Metazoa; phylum Chordata; class Mammalia; order Carnivora; family Mustelidae; genus Enhydra; species Enhydra lutris. Next base: position 13,640,963 of record NW_019154117.1, read on the forward strand.
TGATTGAGTGGTGTGAAGATCCATGCAAAGGCCCTGTGGCCTGAGGAAGTATGGAGATTGAGGGTCTGAATGAAAGCCAGGGAGCTGGAATGAAGAAGAAGGATGAGCAATACCAGAAGAATATAGGGAGCTAGACAGGAGCCGGGTTATACAGAAACTTCCAGATTATGCAGAAACCTCGCACTCTCTTGGCCCACCTTTTACTCCAGCTGTTTTGCACACAGCTGTTAACCTGACAGCATCTCAACAGCTGTATGCTTGTTCTCTCCACCTTCAGAGTTCCTCTGCTGTCATCAAGTGAGGTGTTAATACCACATGGGGACATCCTTGACTAATGGGAGTGGTTGCTGGTGATCAGTATGTCCTCCTTCTGTCACTGGCATGGACAATTCTGAGGCTTACTCTATATAGCTTCTAGGCTTCCAGGTGGGTCCTCAGAAGGATAAGACTCATTTGCCCCAGTAGTGGCAGCTTTTAGCATGCTCTCAGGCAAAAGCTTTCCTTCCTTCTGTTTCATTCTTCCCTGAATGAAACACTTCCCTTCTTTGACACCACTTCCCAAAATATACTGCCAGCCTACAAGCCCTCCCACAGGCACAGTGGTTGGTGAAAACTAATGCTAAATTTTTAAATTTATATTTTTAAGGTTTTACTATAATAATTTTTGTTTGGGTTATATGTATGTTTTAGTTAACTGCTATTTATAGCAGGTTATATTTATAATAGCAGCAGCAATTTTTTTAAGAATAAAGTATGTTAAAGTTAAAAGAAATCTGAGATACATTATATTTCATATGGTACTTGGACGTATTAAGAATCATGGAAGTGGTAGACGATCTGGCGTTTAGGAAGTACTGCTCCGAAGTATGAGGCTGGAAACTAATCTAGTGATAGCTAATCAAATGGCCCTTTGCCCCATGAGAAAATTCTTTCTCACTAGTTATTTTAGAGGGGAGATTATGTAGGTAGCTGGAAGTAGAAACCAAAAGACTTTAGAAATTATAGAAGAACACTAGTATTTCTGGCAAAGTATGTATTACTAGATGTTCAGTATCTTCAGTCTTGGGACATAAATTACTGAGAAGGAAAAGAAAAGGAAGAGCAGAGGAGAACTATCATAGCGAACATTTATAATTATGTGTCTATTCTTATGTTTATCACTGATGTTGTAGGGGTTCCATGAGGAAATAGTGAGCTCTCCCTCTAACCCACAGCACATACCCTTTTGCACATAAATTTAAGTCCACACCACTGAGGTAACCAGTTTCTAATTTTCCAGAACTTTCTATGCCTATATGTATACATACATGTATATACACATAGGAATTTTTGTTAACGAATGAGTTCATACCACATACCCTATTTTGTAAATTTTTAAAGATCCATTTCTTATCAGAGCATAGTGTTCTAGAACTTTTTAAAGTTTACCGAGGTATTCATATACCACACATTCCACCCATTTAAAATTACACAATTGACTGGTTTCTAGTGTATGTTCACACAGTTGTGCATCTCTAACCACAGTACACTCTTTTTCTTTCAAGATCTCACAATAGTCCATTGTGTGGACAAGCCCTTCTATTTCATAAATCTAAGCATATTTGATTGTTTCCAATTTTTATCTGGAAAAAGCCCTACTTTCATAATCACATGTATAGATATCTGCACTTGTGTGAATATTGCTGTGGGACATCTTTCTACAAGTGGATTTCCTTCATATTCTATCTCCTTTGAAATGTGATGGATTTCCACAAATTCCCCCCCAAATGTTGTCGGGGGTTGACATTCACCATACTCACCAATAAGAAGAAGCCTGGATTTTTTTTTTTTTTTTTTTTTTTTCAGAGAGAGATCACAAGTAGACAGAGAGGCAGGCAGAGAGAGAGAGAGAGAGGGAAGCAGGCTCCCTGCTGAGCAGAGAGCTCGATGCGGGGACTCGATCCCAGGACCCTGAGATCATGACCTGAGCCGAAGGCAGCGGCTTAACCCACTGAGCCACCCAGGCGCCCAGAAGCCTGGATTTTTAAAGATTCATCTTTCTGTGAGTCAACAACTCATTGTTTTAATTTGCACTTTTGTGTGGGGGGTTTCAGTGTTTTTCAACATTTGATTGACAGCATATTTCCTTCCGTAAATTTCTTATTTGCCATTTGCCAACTTCTTTCCTTACTGCATTGCCCATCTATTGTCAGGCTGATTTATAAACATTTTAACACGTTAGAAAAACTAATCCTGTATCACGGATGCTGCCAGTACTTTTCAAAGGTCATCTTTTAACTGCATAAACATTGCTGTTTGCCAGATCAAAGTTATAAACTTACGTGTGGTCAGTATATTCCTGGTTTTATTTCTCGTGCCATGCTTATAAATGTTTCTCAGTGAGAAGACTTTTGATACAGTGGTTTTGGAAGTGGGGTAATTACTTTTATTTATTTATTTATTTTTATTTATTTGACAGAGAGAGCACAAGTAGGCAGAGAGGCAGGCGTGGCGGGGGGGCAGGCTCCCTGCTGAGCAGAGAGCCCAATGCGGGGCTCGATCCCAGGACCCTGGGATCATGACCTGAGCCAAAGGCAGAGGCTTAACCCACTGAGCCACCCAGGTGCCCCGGAAGTGGGGTAATGACTTTTAGACTAATAAAATAAGGGTGAAAAATTGGTCACTTACTAGCTATGCCTCACTATTTTCTTACTATTAATGGCAGTTTCTAAGCTAATACTATGCAGAAGCATAACGAACTTGAGGCCAACACTAGGGCCGTTTGAATGGAGAGATCCCCTTTTTTAATCTGGATAATATCTCGACAGGAATTTGTGCGGCTGACCGTTTCTGATGTTCTGACCACTTACGTCACGATCCTCATTGGGGACTTTCTCCGGGCATGTTTTGTGAGGTTTTGCAATTATTGCTGGTGCTGGGATTTGGAATATGGATATGTAAGTATGAGGTTCATTTTTCTCTTGTCTGATTATTCCTTCGTGGCTTATCATTTCCACACGCTATGCCAGAAGAAGAATTTAGGAGGTGGGACCATGTGTTAGATGTTAGGAAGTGAAGACCCGTGGGTATAGTTTTAATTCAGAAGGGTGTCAGACGGGAGCATCATGGTTTATGACATTCTAGTAAAGTGAGCACAGGATGGCTAAAGCAGTGAACCTCAACCTATCCAAGAACATGGTGAACTCAGTCAGTCTGGGACCCATAGCCAGCCCCCTCCCCATGAAGCTTGCTGACATTTCTAGAAGCCAGGCAAAATGGGTAATATCAACTTTGAGTTCTACTGAACGGACTCCCTAGACAGTTACTGTGCAGCGCAGTGGGTGATAAATGGATCCAGTAAATATGGTGCTTGTTGCATAAAGCTCCCTGGCCAATAAGAGCTCAGCAGAGACACAAGTAGGGAGCTGTCCAGGTTCCAAGGTGGTCCCAGGGTGCTGATAGGTGTCTGGCAAGTGGTGGACCTGAATTTCGGCAAGTTGACGTCCTTCTAGCACTGCAGCAAGAACCCAGGTTTCTCTGAACCCCACTGATGTTGACTCCATTCCCAGTTCACCTTCGGCGTGCAAGCCCCACTCCCTCCACCACCTGCGACCCCCATAAAGTTCAGGGAGGCAACAGAGCACACATCACTCTGCAGTTTCCCACATTGCCGGGTGACCATGGTCCCTCTTTTGCAACTCTTAACAGTCATCTTGGGAACTATGACCTGAAGTGTTGACTGTAATCATGTGCTTAAAATCCTCCAGTGGCTAATAAGTACTTAGAATGAATCCCAAATCTCTTTTTAAGGCCTTTGATGTCTTACAGGATCTCTTTGTTTGTTGTTTCCTCTTTTCTTTCTTTCTGAGCTCTTCTTCTACTACTGTTGTTCTTGTTTTGTAAAGTCCCTAAATGTTGGAATTCTTTCTTACCTCAAACACAAGATAACCCTTGCATTGGCTCTAGCTGTTTTCCCCTGTAGGGTTGCAGATTTCTACAATTGGGCTTAGCTGATGCCTTCTCGTCATTAAGATCTCCACAATATGTCACCATCTTTGAGCTCTTCTCCAACCTTCCCATCTAATGTAGCCTACCAGATTCTCTACTTCAACGTCCTGCTTGATTTTCTTCATACGATGTGTAACTCTGACATTTCCTTTTAAAAGCCTGCTTATAATCTGTCTCCCTCTGTCAGAATGAAAGCCCTATGAAAACAGAAGCTTTGACCTCTATGCCTAGAACAGTGCTTGTCACTCGGTGGGCATTATAGTTGACTGTCTGCTTCTATAAGCCTCTACATTCTAGCACCATTCAGGCAACGCCATCTGTTGGAAGAATTCTGCCTGCTTCCAGGGGTGTGCCCGTGGAGTCCATCCTGGTTCAGTAACGTCAAGCCAATGATGTTTCTCTCCTAGCTAAGGAAGAGCTATCCTTTAGTGCCGACCTCGCCCCAGCCCCATGCCAACCTCTCTCTAACCCCATACCCTCTTAGTCTCCGGACAAGTCCTGTGCTCAGGACTGTTTTCAAGACACCAGGCTGGACCCTCAGCCTGGCCATCTGACTTTGAGATCCCACCTTTGATTAGGTCATCTTTGACATCCTCCCTGAAAGGGCCTGTGGGATGCGCCAAAAGTGGTTAGATAATGCTCTTTGGTGAGCGCCAGTGAGGTAATGCTATGGTTTCCCCTTCCCCGCTATGAGGTATTCAGCTGGCCGGGTTTCATTTCTATTTTCCTTATCTGATTCAGCTCTTCCGAGGCAGACATAAAAATCTGCATTTCTTTCTGAGGCCCCTGCCTGGCTTATGCTTGCCTTTTATCCCTTACTGCTCTCTTCCTAAGTGCTAGAAAATTTTGCTTCAAATACCAAGTCAATAAAACATGACCTGGATGCATAAAAGCTGTAATTAAATGACTGTCATTTATTATTTATTGAGTGCTGACAGTGCTCTTGGGTTAGTACAAAGTACAGGGGGAAAAAAAAGACAACTTCCCGTTTTAGGTCACAGAGAATTTTCTTCCATGTTACCTTTGGAAGGCTGTGCAGAGAGCAGTCCAGCATCTAAACAATTTAGAAACAGTAAAAGGTGGACGGGGTACCTTGGACGCGGATCCTGTCATCATGGACTCATCCGCTAGAGAACGGACACAGCTGAGTGCCTAAGTGCGAATCAGTAGGAGCACAGCTCTGGGCCAGGTGATAAGGGGGTGCAGAGATGTAAAAGATGTCAGCCTGAGGAAAGGTTGCAAACTTGGCCTTGCTGCTGAGATTCAGCTTGCTGATAGATTTTTCTTTCTTTGCAGAGTGTTTTCGTTTGTTTTGTTTTAATGAGCTCATATTTTAAAACTAGAGGTTTTACATATAAAAAGATAGGGATTTCTTGCTTTTCTTGACACATTGGAAGGGCTGGCAACATTCGATCAACATTCCCACTGGGGAGAAATGGGCTGGAGTGAGAAACCCCTGCCCGGTACAGTTGGAATATCCATCCACTAGTTCTCACACGCTTTACTGACCTTTAATCCTGCACGCTGTCTCCTGATCAATACAGAGCAGAAAGTGTAAGTGCTCTAGGAGAAACCAATGGCAACATGACTTTGGGGGTGGAGGGAGGGAAGAGAGATGGGAAGGAAGGAGGGGGAGAGAGAAAGACAGAGAAAGAGAGAGATCAGAAATGCCAAGAGGCACTCGGGAAAGGATCAGAATTTCAAAGGCCCAGTGGAAGCAAGGATTCTCGGTGGAGGGACCAACGTAAGACAGGGCCCCGAGGGTATGGGCAAAGTGTGGGCAGGGGAGATGCAGAACTCTCAGCTGGGGCTGTTAGAGAGAAGAGGCCGATGAGAATGTGTCTCTGATACTCTCCGAGATATCCTAATTGAAAATATGAGTCCAGAAAGTACCTATCATGGAATAAAGGAGAACCTGAGATGGGCAGAGAAGATACTTTTGAGATGCCTTTCAGAAATCAAAGAGAAAAATGTGTCCATTTCCACTATGAAAAGATTTTTTTTTCCGAGTTCCCCAAACAGTACCAGTTCATCATAAAAAATCCAGAAAATCCAGTGTAAGTTAAATATGAAAATAAAAATCACAGGTAATCCCACCATTTATGGGATTACTTATTTGGGTTGATATTTATATGTAAATAAACAAGTATGATAGATTTTTATATAATATAGATTTTTATAAATATACATATTTTTATAAAATTATTAAAAAGTGTATATTTAATCACTGGTTACCTGATTTTTTTCACCTGTGACCATTTCCCTAGGTTAACTATTCTTTTTTTTAATATTTTATTTTTTTAAGATTTTACGTATTTGACAGAGAAAGAGCAGGAGCAGGGGAAGGGACAAAGGGAGAGGGAGAAGCAGACTTCCCACCGACCAGGGAGCCTGACATGGGGCTCGATCCCAGGACCCTGAGGTCATGACCTGAGCCAAAGGCAGACCCTTAACCAACTGAGCCACCCAGGCACCCCATTAACTGTTCTTTTATGACGTTTTAAATGACTGTGATATTCTATAAATGAACAAATTATAATTAATTTTTATTGGCTGTCAGTAAAACTTTATCTAATTTTTAATTATTATAGTAAATATTGCGGTTACATTTATTTATAACCATGTAGTTAAATATCTTCGTAGATAAGCTCAGATTATTTCCTTATGAGAAATTTCTCTAAGTTGAATTGCCCATTCCTAGAGAACATACCTTTTTAAAAAATCCATTCACTTTTCTTACAACAACTTCCATAAAAACTAAACTCTGTAGACTCTACAGATTTAGCGATCCATGGAATATTAACGTTGAGTGGAATTTTGACATAATCAATCAGGCACACTTTATTTCACATCTGAAAAATCGAGGGCTCATGAATTGAAGTGAGTTGCCTCTGTTCGTGTCACCAGGGGATAAACAAGGGCAATGACGTGTCCTTCTGGATATAGCCATTACGTTAAATATGCTGCATTATATACTGGTTGTATCAGAGTACATTACATTAGAAGTGACCCTGTAGATTTTTTCCAGCTAGAAATTTATGTCTAAAGTATTATCACAACAAACATATAAAGATGGACTGAGCTGGGGAAATTACTGGCTAGAAGCAGGTGTTAGACCAGTAATGTAAGTTAATCTTTCCTAAGGCTTCTCCAAGCATAGCAGACAGTTCTCAATGTTTCTGAAGTGTTCACTGACTCATCGGGAGTGGAATGGCTTCTCCCAGGAGGGATTTTAACCACCCAGATGCAGCATAACTGCCCTAAAGTATCTCATAAACTCTGGGTTTCCTGCGGTAGCTCAACACAGAATGCCCTTACTTATAGCCTAATTTGTGTTGACACTATGTTTGCCATTTACCAATAAAATAGGTAACAGAGATCAAAGAAGAAATAGAATTGAATACATAGCATGGGATTAGACTATGTTCAACCAAATTAAAATGTCAGCATCTTTTTTTTTTTAAAGATTTTATTTATTTATTTGACAGAGAGCGATCACAAATAGGCAGAGAGGCAGGCAGAGAGAGAGGATAACAGACTCCCTGCTGAGCAGAGAGCCCAATGCGGGGCTTGATCCCAGGACGCTGAGATTGTGACCTGAGCCAAAGGCAGAGGCTTAACCCACTGAGCCACCCAGGTGCCCCAAAATGTCAGCATCTTGTTTAAAGTTACATTTTTTTT
>NW_019154117.1:13653630-13668500 GCF_002288905.1 Enhydra lutris kenyoni
TTGGATTTGTAGGTGTTTGCAATCTTTAGATAAGCTATCTAGCTGATCTCCCGCTACCTGAAGTAGTCTCAGCTGCTACTTCTCCGCCATCTTGACTCCTCCCCTAAAGTTACATTTTAAAGGTGGTCTTTTTGAAATTTATATATATGGAAAATATAAGAGATTTCCCTGTGCTCTAATGAAGGGGCTCAAGAATATCCATAAATAAGAGGCATGTGACTGACCACAAGAGTAGATATGATATGATATGATATATATGATATTTTAATGTAGTGTTTATTTTGTCAGAACTATAAAATACATATAATATGCCACGTATTCACAGAAGCAATGCTATGAGGTAGGTCCTATTTTTCCTTATGTTACAGTAAACAGGATTAGAGGATGTTTAATGTTTTGCTCAAAGACATATAGGTGGTCAGTGATGGAACTAAGACTCAAACTCATGTCTAAGTAACTTCAAAGCCATCAACCAGATTTCCGTCATGTTGAATTTTCACTGTAATGCTTAACCCTAGAAATTCCAAGCACTCTGTCAAATCATGACTAATTCATGAGCCAGTCTTTGGCATTTGTAACTCAAATCACTCCCTAGATTAGACAGGTCACTTACAATAGAGTGCCGTTACAGGAGGGGCTGTGATACAGCATTAGAAATAAATGGTTGTTCGCCAGCTGGAAATGAGATATTATTTAGCATTCCAGGAAGATGCCATGCTAAAGGGTCAGTGAGAAGTCTTGAGTAGCCTGTGAAGGGTTGACAACCTGGAGAAAGGGACAGCACAGTCTGGATTTGGAGTTTCACTTGAATATTTGTCAGAGTCTGTCTGCAGGCAGCCTGGGGTCCCAGAGTCATCCTCGTGGATGAAGCTAGGATTTGACCTAGTCAGTGGTTCTCAAATTAGAGGGTATACCAGAATCCCCTGAAGGCATGTGAAAACAGAGTTTCTGATTCCGTAGCAGCTGGGGCAGCTCCCAGAGAATTTACTCTTCTAACAAGTTCTCAGGTGATGTTGCTCCTTCTGGTCTGGGGACCACTTGAGAACCATTGACCCAGAGTCATTTCCGGTGTGGGAAACGAGATTTGTACATCAGACAGGACGTTGCAATGACAGAATTCTCTCTCAGATAATCTCACAATATCTGTAGGTTAATGATCTTTCCCAAATAACGAAACTTGCCAAGAGCAGATGGGTTTTCCTGGGCATTTCAGTCCAACAACCACTTTCTGTCTTCCCTGTGGGTAGATGACTGACTCTCACCCACTACAAACAAAAGTCCAGAAGTAAAACAAGATAATTTTCAATCCCTTGACTATCATAAAGTTGTTACAGGCCTTAACCTATATCCAAATGGGATCTTTTTTGCTGGTGCCAAAAAAGCTTATTAGGGATGACTGACCCTTAGTAACTTTGCTATATACATCCCATTTGAATCATTGCATTTCTTGGTTTTCAAGAAAACCTGTTTTTTCCCAAGCCTCATTTACCTTTAAGTTTTTTATGTTTTAGAGGCAATCAAACAAACGTATTGCAAAATGATTTTCACTTACATTATTAAAGCATTGCTCTTGAAACAAAAATATTATATAATCTCATATGATTTTACTAAACGCATCTCTAAAAGAAGGAGCATTGAATTTTTTTAAACTTTTTAAAAAGACTTTCTTTATTTACTTGACAGAAAGAGAGAGAGCACTAGTAAACAGAGCGGCAGGCAGAGGGAGAGAGAGAAACAGGCCCTCTGCTGAGCAAGAGCCTGATGCGGAGCTCGATCCCAGGACCCTGGAATCATGACCTGAGCTGAAGGCAGTTGCTTAACAAACTGAGCCACCGAGGCACCCCTGAGCATTGAATTTTATAGTGTGTATCTATGTGTGTGTGTTTGCCTATTTCTGTTTTATTTTTAGAGGGAGATTTTCTGAGTTTAACTCATACAGTATTCAGTTGCATTTCCCAGATGTTTACAGAGAAGCAATTCTTTAATAACTAGGTCTAATTTTTCAGTCAATTAAAGATTTTAGATTCAAAAAGGATCTTAGAAATGATCTAGTTCAGAAGTCAGCAGACTTTCTATGTAAAGGGCTGGATAGTAAGCAGTTTCACTTCTGCAGGTGTGATGTTATGATATAATAAGAAATATATTTTGGTCTTCATTTCCAGCTCCCGGCCAGAGCTCCTAAACCTTATTATAACTCCCTAAGCAATACAGGTGCTAGGATCATCCTTTGTTCTAATATTTGCTCTGACCCTGGTTCCTGATACAGAGCCCCTACATTCCTTGGGTTTTCCTGGGTGATAGGGGCATTGCTTATTCTGATAAGGCAATTCTAATGAGGTGGCTTCCGGATAGCTTCAGGATGGGGGAAGGTCACCAGAAAGGGCACACCGTGATCAGAAGCTTGAAACTTTCAGCCCTATTCCCCCATCCTCCAGGGAAGGGAGAGGGGCCGGAGACCGAGTTAATAGTTGGTCATACTTACTGATGAAGTCTCTATAATGCTCCTTGACCTATGGGGTTTGGAGAGCTGCCAAGCCTCTGAACATGTTGAGGTGCTTGGAGGGTGGTGTGCTGAGAAAGGACACGGAAAAGGACCCTTGTCCTGTGCATCTCTTCCATCTGTCTAATTCTATCTTGCATTTAAAAAAAAAAATAAACCTATACATGGCCTGGTAAATCAACTGTTTTCTGGAGTTCTGTGAGCCATTCTAGCAGATTATCGAACCTTTAGATGGAATTAGAGAATTCTCTGGTGTATAGTCAGTCACTCAGCATAGGTGACACGCCGAACTTGTGATTGGTGTCTGAAGTGGGGCAATCTTGTGGGACTGAGTCCTGGACAGTCAGTATCAGAACTGAGTGAAATGGTAGGGCATCCAGCTTAGGTCCACAGAGAACCGGGGCATTGTTTGGAATGGGGGTAAACCCCACACGTCTGTGTTAGAAGCATGTGGGTAGAGTGTAGGGAAAAAGGAGTTCGCATTCAGCAGGCCATGTGGTCTCTGTGCCAACCATTCAACTTCCCCGTTTTAGTGCCAGACACAGAGAATACATAAATGAATGCAGCTGTGTTCTAAAAAATCTTTATTTACAAAAGCAGCTTGTGGTCCAGATTTGTCTCATGGGCCATAATGTGATAATCATTGACTTTGTTCATTTCCTCAGTTTATCTGTGAGGAAACCGAGGCCTGACAAGATAAGCAACTGGCTCAGCTCACCCATCCGGGACTTGGCAAGGCAAAATCTAATATTAAGGTGTGAATCCCAGACGTGTGTCTGGACCACAAATCCATGTGGCACACCAGGGATACCCTGTACCCATGTTCTGCATCTGGTCCAGTTGTGCATCAAAAATTATATTCCCGGGGCACCTGGGTGGCTCAGTCAGTTGAGGGTCTGCCTTCAGCACAGGTCATGATCCTGGGTCCTGGGATCAAGTCCCGCATCCGGCTCTTTGCTCCGTGGGGATCGTGCTTCTCCCTCTGCCTGCCACTCCCCCTGCTTGTGCTCACACATGTGCTCTTTTTCTCTGACAAATAAATAAATAAAATCATTTATTTTATGAATAGTGCATGAAAATGAATTTTATTCATTTATTTATTTATTTTATTCATTTATTTGTAAATCATTTATTATATTCCTTCGGCTGCCCCTGCTGCAAACACAGTATGAGAACAAGGGTTCCTAGTGTGTCTTTGGTGTTTTCCTCATCACTTAGCTATAAAAATATCTCAAATGGCTTTAAGAAGCTTATACATTAGTGAGAGTAAAGAAAACATACTTCTAAAAGGTTGAATTTTTTAAATTTTACATAGGCTGGTGGGTTAAATGATGGCACCATTCTAAAGAGGCCAAAGATGAAGGGTTGACTCTTGGTCTGACACAGAGAAGAGCTAGTCCAAGACCACAGATGGCACAGGCCACCCGACCGAGCATTTGTCATATGTGTTCTGCGAGCTCACAAGGCTTCAGGGGAAGAGAAGATGCGGTCCAGAGCAAAGCCCTCCTGCGGCGGGAGGGACTCCAAATTAACGTTTCTGAAGATTAGAAGCAGTCTCTCATCTCATCAATTTATCTTATTATTTAACCATTCTTGCTGCTTACGCCCTGAATCTTTTACAAGGCAATGACCCATATCCTTCCCCGAAGTACCGCTGCCTTTTGGGAAAATGATGAACTTTGGGGCCTGACTTCAAGAACTCTTGAGGCAAAGAATCCAAAAGCTGCAAAGGTTTTGTTGGGTTTCCAAGCCAGAGAACTGTTCCATCTTCTTACACATGTTTTTTGGGGGGCACTTCTTGGGTTTGAGCACAACAACACTCAGGTCATCTCACTGTGTGTGTCTAGGTGTGAGCATGTGTGCGTGTGCTGCGTGTGGAGGTGTGTTGGGAGGGAGTTTATGAGGATCCATATGGTCTGAAGCCACACCTGCGGATTTCAGGATCTGGGACGAGATTAGGCACCTGCCCCTCTTCATGGTCTTGCTGCGCTCCGTCTACATTTTTCACGTTTCTTCTTCTTTTTTTTTTTTTTTTTTCCACGTTTCTTCTTTTTTCTTGTGACCTACCAGTTAGTCAGTTTTCCTGACGGACTGTTCTCTATCTCAGTTTAAACAGGAGCCAATTCCATTTGGTTGCTAAGTAGCATTACTCCCACTGATAGAAGCTTTCCTTCTAGGCAGCCTGATGTGTCACCAGGAAGCCTTTGGACAGATCACCCTGGGACAGATGCCCACCTCCGTTCCTACTGGGGGCCCCTCTGCCCCAAAAAACAGGCTCATGTTGCTGCCCTAAGTGGGAGGGTATTGTCTAGTTGAATAACTTCTCAAACTTGTACTGTATTTCTCTATATTTTATTCTAAAAGAAATTCACATTTTTTGGAAAAATATTTTAAAATATGTGAACTTAAGGAAGAAAACAAAAGTCATAATCCATCACCTACCTATAACACCTATTAATTGTTGGTCATTTTCAAGTCTTCCTTATGCGTAATTTCATATTCCATTGATAAAAATAATAACTGTCTAACTTTATGTATTGTTTAACATTAAGTTCTAGTTTTCCCTGTGTGTGTAAATATTCTTCAAGCAGTGATTGTAATTAGGCGCAGTATAAATTACAAGGTAGATATACTATATTTACTTAACCAATAGTGGACATTTAGGTGGTTTCATCTCTGCTAAAATTTGTCAGCATTTAAGGTCAATTTGTTAAAACAAATTCTAACCCTGTAGACTTACAGGGTTAAAATCCGATTTTTAGGGGTGCCTGTGTGGCTCAGTGGGTTAAAGCCTCTGCCTTCAGCTCAGGTCTTGATCTCAGGGTCCTGGGATCGAGCCCCGCATCAGGCTCTCTCTTCAGTGGGGAGCCTGCTTCCACCCCCCACCCGCCTGCCTGACTCTCTGCCTACTTGTGATCTCTGTCTGTCAAATTTAAAAAAAAAAAAAGAAAAAAGAATGAGATTTTTAAAAACGTTTTTAATCTATATAGTCAAGTGGTTTCTAATCTATAAAGTCAAATGGTTGCTTCAACTTTCACTTTCCCCAGCCATATAAGGAGAGCCCGCTAGTCCACACTTTCACAACATTGAATGACTGCTTTAAAAAATGAGGCTCGCTGTGTTAGAAAACGTGCTTTATTAGTTTATTTATTGCTAATTATTTATCATATCAGTTACTCAGCTATTGTTGCTGCATGGAAGCAGTTGAGAGCCCAGGCGTTCCTAGGCAGGAAGATGAAACCCTTGGCTTCAATTTTCACCAGTTGATATGCTAATCCAGTGAATATCTGTGTCTCCTGTAGCCTTCCTACACTGAATTTGACATCAGCGGCAATGTCCTCGCTCTGATCTTCAACCAAGGCATGATCTGGTAGGTCAGCGGTTGGACAGTGTTAGCACTTGTAGAAAAGCCTCAAAGATCATTATTGCATAAGGCACTGCAGCCTGGTGTCCGAGAAGTCCTCAGTCTGGGTCTAAGTCAACAGCTGCCTTTGCAAAGTGGATTGCTAGGAAAAGCTAATGTGTGTGTGTGTGTGTGTGTGTGTGTGTGTGTGTGTGTGTGTATAATGTGCTATATTATATATATCATTGTGCATATGGTAGTATATATAGTATATATGTTGCATATATATGTATATATGTCTTGGAATATATAGAATATATTGTATATTATGCATATTATATATACTATAGAATATAGAAAAATACAAAATACATATATATATTTTTTTCATATCTTAACTCTTGATCCTCAAAGGCACCTGCCTGTTTTGCAGAGCGTTCCTTTATCAAATACTGAGAGTCTGTTTCTGCTTTGTAGATTATTTGAAGGCTTTTTCTGCTTTTATATCCTCTGACACCAGGGTCTAACCGTAAAACATTAATGATCCCATAACTGCATGTTAAGGATGAAACAAATTAATGGAAGGCTCTTCTGAGAAACTGATGTTGTTTTGTCATTATTGAGTATATTTAGAATACAACTCGTTGCTACTTTTAAAAATACTGTGTTACCAAATCCGGTAGTTCGTGGAGATGAAACACATCTTTTCGGAAGGTCAAGCTAAAAATACGATCTTTATTTTGTAACTTGTTTCACAGGCCATTTGCACGTCAGAATTATGTCTTTTGATGTACAAAGGACTGTCATATCTTTTATTAAATGAAAGCATTCTCACTGTCAGCCTTGACAGGTTAAGATGAGCGGATACAGTAGAATTGTTTTGGAGTTTAAAAAATTGAATCACAGTATGTGACTCATCTGGGGACCATGTGGTCTTGGAAATCTGTCACTCTTAACTAAGAACACCCAACCCACAGACAGTTACACTTGAGCTTCTTTATCCTACTGACACGTTTACTATCACAGTGTGCCACTGACCACACCATTGTCCCATGTACAAGGACCAATAACTGTACAAGTTTTGCACAAGCTTCATATATTACTGAAATCCTTCAGTCATAGCTGGATTGAATCATTAAACCATTGCAAGACTGGACCTCTCTGCAAATGTTAAAATTATCTTGCTTCAGTAATATTAAGACTAACCAAGGGCCCCATCGTCCTGCCATGGGAAGCTCCTGTGCCTCCCTAGGTCAATACATATGAAGGGAAGGCTGTAAAAAGATGATCTTCTCCATTATCAGGTATGTTTAAAAATTTAATTCCCGTCCTCTCACTTCTTAAATTTTGCAAGTTATGGCTCATGTGTCCAGAGATAAAGAGTGAAATGCATCTTCCATTCTCCAAGCAGGGAGGCAAGTCAAGGTGGCCCAAACTAGGACCACTGGCAGAGAGCGTAAAGGGAGCAGCTTCTGTAAGTTCTGCATCTTTCCTTTTCTGGAGGGGATTATGCAGTTACAACAGAAAAATGGCTAACATGACACCTGGAACAATGAGAAACCATCACCTTGGATCAGTTTTAAAACTCCCTGGCTGTTACAGAGTGCCACAAATCCCTCAGACCTGGCAGGTGCCATTTGTGTAGACGTCTGCTGCATGTCTGTTTCTCTCGCTAAGACAACAGATTGGCCTAGCAATTTATTTTCATGATCGGAAAAGCTGTTGTGATGGCTGTCCAGATGAGTTTCACTTATAATTTTGCAGCTCTGTGGTCCACTATTGTTCATGTTGAGATTCTTAAATATCTACAGACCCTCCCCCATTTTCTCATGGGCAGACCCATTATCGAAATCTCTCCACTATCACTACACTATCCCTTTCTATGTATTCATCCTTTAGGTATTGGTCAAGTCTTGTTAGTCTGTTAGACTTCTTGTTAGTCTGAAGAAGACATTAGAAAGTGATGGTGTTTTTTTGAGTGTACAGAGATAATCATACACTTACCAGAGTTTCAGAAGCAAAAGAACTATTATTTGGACCTTTGGGTCCACCCTTGGTACAGATGGTCTTTTCTCATCTCCCAGGAAGCTAGTGAAGGATGGGGATGTGGTGTGGTGGGCGAAGTGTGGAGACTGTGTGTTCGAAGTGCCATAGGGTCCCCTGTACCAGGGGACTCACGCCTGGCAAGCTGCTATTCTACAAGGCACGAGAAACCGATACTTGAGTTTGGCCATACAGAAAGACCCAATTCCCTTAGTTTGTGACTGGAGACATTCAGCTGTTGCTTTGTGGGTTTCTAATTAATGGAGGTTATTTACACTGATGCTATCAAAGTGAAACTTTATAGGTAAAATCCTGTTTGTCATGAAATGGGCTGAAATGACCAGTCAACCTTCATATGACACACTTAATTTAAAAATGGACAGCATAGGTTTTGCAATCCTATTTTAAAATGATGAACACATATCATATCTCCCTCGTAGCAGGGTGTAGAGGCAGCAGAGAACACGGTAAGAGGGAAGATGGGTTTGGACATTGCTCCAGCACTGTCTCTCTGTGTACCCTTTCACTAGTGTTGTCACCGTCTGCTACCTCATTTTCTTAGTTGATCGAATGTGAATAATTTACCTGACGTGTACCATGTCACCGGAGTAATAAGGAGAGCTCAGTAAAAGAAGCTTTCATTTGCTTTGATCTTCTTGGAAGAAAAGCATTTTATAAAGCTGAGGTATTCCAATGATCTTTAACTGACAGATGATGGGCTCAAGTCTGGGGAAGGGGCTTAGTGAGCCGAGCTGATTAGTGAGTCAAAGACAGGATGAGCAGGAGGGTGCAGGTATCAGTGTGCTGTTTTTCTAGGTTATGGTTCTTGAGCCATTTCTTCAATATTATTTTGAAAATCTGAACTTTATTTGTAGATGCACATATACAGGTATGTGCGTGTGCATGTATCCAGCTGAAGGAAGCAGGTACACATAGAGGTACAAATAGATGCGGCTTTAGGTAAGTCTGCATCTTAAACGATGTACAGAATTGTGTCCGGGGATAAATTAGCTTATGCAGCAGTTCAGCAGAACCCCAAATCTCAGTGGCTTCCAAAGGGAAGCGTTTACTTCCTGTTTTCTCTACATGCCCAGTGTGGGTTGGTAGAGGGCTCTGCCCTTGCAAGTTACTTTCACCATGGATTCCTAGACTGGCAGAATCGGGTCCATCTGGAACATCACTGGACAGGAGAGCAGAGAGATGAGAACAGAATCCACACAAGGCTTTCAGTGTCTCTAGTAGTGAGACACCCCATTATAATTACCAATTCATTGGCCAAAACAAATCCCATGGCCAAGCCTGCCTTTTAGAAGGGAACAAGTATAATGATTCACAAGTATCTCACATCACTAATACTGGCATTTGAGGATACAGTGGAGCACTATGTAATTCTGGTCCCATTCTTGAGGCTTGAGGATCCTCTTGCTCTCCTATAATAAAGATACCCTGTGCTGTTCCAAAGTCTATCTTCTTACCTTTTTTTAATTCATAAATTTTCTATTTTAGAGCAGTGTTGGGTTCACAGACAAACTGAGTGGAGAGTACAGAGCGTTCCCATTCGTCCCCATCCCCCGATACGCACAGCCTCCCCTACTATCGACTCCCCAGATCACAGTGGTACATGTATTATAGCTGATGAACCTGCATGGCTAGATCAGCATCTGAAGTTTGTACCATTAAAAGAAAAAAATCATTTAGCTTCCTTCAGAGTCTCTGGTCCATTCAGTATGTTTTTGTTTGTTTTTTAAAGATTTTATTTCTTTATTTGACAGACAGAGATCACAAGTAGGCAGAGAGGCAGGCAGAGAGAGGGGGGGAGGCAGGCTCCCCGCTGAGCAGAGAGGCTGATGCGGGGCTTGATCCCAGGACCCTGAGATCATGAGCTGAAGGCAAAGACTTAACCCACTGAGCCACCCAGGTGCCCCATCCATTCAGTATGTTAAACTATCATTTAGATCTGTTGTATGAAATCCTACCAACAAGACGATCTAAATTTCAGCAAGATTCCAATTTTTAATGAAATCGTTTAATGCTAGTTTGAATCATTTCAGTTACAGAAATAGCAGAAAACAATTTCTTCATCTAACTCACCCCTTGTCTCCTATCCATCCCCCCCCCATATTTATACCAAATTTGTGATGGATTAGTTAAAGCAGCTACATATCCAGGAAATATAAAATGCTGAGCCTAACCAGAAGTGCCTAGGGCTTTATTACAGCTGGGACAGTTTGAAAGACAGGACTCTGCTTATTCTTCTAAAATAAGTGCACATCTATCCTCTTTTTGGTTTTGGATCAATGCTTTGCTATTAATACGGTTTTATGATGCTAATAGATTTTCTCATCAAAGAAAATTCAAATTTATTTTGTTGAAATAAATCACCAACTGAACCAGCAAGTAAAAGTGACCTCACCTGAATGCTTCCTATTTAAAAGTGGCATTTAAAGATAGTTTCTAAAAATCAGATGCACAAAGCAGTGAAATTCTAGGACAAAAATTCTTTCTGAAGTAAGAAAGTAAACAGATTAAATTAAATTAAATTAAATTAATGTGTTGAATTTTCATCTCAAACACCTAAAGATTCCTATAGACTATTAAGAAAACACTGTCTGTTATTGGGCATAAATACATCAGCTCTAAAACACCATAATAGCTACATGGCTAATAGAGAATAGCATCAGAAAAAGATAAATTTATTTGAATTTTTTCTCTTCCATTAAGCAAAAATTAATTAGCCATGAGAAAAATAATCTAGATGTACAGTTTATTTGAATAGAGTGAGTGCTTTCAGGGGCAGTTAAAGAGAAGTTAAATTTCTGAATTTATTAATCAATGATTTGAGTATTAGGGGAAATCTGAGAAGTAGAAGAGAGAACTTAATACATGTGATACAGGGGTGCCTGGGTGGCTCAGTGGGTTAAAGCCTCCACCTTCAACTCAGGTCATGATCTCAGGGTCTTGGGATCGACCCCCGCATCGGGCTTTCTGCGCAGCAGGGAGCCCACTTCCCTCTCTCTCTGCCTGCCTCTTTGCCTGCTTGTGATCTCTGTCAAATAAACAAAATCTTTTAAAAAAATTAAAAAAAATACATGTGATACATTGTTTTCTCTGGTGTAGTTTAAGTTTATTAATGAGAGCAGATACCATTAGTCAACGGCATAATTGCCATGCGAGAATCCCATAGGCAATTCCTGGATAATGGGGAGATGGTAAAATGTGCACAGAAGATGGAAATTGACCAGTCAAGTTTATTTATAAAAACGGGTTTGTGGATCGAACGCCACGCTACGTTTAAACATGATGTGATGTGAGCAGGTGCTGTGTGACTCTGTTACGAAGAGAAGACTGGGACTGAGCAGAGGCACGTTTTTCTTTCCAGGATGGGCTCCTTCTTCGCCCCCAGCCTCCCAGGCATCAATATCCTTCGACTCCACACATCCATGTACTTCCAGTGCTGGGCCGTGATGTGTTGCAACGTCCCTGAGGCCAGGGTCTTCAAAGCTTCCAGATCGAATAACTTCTACCTGGGCATGCTACTGCTCATCCTCTTCCTGTCCACCATGCCCGTCCTGTACATGATCGTGTCGCTGCCGCCATCTTTTGACTGTGGCCCCTTCAGGTTCTGGCCTTTGAAAATGCTATTTTCTTCCAGGCGTGGAACCAGGAATAGTCTCTCCTATGAGTTTTGTTTCCCCCTGCCCCGCCCCCTCCCCGCCAACAGCGGCATTTTGGTCTGTAGAAATGTGGTTCTTTGGGCAGTCAGGCTCATGAGGTAACATGGAGATTCTTAGGCAAGTCCCTCGATTTTCTTACTTGGGAATCATAAAAGGGAAGATGATTTGTGTGCACCCGGGCTCTACCTGGGTAAAATATGGACAATAAATCAGAGCCATAAGAGGGTAGCAAAGAGCAAGGTTTAATGATTATGCTTGTGGGGATGTGAAAATTTTCCTGATGGTAGGCCACCACGTCCAAAAATCAGAAGTTATTGCTAGGTCATGCCCAATAGGATATAATTAATTAAAAGTAGATTATTGCACAAGCTATGTAGAAATGGGATCATTATTAGATAATTATGAATATAAAGTGGGTCACACATTTTATAATCCATAATGCTACATGCCAGTAAAACATTGAGGATAATGTGCAGCACGTATAATCTCTCAAAATAACAAGGATAAATCGTTCACATCAGTAATGAAAAGTCAGTAAGTCTCTCTGATCCAAACTGAAATGGACTTTTTCTCCAGTTCTCTATGACCAAGTTCTATCTGTGACACTTATCAAGGAAACAAAGTCCCTGGGATATGAGGAACTGAGATTTCATTCCCTAAATAGGGCCTTAGAAATGAATCTACCAAAAAAAAAAAAAAAAAGAAAGAAAGAAAGAAATGAATCTATCATGGACACCCCCCCTCCCCGCCAGGTGGCTCAGTTGGTTAAGCGTCTGACTCTTGAATTTGGCTCAGGTGATCTCAGGGTGGTAAGTTAGAGCTCTGCACTCATCAGGCTCCGTGCCCAGTGTGGAGCCTGCTTAAGATTCTTTCTCTCCCTCCTCTCCTCTCCCCTCTCTCTTAAAAAAAAGAAATGAAATGAACCTACCACAAGTTCCCCCAAAGAATCTCTGCCTGTTGAGTCACTGGTCAGCATGCATTTGATTTCTTTCTCCTTCCCAAGTGAAAGAAACGTGAACGTGAAAAGCCACGTGGGTGAGAGGCATGAGCCAATCTTGTTGTCAGATGCCAAGTTATTAAAGTCAAAATTTCATTGCTCACAGACTTAAGTATAAAGGCATTTTCACTCTAACAATAGTTTGAGGAGTTATTGCTTTACTGAAAAAAAAAAAAAAGGAAAATGTTAAGCCAGCTGATAGGGCAGAAACTACTAGAGTTCTGTCATACTTAGGAAGCTGATGTTGACAGATCCTGATCAGTTCCGCGCCACCCCCCCAACCCTGGGCTGAAATAAATAATGCAGACAGTGACATCTGGAGACTAAATATGAAATTGCAGTCTTGAAGAAGAGCTTGGTCTTAATAAATGTCTAATGAATCTCAGGGTATAAAGTTCACCAGATAAGCCGTTCAAAGACTTCCGTTAATTGCAAATTACCCATGCAAGTGAATATCCACGTTGAGTTTTAGATATGCTTTTAACTTTCTAGTTGCAAGTCGATCTTTCTCAGAAAAATATATCAAACGAAGGGAAACCCCACGAGGTCCACATGGAGCTGGATGGAACAAGTAGGTTCCTGTGAAAGATAGCATTGAGCTAGACCTGTACCATGACCACACAATTTTAGCCTTTTGAGCCTAACTCCTCTGCCTCTCTTTATATCACACACAGTTACTATGAACTTAATGAAAAAAAGATGAGATTGTATCAAAGGCATACTCTCTGATTTTGACCAAGTGTTTTCCAGTTGGCAAACGTAGGCAAAATTTCTGCGTATGTATTGAGATTCTGAGATCAGGAAAATTTTACATATTTTCAGTAGCATGTCAGGAAAGGGGTATTTCTATTTTACTTAAATAGTCTATTTCTCTTGTCAGTTTCCTCATTTAGGAGCAAAAAAAAAGTATGCTTTGTTGCTTTGTTTGGACTTAAATGTTTAAAAGGCTTGCTCTGCCCAGAAACTAGGAATGAGGTGAGAAAACATGCATTAATAGGAGCCTCACGGCTTGGCCATCCTAGGGATCCTGAGTTTGGGGTGGTTTGCTCAGCCTGTCTAGTTTGACCCTATGTGGCAGCTGGGTGGGCAGCAAACATGCGTTTGAGGTAGGTTAATGGGTGGCCCCACAAGGGACACAGTGATGGCTAATCCCTCCCAGGTACAGGTATGTTTTCTTCAGGTAAGTTGGCTCCATACCTTGGAAGAAGACCCATTCTGTAAAGCAATTTGATGAGGTATTCTAGCTTGTTGTGGTTTCCTGAGAGCTGATTAAAGAGTGTGAATTTTCCAGAAGATTATTCCAATACACTGTTAAGTGGATTTACCTTAAACAGTTCAGCAAGGTAAAAACTATTTATTTGGTGTCCCAATTAAGAAAAAAATTCTCTAATTGCTCTACCATATTGGCTGACATGATGTTTCTCCCCCAGCCCCTTGCTAATAATTCTGAACAATTTCTAATTCTCTAGGTTCTCAGTTCTCTCCATGTCAGTATCACCGTAATTATGTTTGTATGTATTTTCATCTTACTGCAAAGGTATTGTGTGTTTATCCTAGAAAACCTGGAAACTATAGAAACATTTCTGCACGAAAATAAACACTGCTCATAACCCCAAAGATTACCAACTGAAATAAGAACT
Source organism: Enhydra lutris kenyoni (assembly GCF_002288905.1). NCBI lineage: Eukaryota > Metazoa > Chordata > Mammalia > Carnivora > Mustelidae > Enhydra > Enhydra lutris. Next base: position 13,667,828 of record NW_019154117.1, read on the forward strand.
CTCAACATTTCGGCATGTTGTGTTCTGGTTTTCATTTTATGCAGCTTTTAAAAATAACAGATCGTACAATAAGTGCAGATTTATATTGTATCGTGACACTTTCATATTTATATTTACTTCTGTTTTACATTGTGGTACTGCTATTCTATTATTTATTTGCTATTATACTTTATGTGTGTGTGTTTCTTTTAATAGTGTTGCTGGCTTCTTGAGGTTGGGGATAGAATATTTTCAACTATGTGAGTCTAAACACAGTAGAGTGTTGGCCGGTAATTTGAAGTAATGAAAGAATAACGACGGCTTATGCATTAAGCATTAGAGGAAATGTAGGAGTAAACTGGACACTGATTCTGGTCCTGGAAGCTCTCGGTCCACTGGCAAGACTGGTCTGCTCATAGAATCCTAATGTAGGGTGGATGGAGCTATGCCCGTAGGAACTTATGTACAGTGTCATTTCATCCGACCACAGAGTCCAGCAGACTGAAAAGGGCTTCTGGGGATATTGGGATGTGGCACACTTTGGCTAAACTGTCAGAAAAAAAGGATTTTTAGGGATCAGTAGTTGCTTCTTTAGTTTGTATAGAAGTCAGAGATCTGGACTCCCATTAAGATGCAGGACCAGGGGACGCCTGGGTGGCTCAGTTGGTTAAGCAGCTGCCTTCGGCTCAGGTCA